>NC_080169.1:56711825-57072681 GCF_950295315.1 Erinaceus europaeus | reverse complement strand
GAGTAGCTCCCAAATATGGGGAAATTATATAAATAGTGTTAACTATAAACCCCATCAATCTGATCTGGGGTCACAGGAGCCTGTTAGCCCTCTGCATCCCTGTCTGTCTGAGCTCATTTTCCATGGTCATAGCTAGAAACATTCTAGGCTGCTCTCATTGCAGGACCCAGCTTCCTCAGCCACTGTCATTTTTATATTAGTAAAAATTTCATATTGTTTCATCAGACATAATTAGCAAGAAATTTAAGAAGTTGCTTATTTTTTTCTTTCATAGGTAATTGAAGCCACACTATTCCATAGGACTAATGGAAAACAGACACACTACAAATCAAGAGCTTTGGAACATGAAACCTGGGAGAAATGTAGAAGAAGATGATTATGTGGTATAATCATAATGAATTAAATCCTATAACGTAATTCAGATCCTGTACTATATAGTTGTAAAAGTGATTTTTCTAATGATGCCCGTAGGGTATGCAAGAGAAATAGTATGTTGACTGTTAAGAACTCTTGAATGACTTTAAATGAGCCACTAAAAATTCCAAGTCTTGATTTATGTAGATTGTGAGAAAGTTGAGCCAAATTATCACCAAGATTCTTCCTTTTTTTTTTAACATCTTGTGGTTCTGAGATGTTTAAGTCACCAATGCCCATGATTACAAAGAGACTGTTAAACAAATTTATGTGTCATCATTCAGCCAAATACATCCAATTTGCATTGGTGGTATAGTGCTGAGCATAGCTGCCTTCCAAATACATCCAATTTTGTAGTAAAAATAACCTGTGCCACTTTTGCCCCATCTTAATATTACATACTTCTTACTATAGTATTTGAAAAAGTGATGTAAATTTTTGGATTTTAATTCTTCACCTTTTCTAATGGTCACAGCTAAGGTTTTGACAAAAATTATTGTATCTTGGGGGTCAGGCGGTAGCGCAGTGGGTTAAGCACACATGACCCAAAGCACAAGGACTGGTGGAAGGATCTGGTTTCGAGCCCCCGGCTCCCCACCTGCAGGGGAGTCACTTCACAGGCGGTGAGGCAGGTCTGCAGGTGTCTATCTTTCTCTCCCCCTCTCTGTCTTCGCCTCCTCTCTCCATTTCTCTCTGTCCTATCCAACAACGACGACGACATCAATAACAATGATAATAATGACCACAACAATGGTAAAACAACCAGGGTAACAAAAGGGAAAAAATGGCCTCCAGGAGCAGTAGATTCGTGGTGCAGGCACTGAGCCCCAGCAATAACCCTGGAGGCAAAAAATACATATATATTGTATCGTAATTATTTCAATAGGGAAAATAATTGAAATGAAGATATTAAGATATTATACTATAAAATATGATGTAAGAGGGACAGGCAGTTGAGTGCAAACATTACCATGCTTAAATACCCGGATTTGTGCTTTTCATGAAGTAAAGTAGGCCTGCAGGTAGCTATCTTTCTCTTTCCCTTCCATATCCCCTCCCTTCTTAATATCTTTCTGTTCTATCAAAACAAAAAATTGGAGGGGCCAGGTGGTGGCACACCTGGTTGAGTGCACATGTTGCACTGTGCAAGGACCTGGATTCAAGCCCCCAGTCCCCACTTGCAGGGGGAAAGTTTCACAAATGGTGAACCAATGCTATACGTATCTCTCTGTCTCTCTCCCTCTCTGTTTCCCCCTTCCCTCTCAATTTCTGACTGGCTCTATCCAATTAATAATAAATATCATTTTTAAAAAAAATTTTAAAGAGGAAAAAATGACTGCCAGGATCAGTGGATTTGTAGTGCAGTCATCAAGTCCCAGCAACAAGCCTGGTGGCAAATAGAATAAAATTAAAATATGGTGTGCATAAGATAAAATCTTTTTTTAATATTTGGGTTTTGTTATTGTTTTTAGATAAAGACAAGAAGACAGAGAAAGACTAATAGAAGCTATAGCACAAAAATTTTCAATGAAGGCCAGGCTTAGACCTGGATCGTGCACATTATCCAAGCAAGCTATTTTGTCAGCCCAAGATTTATTTAGAGAAAGAGGAGAGAGTGGTGGGGGAAAAAACAGCATCATTCTGGCACATGTTATGCCAGCTGTCCAACTTGAGACCTCATGATTAAAGGATCAATAATTTATCCACCTTCTGGGCCATAAAATAAAATCATTTTCTATTTAGCTTACTAGTTTATTATTCTCCACATTTAAGACAAAATTTATCTCATGTGATTGTACTTTGATTATTTTAACATGCAGGGATGACAAGCTATATAGCATGTTCGTCAACCTCCTATTTCTTTTTTTTTTTTAATTTTCGAACCATTTTGTGTTTGTGATTAATAGTTATTTATAAGACTATAAGATTATATGGAGGGGCCAGGTGGTGCATATGGTTGAGTGCACATGTTACAATGCACAAGGACCCAGGTTCAAGACTCCAGTCCCCACCTGCAGGGGGAAAGCTTTGCAAGTGGTGAAGCAGTACTGCAGGTGTCTCTCTGTCTCTCTCCATCCCCTCTCCCTTCTAAATTTCTGACTGTCTCTATTTTAAAAATAAAGATAATTTAAAAAATAATTAATGTTATATGGAATAGTTTCAACTGTATTAACCACCAAAATCCTGTGCCCCCACCCTCCCAATGATAACCACCATAGTTCCACAAAGTTTTAGAAACAACTTGTTCACTTCTGGTGGTTTCGTTTTTTATTTGTTTGTTTTTGCCAGTTCGTATGTTTCAGTTTTCTAGATTCTGAATATGAGTAAAACCACCCAGCAGTCGCCATTCATTTCTTTACTATGTTATATTATATTCTTTATTATTAGTGGCATGTTAAACATAATCACCTTTGGTTCCACCTATTTTGTCCCAAAGGATCATCTTTTTTTTTTTAATGGTGCACATTAGTATTCACTGTGTTCACTAGCATATATATTTCATAACTTATTTATCCAGCCATATGTTGATGTAAACTTCCTTCTAAATGGAGTAATAGAAAAAGCATTGAATATAACTGGCAATTACTGAAAGTAAAATAGTTGTTTGTTTGTTTTGCCACCATGATTATCTATGGGACTCAGTGCCTGCTCCACTCCACAACTCCCAGTGGCCATTTTTTTTCCTCCTTTTTTTTTAACAGAAGATGAGAGACAGTGAGAGAGAGAGACAGAGAGAAGGGAAGACACTTGCAGGTGGGATTTGAGGGGTTGAAGCCAGGACTTCACCCATAGTAATGTGTATGTTCTGCTGAGTGAGCCACCACCCAGTCCTAAGAGATCATTTTTAAACATTGGGAAAAAGAAAAAAGAAACTGGACCAGTGGTGGTGCACTTGGTTGAATGCACATGTTACCATATAATATGCAAGGATCTGGGTTCAAGTCCCTTGTCCCCACCTAAAGGGGGAAAGCTTTATGAACTGTGAAGCAGTGCTGTAGGTATCTTTCTTTCTCTGTACCTCTCTACCTCCCCCTCCGCTCTCAATTTTTATCTGTCCTATCAAATATAAGAAAAATAAAATAGATTTTAAAAAAGAAAAGAAAATGATGTGAATGAAAAAATATTCTGGAAGAGCAAGATGTATTGGTTATGCACCTTCTATGCAGACTTCAGAGGTCCCAGGTTCAATCACTGAACATTCCAGTACTGAACTCTGTTCTGGTCTTTCACACAGGATTATAAATAACTAAATATGTTTCAGAAATACTTTGCATAGAATGAAGGCATCAACAAGATAATTACTAGCATCCATTCAAATACTAAAATATTGTGGTTCTACGTATAGATACTATGAGCAACCAAGAGTAGTAATATGAAATATTGCTATGAAGTTCTTATTTTGAGGTTTGTTTGGTTTTATTTTTTTCTTCTATGGGGGCAATACAGCCACCTTTTGTATTATCAAGTACCTAGGAATAAATCTGAATAAAGAACCATAACCTCAGTAGCTCAGTCCTACAATAGTTAACTGTTTATTGAGTTGTTGGAAGTCATGAAAAACCCATATATTTTCCTTTTTCTTTTAATATATTGTTTATTTATTAATGAGAAGGACAGGAGGAGAAAGAGAGAACACCAGACATCACTCTGGTACATGTGCTGCTGGGGATCAAACTCGAGGACCTCATACTTGAGAGTCCAATGCTTTATCCACTGCAGTACCACCCAGACCACATTTTTTTTTATGCAAAAATTAGTCATGACTTTTCTAACAACCCAATATATAGCCTGTGCACCTACTAATAGACTGTTTATCTATCTATACATAAGAAATATAAGAAAAAATAAAAGTGAAATACTGTATAATGAAAATTGCATATTTTTTCTAGTATTAATAATGATACCACTGCTAATTCTTTGTGCTGGAATTTAAAAAGCAAGTACTTTTAATTTCTTTACAAAGTTACCCTGTAATCCCAATAATATAAACCCAATAAATATACATATCAAATACAACTGCTACAAGTTTTACTATTTTTACCAAAGATTAATGGACTTTTTATTGTTTTTCAATTTTACTTTTTTAGTTGCATTATTCCATCCTTTCTTATATTCAAGATTGGAACACAGTGATTTGAGCCCTAGTGTGTATTTGAAAAATTATTTCGTCTTAAAAAATATTTAACAGAAACTAATTTAGAATCCCAGTGTAGCTTGGAAGTCCTTTGATGAATGCTAAGGATATTTTAATTTTATTTATTTTCCCTTTTGTTGCCCTTGTTGTTTTTTTTTATTATTGTTGTCGTTATTAGATAGGACAGAGAGAAATGAAGAGGGGAGGGGAATACAGAGGGGGAGAGAAAGATAGACACCTGCAGACCTGCTTCACTGCCTGTGAAGTGACTCCCCTGCAGGTGGGGAGCCAGGGCTCAAACCGATTCTTATGCTGGACCCTGCGCTTCGCACCACATGTGCTTAACCCGCTGAGCCCCCGCCCAACTCCCAACTAAGGACATTTTAATATCTTCTGCTAGCCAGTATTAAAAAGAAAAAAAAAAAAAGCAAGGTTCTAAGTTTTCTTATTTACACACAATCACAATGAACAAGACATAACTAAGAAAAATCCCATTGCTTTACTCAATTTTGAAATAGTTATTTTCCTTCCTTTATAGAATAAAGAATCGGGAGAGACCAGCATGCTGAAAAGACCTGAGCTTTGTTACTCTCACCAACCAACCCATTTTGACGAATTTGAGTGTCCCCCAGAGCTGCAGCGTAAACAAGACCTGTTTCCAAAATGGCGCTTACCAGTTAAAGTTGCTGTTATTGTGTCATCTCTCACTTTTCTTTACACTCTTCTGAGGGAAATAATTCACCCTTTGGTTACTTCTCGCCAACAGTATTTTTATAGAATTCCAATCCTGGTCATCAACAAAGTCTTGCCAATGGTTTCTATCACCCTCTTGGCACTAGTTTATTTGCCAGGTGTGATAGCAGCAATTACACAGCTTCGTAATGGAACCAAGTACAAGAAATTTCCATATTGGTTGGATAGGTGGATGTTAGCAAGAAAACAATTTGGACTTCTCAGTTTCTTTTTTGCCGTACTGCATGCAATTTATAGTCTATCCTATCCAATGAGACGATCCTACAGATACAAGTTGCTAAACTGGGCATATCAACAGGTAAGATGATAATATTGACTGTAATACTGATCTAAAAAGTCTGAAACCTCTAACAAATTAGTTCTTTCTTATTCTAACACCATAATCCAATCCTCTGCTAAAACTATGTGTTGAGAAAGTTATCTACTTGCTTTTATTTTTATTGTAACTTTACTGAAACTTAGTTGTGTACTAAGCCACTGAGGAATGGTTTTTTTTTTTAACTGAAAATAATAAGTGAACTCTTTAACGGAAAATATTAACAATATAAACAAGTATTTTTTCATAAATAGAGATACATTTTAACATTCTACCACCCTTAAAAGATTAATTTTAGGGAGTCGGGCGGTAGTGCAGTAGGTTAAGCGCACATGGCGCGAAGCACAAGGACCTGTGTAAGGATCCTGGTTCAAGCCCCCCCGGCTCCCTACCTGCAGGGGAGTCACGTCACAGGCGGTGAAGCAGGTCTGCAGGTGACTCCCCCTCTCTGTTTTCCCCTCCACTCTCCATTTCTCTCTGTCCTGTCCAACAACGACAGCATCAATAACAACAACAATAACTACAACAACAATAAAAAGGGCAACAAAAGGGAAAATAAATATAAAAAATTTTAAAAAAACATTAATTTTAATGCTAGTTGTTCATATTACATATTATAATTTGTCATTAAATGATTATTGTATAGATTAGTAAACTAGATTACATAAACATTGCATTCAAGAAAAGAGAATAGTGGCTCATATCATTTATTTAGAGAAATGCAAGTGCAAAAGTCAGTATTTGTAGCTATTCTGGTTATCAGTGCCACCATATTGACAGTGGAAATATAGAAATTAGCTCATAAGAATTAAACAAGTATTATTTGCATTCTTTCTCATATGGTAGGTCCAACAAAAGAGAGAGAGTTCCTGGATTGAGCACGATGTTTGGAGAATGGAAATTTATGTGTCTCTAGGAATTATGGCACTTGCAATACTGGCTCTATTGGCTGTGACATCTATTCCATCCGTGAGTGACTCTTTGACATGGAGAGAATTTCACTACATTCAGGTAAGTAATGTATAAAATAGAGGAGTTGGGTGGTAGTGCAGCGGGTTAAGCGTAGGTGGCGCAAAGCACAAGAACCGGCATAAGAATCCTAGTTCAAGCCCCCAGCTCCCCACCTGCAGGGGAGTCACTTCACAGGTGGTGAAGCAAGTCTGCAGGTGTCTATCTTTCTCTCCCATTCTCTGTCTTCCCCTCCTCTCTCCATTTCTCTCTATCCTATACAACAATGACGACAACAATAAAACAAGAGCAACAAAAGGGAATAAATAAAAAAATAAATATTAAAAAATAATAATGCATAAAATAAATTCAGTCCCTCAAAAAGGTAGATATTCTTTCATATTTACAATATCATCAAGTATTTTGACTTCACCCCATAAAATGTAATGGTTTTCCAACAGTAGGGATTTCTTTCTTTTTAATTTTTTTTATTGGGGGATTACTGATTTATAGTAAATACAGTTGTTGGTACATGTGTAAAATTTCTCAGTTTTCTGCAAAACACTCTCTCCCCCATCTTATTTCTTCCTCTACCATTATACACCAGGACCAGAAAGCACCTGGCCCCTCAGAGACCTTTACTTTGCTGAAATACACCAAAACAAATCCAAGTTCTACTTTTTGTTTCCCTTTTTGTTCTTATTTTTCAACTTCTGTCTATGAGTGAGATCATCCTATATTTACCCTTCTCTCTCTTTACTACTGATTTAATATAGATTTACAAAATTTCTAGATAACGGATACAGCTCCACACTGGTTGGTGAATTGCACCAAAGCAAAAGATGCTGGGGTCAGTGGGGGGGGGGGGGGGGGGAGGTTCAGGCCCTGAAACATGATGGCAGAGTACCTAGTGGGAGTTGTACTGTTATGTGAAAAACTGGGAAATGTTATGCATGTACAAACTATTGTATTTATCATCTACTGTAAAACATTAATCCCCCAATAAAGGAAAAAAAGATTCTGGGGCTGGGGGAAGGGCTCATGTCCTGGAACATGATGGCAGAAGAGAACATAGAGGAGGGTTAGTTTGTTATGTGGAAAACTGAGAAATGGTATGCATGTACAAACTACTGTATTTTACTGTCAGTTGTAAACCATTAATCCCCCAAGGAAGGACAAAATTAAAATAAACTCCACACCATTCCCACCACCAAAGTTCTGGATCCCCAATCTAGTTCCATGCCCCCAGCCTGTTTCTGTCTTTCGCTAGTGGAGCAGGGCTCTGAAACAAGTGAGGTTCCAAAACACATTGGTGAGATCTTCCACCCAGGGGACTCAGGATTATCTGTCCTTCTCTTTCTGGTTTATCTCACTTAACATGTTTCCTTCAAGTTCCACCCAAGATGGGGTGAAGAGGGTGAATTCACCATTTTTAATAGTTGAGTAGTATTACATTGTGTATATAGACCATAGCTTTCTTGCCCACTCATCTGTTGTTGGACACCTGGGTTGCTTCCAGGTTTTGGCTATTACAAATTGTGCTGCTGTGAACATAGGTATACACAGTTCTTTTTGGATGCATATATTTAATTCCTTAAGACATATCCCTAGGAGAGGAACTACAGGGTCATAGGAAGGTCCATTTCTAGCCTTGTGAGAGTTCTCCAGACTGCTCTCCACAGGGGCTAGACCAGTTTACATTCCCACCAGCAGTGCAGGTTGCTCCCACAACCTCTCTAGCATTTGTTGTTAGTATCCTTTCTGATGTATGACATTCTCACAGGAGTAAAGGGGTGTCTCATTGTTGTCTTTAATTGCATTTCTCTGACCATCAGTGACTTGGAGCATTTTTTCATATGTTTGTTGGCCTTTTGGATCTCTTCTGTGGAGAATGTTTTGTTCATATCCTCTCCCCACTTTTTGAATGGAGTCATTTTTTCTTATTGCTGAGTTTGGTGAGCTCTTTATATATTTTGGTAATTAGCCTCTTGTCTGATGTAAGGCATGTAAGATCTTCTCCCACTCAGTAAGGAATCTCTTTGTTTGGATGGTGGTTTCATTTTGAGATGCAGCAACTTTTCACACTATGTGCACTTAATCTGGTGTGCTACCACCTGGCTCCCGAACTTTTCAATTTGATGTAATCCCATTAGTATATTTTTGCTTTTCCTTCCTTGCAACTGGACTTCTTCAATTTAATATACCTATAAAAGGTAGATAGAAAAAAAGTTCTACCAATAGTTTCTGATCTAACATCCAAGTCCTTAACCCATTTGGAGTTTCTTTTTGTGTCTGTTGAAATTTAGTGGTACTTCCAGAGAGATAAAGAATAAGAAAGCTATCAGGGGAGGTGATGGGATACAGAGTTCTGGTGGTGGGAATTGTGTGGAGTTGTACACCTCTTATCCTATGGTTTTGTCGGTGTTTCCTTTTTATAAATAAAATTTAAAATCATTGTCTTGATTTGCATTTCTCTGACAATCAAAGTCTTGGAGCATTTTTTCATGTTTCTCAGTCTTTTGGATTTCTTCTCTGGTAAATATTCTGTCTATGTCCTCTCCCCATTTTTGGATAGAGTTATTTATTTCCTTGTTGTTGAGTTTGGCAGGCTCTTTATGTATTTTGGTTATTAGCCTCTTGTCTGATGTATGGCATGTAAAGATCTTCTCCCATTCTGTGAGGGGTCTTTTGGTTTGGGTAGTGGTTTCTTTTGCTATGCAGAAGCTTTCTAATCTGATTTAGTCCCATAGGATTCTGCTTGCCTTAGTCTTCTTTGTCATTGGATTAGTTTCATTGAAGATGTCTTTAAAATTTATGTGGAAAAGAATTCTGCCAATATTTTCCTCTAAGTACCTGGTAGTTTGTGGTCTAACATCCAAGTCCTTGATCCACGTGGAATTTACTTTTGTATTTGGTGAAATATAGTGGTTCAGTTTCATTCTTCAGCAGGTTTCAACCCATTTTTTTCCAACACCATTTGTTGAAGAGACTCTGCTTTCCCCATTTAATAGTCCAGGCACCTTTGCCAAAGATGAGATGTCCATAGGTGTGGGGGCTTACTTCTGGGCTCTCAGTTCTATTCACTGGTCAGTGTCACTAATACTATGTTCTAATACCAAGCAGTTTTGATGACAATGGCCCTATAATACAATTTGAGATCTGGGAGTGTGATGCCTCCAATTCTGTTCTTTCTTCTCAAGATTGCTTTGGAAATTCTAGGTCTTTTTTGGTTCCAGATAAATATTTGTAACACTTGTTCTATTCTCCTAAAAATGTGGTTGGGATCTTGATGGAGATACCATTAAATTTGTCTATGGCTCTGGGTAGTATATTCATTTTGATGGTGTTCTTTGTTTTTTTTTTTTTACTTTTAATTTATTTTTTATTTAAGAAAGGATAAATTAACAAAACCATAGGGTAGAAGGGGTACAACTCCACACAGTTCCTACCACCCAATCTCTATATCCTATCCCCTCCCCTGATAGCTTTCCCATTCTCTATCCCTCTGGCAGCATGGACCCAGGGTCATTGTGGGTTGCAGAAGGTGGAAGGTCTGCCTTCTATAATTGCTTCTCCGCTGAACATGGACATTGACTGGTCGATCCATACTCCCAGTCTGCTTCTAGTAAGGTGGGTCTCTGGGGAATTGGAGCTCCAGGACACATTGGTGGGGTCTTCAGTCCAGGGAAGCCTGGCCGGCATCCTGATGGCATCTGGAACCTGGCGACATTTCCAGTAGATGTAGTCAGAGATCAAGCCACTAGCAGCTTCTTATTCTGCCATCTTCCACAATCCGATGGTGTTAATTCTTCCAACCCATGAGCATGGAATATTTTTTCACTTCTTTGTGTCTTTTTCAATTTTCTTGTGTAGTGACTCATACTTTTCAGTATACAGGTCTTTCACTTCTTTGATTAGGTTTACTCCTAGATATTTTATTGTTTTTGTTGCTATAGTAAAAGTAATTGTTTCTGGATTTCAACTTCTTCTATCTTAGTGTTTGCATAGAGGAATGCCACTGACTTTTGAATGTTAATTTTGTAGCCTGACACCTTACTGTATTGCCTGATGATTTCCAAAAGCTTCTTGCTGGATTCCTTAGGTTTTTCTATGTATACTATCATGTCATCTGCAAATAGGGAGAGTTTGACTTCTTCTCTTCCAATCTGTATGCCTTTAATTCGTTGTTCCTGCCTGATTGCTATGGAAAGAACTTCCATGACTATGTTGAACAGTAATGGTGATAGTGGGCATCCTTGTCTAGTACCTGATCTGAGGGGAAATACTTCGTTTTTCACCATTGAGTGATGTTGGCTGTAGTTTTGCTATATATATATACTTCACTATCTTGAGTAATTTTCCATCTATTCCCATTTTTTGTAGTGTTTTGATCATAAAGGGATGTTGTATTCTGTCAAAGGCTTTCTCTGCATCTATTGATATGACCATGTGGTTTTTGGTCTTGCTTTTATTGATGTGGTAGATCACATTGATTGATTTAGGTATATTAAACCAACCTTGCATGCGTGGATTAAACCCCACTTGGTCATGATGAAAAATCTTTTCAATATACTGCTGTATCTGGTTGGCTAGAATTTTGTTCAATAGAATTTTAGCATCTATGTTCATCAGAGATATTGGTCTGTAGTTTTCTTTTTTGGTTGTGTCCCTGTCTGCTTTTGGTATCAGAGTGCTGTTGGCTTCATAGAAGCTGGAAGGGAGTATTCCAGTGTCTTCAATCTTCTGGAAGACTTGTAAAAGTAGCAGTATTAACTCTTCGTTGAAGGTTTTGTTGAATTCATTTGTAAAACCATCTGGTCCGGGACTTTTATTCTTGGGAAGGTTTTTGATAACTGTTTCAATTTAATTAGCTGTGATGGGCCTGTTCATGTCATCTAGTTCCTCTTTACTTAGTTTTGGAAGTTCGTAGGTACCTAGGAAATCGACCATTTCTTCCAGATTCTCTAGTTTGATGGCATATAGTTGTTCATGGAAGTCTCGCATGATATGCTGAATTTCTGCAGTGTCTGTTGTGATATCTCCTCTTTCACTTATGAGCTGATTTATTTGGGTCTTCTCCCCTTTTTATTTTGTGAGTCTGGCTAATGGTTTGTTGATTTTTTTCATTCTTTCGAAGAACCAACATTTACTTTCATTGATCTTTTGTATGGTTTTCTTATTTTCAGTGTTATTGATTTCTGCTCTAACTTTAGTGATTTCTGTCCTTCTGGTTGCTTTAGGGTTCCTTTATTCTTCTTCTTCTAGGTCTTTAAGATGTGCAATCAGGCTATTTATTTGTGCTTTTTCTTGTTTCCTAATGTGTGCTTGTATGGCTATGAACTTCCCTCTCAGGACTGCCTTAGCTGTGTCCCAAATATTTTGATAGCTTGGGTCTTCATTTTCATTGAACTCTTGAAACATTTTTGATTTCTTCATTGGTTTCCTCTTTGACCCAGTAGTTGTTAAATAGGGCACTGTTGAGCTTCCACACTTTGGGACTATTACTAATCTTTTGTTGATTGTTAAGTGTTAGTTTAATTCCACTGTGGTCTGAGAAGATGCTTGGGATGATGTCAATGCTCTTGAATTTGCTGATGCTGTCTTTGTGGCCTAACATATGGTCTATTTTTGAGAATGACCCATGTGGACTTGAGTAAAATGTATATTCAATTTTCTTGGGATGAATGACTCTGAAAATGTCCATACTTATAATTTATCTATACCCTCATTTAGCTCCCTCATGTATTTATTAAATTTCTGCCTGAATGATCTGTCAAGCTGAGAGAGTGGGTGCTGAAGTACCCTACTATTACTGTGTTGCTGTTAATATATAGCTGTAGCTCTTTCAGTAGATGTTTGATGTAATTAGATGGCTTCTCACTGGGTGCATAGATGTTAATAATTGTTAAGTCCTCTTGGTTGACTGATCCTTTGAACATTAAATAATGTTTATCCCTATCTTTTTAAATTTTATTTATTTTAAAATATATCATGTCAGATATGAAAACAGATGTTCCTGCCCTTTTTTCTGGGCCATTGACTTGTATAATAGTTTTCCATCCTTTCAATTTGAGTCTGTGTTTGTCTTCCTGAGTTAGGTAGGTTACCTGTAGACAGCATATTGTTGGGTTGTGTTTTCTGATCCATCTTCCTACTCTGTGCTTTTTAATAGGAGAATTCAGGCCACTGACATTTATTGATATCAAAAACTAAAGATATTTTAACGCCATTCTTGTAGATTTTTAGAGTATTCTGATAGATGGCATATTTATGGTGGTCTGTTTATAGGAAACCTTTCAGAACTTCTTTCAGGGCAGGCTTGGTGATAGTTGATTCTTTCAACTGTTGCTTGTCTGAGAAGGTTTTTAGGCCTCCATCTAGTCTGAATGACAGTCTAGCAGGATACAGTAGTCTTGGTTGAAAGCCTTTCTCATTGAGCACTCAAGGGATATCTTTCAATTCTCTTCTGGCCTGTAGTGTTTGTGTGGAGAAGTCTGCTGCTAATATTATGGGTTTTCCTCTGTAGTTGACTCTTTGTTTTTCTCTTGCAGCCTTCAAGCTACTTTCTTTATCCTTATTCCTTTCCATTCTAAATATGATGTGCCTTGGTATCTTTAAGTCTGGGTTAATTCTGTTTGGGACCCTCTGGGCTTCTTGAACCTTTATGTCTTTGATGTTGTCTAGACTAGAGAAGTTCTCAGCTATTATGTCCTGAAGAATGCTTTCTTCCCCTCCCTCTCTTTCTTCCTCTGGTAAGCCAATAATGCATATATTATTTCTGCTGAAGTCATCCCATAGGTCTCTGTTGTTGTTTTCAGTATCTCTTAATCTCTTTTTGAGATCTCTTCTTTTTAGTTGTCTCTAGTTCATCCTCAATCTTTCTATCTGTCTTCAGCCTCATTGATTCTATTCTCTCTGCCCTCTACTGGTTTTTGGAGTTCATCTGTTTTGTTACCCTGTTCTGATACTGTTTTAACTTGTTCATCTAATTGTGTTCTTAGCTCAGCTATTTCAGCTTTCAGCTCTCTAATAACCTTGAGATAAATAGTGTTTTCTTCCTGAGTCTCATTTGTTGTTTCTGTATGTCTGATGACAATTCTTTCAAACTCTTTACTCACTCCTGTGATTATTTCCTTAACTAGTGTTTGGATGTTACCCTCATTATTTTGTGCTTCACCCTTTGGGGGGCTTTCAGCTGGGCTCTTGTCCTGGTTCATTTCTCCAATATTTTCTTGTTGGTTTAACCATTTTATATATTATGTTATGAGTTCCCTCTCTCAGTACTTTCCAAATTCCTAATCACTCTTGCCTGGATTGATTTGTGCCTAAGTAAGGTAATTAAAGGGTTCACAGTTGTGGAAATTGACAGTTGTTTCAATATTATTTTAATCCCTGAGTTGGAGCACTGTGCTTTAAAAGCCTCTTTTGTTCTTTTTCTTCCCTGTAGGCTATGGGAACCTGGGGACTTTTAAACTATAAGTAGGCTTATTAGCTTAATCACTGACTCCTGTCTAAGAGGTAAAGCAGATATAATCCAGTGCAGAGATAATCCAGTGGTTATGCAAAGAGACTCTCACAGCCCCACTGCTAGGCCAAGGAGGTATAGATCTTCTGAGTTTCCTGGTTACTTCTCTGGCCCCTGGTGTCAGCACAGGCCTCCCACCTGCTGCTTCAGATTCTGAGGGCAGTAGCAATGGAGACTCACAGTTTTATTTGGTGAGTCTTAGGGGAGTCCTCTCCTCCCTTCAGCCATCTTTTTGTTAGTAAAACAGAGGTGGTGTCACAACTGGTAAACTGCTGAACTGTTACCAGCCACTCAATCTCTCCCTAGGGTCCTCTCTGTCCATGAACCACATGTGTTTGCACTCACTGGCAATTTGGTGGGTTCCTGACTTCGTTCTAGTCCCGTCTTGTTGCAGTCCTAGGTGGTCTCCTTTGGTATTCCTAGTTGACCTGGGAGAGGAGAGAAATACAGCTGCTGCTTCTTCATAGCCCCACCTCCAGAAGTGCCCCTTTCACTTCTTTTTTTTTAAGTATTTATTTTTATTATTTATTCCCTTTTGTTGCCCTTGTTGTTTTACTGTTGTTGTTATTGATGTCATTGTTGTTGGATAGGACAGAGAGAAATGGAGAGAGGAGGGAAAGACAGAGAGGGGGAGAGAAAGACACCTGCAGACCTGCTTCACCACTTGTGAAGCGATTCCCCCGCTGGTGGGGAGCCAAGGGCTCAAACCGGGATCCTTAAGCTGGTCCTTGCGCTTTGTGTCATGTGCCCTTACCCAGCTGTGCTACCGCCCAACTCCCTCCCTTTCACTTCTTTTGTTAGGTTTATTTCTAGGTATTCTACTGATTTTGCTGCTATAGTGAATGAAACTGATTTCTGGATTTCTTCTTGTTCTGTATTAGTGTTTGCATAAAAGAACGCCAGTGACTTCTGTATATTAATGTTGTGGGCTGACACCTTACTGTACTGCTTGATAATTTCCATGAGTTTTCCTCTGGATTATTTAGGTTTTTCTATATAAGTATCATATCATCTGCAGATATTGACAGTTTGACTTCTTCTCTTCCAATCTGTATCTCTTTAATTCTTTTCTCTTGCCTAATTGCTATGACCAGAACTTAACTATGTTGAATAGTAACACTTGTTTAATAGTACAGCCCTGCCGAGTACCTGATCTAAATGGGAATATTTTCAGTTACCATCGAGTATGATGTTAGCTGTAGATTTGCTGTATATGGAGTCCACTAGATTAAGGGATTTAATATCTATCCCCATTTTGTTTGTTTGTTTGTAAAGTGATGTTGGATTTTTGTCACAGGCTTTTTCTGCATTATTGAGATAGTCATGTGGTTTTTGTTTTTTCTTTCCTTAATGTGATAACATTTATTGATTTATGTATATTAAATGATCTTTGCATTCCAGGGATAAATCTTACTTGGTTATGATGTACAGTCTTTAATATACTGCTGTATTTGGTTGGCTAGAATTTTGTTCAATGTCTTAGCATCTATGTTCATCAGACATACTGATCTGTAGTTTTCTTATTGATCTGTATTGTGTCTCTGTCTGCTTTGCATATCAGAGTAATATTGGCCTCATAATATGTGAAAGTGAGTATTCCTGTGTTTTCAGTATTTTTGAAGAGTTTAACAAAGTATAGGTTATAACTCTTCCAGGTTTTGTAGAATTCATTTGTAAAACCTAGACCTGGACCTTTTTTGCTGTTTGCTTTGTTTCGTTTTATATTTACTTATTTATTCCTTTTTGTTGGCCTTGTTGTTTTATTGTGATAGTTATTATTGATATCATTGTTGCTTGATAGGACAGAGAGAAATGGAGAGACGCGGAGAAGACAGACGGGGGAGAGAAAGATAGACACCTGCAGGCCTGCTTCACTACCTGTGAAGCGACTCCCCTACAGGTGGGGAGCCGGGGGCTCAAACCGGTATCTTTACACCAGTCCTTCCACTTTGCGGTACCTGCGCTTAACCCGCTGCGCTACCGCCCGACTCCCTAGACCTGGGCTTTTATTGTTAGGAAGTTTCTTGATAACTAATTTCTTTTGCTGTGATTGGCCTTTTTCATGTTTTCTAGTTCTTTATGGTTTAATTTTGGAAGGTCATAAGTTTCTTTTTTTATAGATTTTTATTTATTTATTAATGAGAAAGATAGGAGGAGAGAGGGAAAGAAAGATATCACTCTGATACATATGTTCCTGGCAATTCAACTCAGAACCTCATGCTTGAGAATCTAATGCTTTGTTCACTGTGCCTCCAGGACCACAGGAAGGTCATATATTTCTAGGAACTTTACTGTTTCTTGAGAGCTTGTTTGGAGGTTCTAGCTGGGGAGCACAGCTACTTATATACCCTCAACTGAAGACTGGTCCGTCTCTATTCAGGGAAGGCCGTCCTCTCTCTTCCTCTCTATCTCCCCCTCCTCTCTAAATTTCTCTCTGCTTCTATCCAATAATAAATAAATAAATAATATTTTTTAAAAACTAGTTCTATGATTTATCTTGGATATTCAATTTGAAAATATAAATTTAGCCCTTTAATCATATTCATTGAGGCTTAAAACTTACTGATGAAGAATTGTGTTACATTTGTTCTAGCAAGCTAATCACCATTTGTAGTAAACAGTAGATAATGTCAGAAGTTATTGGAAGAACTGCTGTCAGAATGCCATTAAGTTACATAGATGAACAACTATTTTGTTTTTAATTTATTCCCTTTTTGTTGCCCTTGTAGTTATTATTGTTGTAGTTATTGTTGTTGTTGTTGTTATTGATGTCGTTATTGGATAGGACAGAGAGAAATGGAGAGAGATGGGGAAGACAGAGAGAGGGAGAGAAAGATAGACACCTGCATACCTGCTTCACTGCCTGTGAAACGATTCCCCTGCAGATCGAACCGGGGTCCTTATGCCGATCCTTGCGCTTCACACCAAGTGCGCTTAACCTGCTGCGCTACTACCTGACTCCCAGATGAACAACTATTTTTAAGCAGCTTTATCTGGGTAGTTAGTGCCAAGTATTCCAATACAAGCTGAGTGTTGTCTTCAAAGCTCTGCATCAAGCACTGAAAAATTTGTTGATGCCTTTTCCCTTTATCAGAATATTTCTTTTTTGTTTTCTTAACCAAAGACCAAACCGATGTATTTTACTATTCATGTACCAAAATCAATCACTTTTGTTGCCTTCACAGTTGATTGAGCTCTCTAAAGTCAACTGATTTCTGCAGTAGTGTCTAGTCAGCCAACCAATATTTACTGAACTTTTAAAATGCATAAACTGTTGTTTGGGTGTTGCAGACAGGGATCTTATGATACATAAGACATGGCTCTGCTTTTTAGATTATCTCTTGATAGGCAGAATTAAAACAAATGCAGAGTCATAAGAGAGAAAGTTTGGAGAAAGGGAAGGTTCTGTCAATTAGCTGAAACTGAAAGGGAAAAAGATTGTGAATTTTCTTAGCCTAGATAATCACGATACGCCTTCATTATGAAAAAGCAAGGGTGAAATAGGAAAGATTTGGACAATGTGATTGAACTCTGTCAAGAAACAGGAGAGGGCTAGGGAGACAGCTTAATGTTATGCAAAAGACTTTTGAAGCCTGAGGCTCTGAAGTCCCAGCACCACCATTAAGCCAAAGCTGAGTCATGCTCTGGTTTCTCTCTCTTTCTCTCTGTGTCTCTATGATTAAAGAAAGAAAGAAAAGGAAAGATGAAAGGAAGGAAGGGAGGGAGGGAGGGAGGGAGGGAGGAAGGAAGGAAGGAAGGAAGGAAGGAAGGAAGGAAGGAAGGAAGAAACCGTAGGACAAGTCCAGATGACATAGAAGAGAATAGACTTGTTAAACCAGTCTTCATCAAGATAATTTTTGCTTTCTTTTGCAGAGCAAGCTAGGAATTGTTACCCTTCTACTGGGCACAATACATGCATTGGTTTTTGCCTGGAATAAATGGATAGATATGAAGCAGTTTATATGGTATACACCTCCAACTTTTATAATAGCTGTTTTTCTTCCAATTATTGTCCTGATATGTAAAACTGTACTATTCCTACCATGCCTGAGGAAGAAGATACTAAAGATTAGGCATGGTTGGGAAGATGTCACCAAGATTAATAAAACCGAGATGTCTTCCCAGTTGTAAAGTGACACTTCACACTTTTTTGTTCAGTGTTGATATATTTTATCATAAGCATTTCAAATTTGTATTTGTTTAATAAAATGCTCACTTGGAAATCTTAATGTATCTTTTTTGTTTATGAATGATGAATTTAAATATGTGTATTTTCTTGGAGATTTGATTAAAAGCAAAAAATAATTACTGTTTACTGTAAATCATTAATCCTTCCAATTAAAAAAATTTTTTAAACGTGGTCCAAAAGGTTGTGCAATGGATAAAGCATTGGACTCTCGAGTGTGAAGTCCTGAGTTTAGTCCCCAGCAGCACATGTACCAGAGTGATGTCTGGCTCATCCTCTCTCTCTCTATCTCTCTCTCTCTCTCTCCTCTCCTATGTTCATGAGTAAATAAATAAAATCTTTAGGAGGCGGAGCCAAGATGGCGACTTGGAAACAATAGTTGGCATGAGCTCCAAAGAGAAACAGCTTACAACCTGGAATTCTCTGGATAGGGTAGGATACTGGGCCGTCAGTAGGAGGGTGAGCAAGGGGTGGTCAGAGCCCTATAAAACCCACTCTTGGGCTGGCAAACAGAGGTCAAAAGGTCAAAGAAAGGAGAATCTTTGGCTTGATTATTTCTGAGCTCAACCCTGTCCGCTACCCCAGAACCAGCCTCCAGGGGCTGGACCAGGCTTCCTGCTGAGATATAAATAAAATCTTTAAATTTTTTTCAAGTAAATAAAATAGTTTTAGCATTTTATGATCAATAGTCCCAAACATAATAAAATGACCAGGCTGCACATTATCAATAATAAAAGACTTTGAAATACCATTTTTCAATACTCAAAAAGATACCATAATCCATGAAAAATAGGTTATTGGGCCAAGTGGTGGTACACCGAGTAGATCACACATTACCATGTGAGAGGACCTAGGTTCAAGTACTTGATCTCCACAGGCAGGTGAGGAAGCTTCATAAATGATGAAGCAGGTGTCTCTCTACCCACCCACCCCTTAAATTTATCTCTATCAAAAACAGAAAGAAAAAAACATTGGAGCAGAGAATTTGCCATATGGGCACTGAGCCCCAGCAATAACCCTAATGGCAAAAAAAAGAAAGAAAGAAAGAAAGAGGAGAGGGGGGAAAGTAAATAAACAACTCTGAAAAAAAGTAAAGAAAGGAGGTAATAGCACAATTGCAAGAAGAGCAAAAAAATAATACCCTCGAAAAATAATTTACTGTTAAGAGTGAAGGAAAATGAGAACAGAATCGCAAAGCTGATAAAACAAACCCTAATAACTATGGTACCACTTAACTAAGCATGATACATGTCAAATCGTAACTAACCAATAAACTACCTGCATTCTCAACTGCTTTTCAAGATGACAAAAATTGAGAGGGAGAAGTCAAGTTACATCCTTCTTAGTACCAAGAAATCATAGAAGTTACAGCTTGGGAACAGAGTTCCAATCTGAACTGGCACTTTAATGAACTTTTCAGGTACAATGTTTGAGTTCTGACTCCCTTATTAGAGTTCTGTCTCTGTTAACCATGGAAATAAACAGCAAACTAATTCTGTTACTTAGACTATACACTTCAGAGATTCCCAGTATAAAAAGAAGATATATAAAGACCTTAGAAGTAAAACACAAAAATACCCATATTCAATTTGTGCTCTGAGTGTTTCAGAAAGTTGGCCTCATAACTTTCTTAGAAATTTGTACAAAGTATGAGTAGTTTTGTGAGGAAAGTTTTTATTTTTTCCTTTGAGAAAGAAAGAATTATGTACATCTAGATTCCTAGATATACATAATTATTGCATAAGTAGCAATTATTGCCAGGTTATTCCTCTCAATGAGCATGATTAGCAACAATTATGGAAAGGAAAGAATGTCTTTTCAAATAATATCTAGATATAAATTGTGGGTCTGATGTGTGCTTGAGCATGCATGGCTGACCCCCCCCCCAAGTTCGTCTGTCAGTCTCCCCTTGGCATGCCAGCCTTGTGGTCGAGCAAGATGTGGCAAGAGTACACGGGGGAATTCCAACCTTCCTATCAGCCTCGCCCCATCACCCACCCCTCCCCCCTTTCTGGTGGGCTTCGCCTTCCTTATATTCCTATTTCCCTGTTCCTGCATCATCATCCATACCCTCTCATTGCCTTGCTCTCTTTTCCCTTATATGGAGATATTGACCTCATTGGCCAGCTGGCTACTTCCCCTACGCAGCTACCCCTTTATAAACTTGTAACTGCACCAATAAAGATGTTCCATTCCCCACAACGGTGCCCTAAAACAGGTTTGGGTATGGTCCGCTGCCACTATACACTAGAAGACCCCTTTTAGCGAACTGGCTCCTGTCTCGTTACCCCCGAGGAAGTCCAACAGTAAATGAATGTCCTTATACCAAGCTTTAATCCAAATATATTTGATAACCTAAAAATAGAAAGTAGAGGTATGCATATGAGATTCTCAAGATATTAGGGGTAGGTGGTTGTAAATATGCCTATGGATTTTTAACTCTGAAAAAAAATACGTTTTTTAAAAAATTATTTATTGGACAGAAGCAGAAAAAAACAGAGAAGGAAGGGGTAGCTGGAGAAGGAGAGAGACACCAGCAGTGCTGCTTCACTACACGTGAAGCTTTGACCCTGCAGGTGGGGGCTAGAGGCTTGAACCCAATTCCTTGTGCATTGTAACATGTGCACTCAACCAGGTGTGCCACCACCCTCCCCCAACAAGTACACATTTATTTATGGGGGAGGAAGTGGGGAAGAGAAACCAGAGCACTGCTCAGCTTTGGCATCAGTGACATGGGAAAGTGAGACTGAGGGCTCGGTCATGCAGATCTCTACCACTTAACTATTTCCATCATCACTAGTTTCACATTGGTTTGCAAACCTTTAAGATTTCAGAGGTATAGCTTCACACTAACACTTGTGTGTATCATGGCATTTGCAACCAAAGTTGTTGTGACCACCACCACCACCCCCCCAACACCCATCACGCCCATCACCCTCCCCTCTGGTAAATACCATAATTTTTACAAAATGTAAGAGACCTTTTTTTTCTTCCTACTTCCAATATCACTTTATAGAGGAAATGTTGATTTATAGGATTTTTGTTATCAGAGTACATTTCTACAAGATAGGTATCAATTCATTTTACCCTCAACCAAAATTTTTTGGGTGTGTGCCATCAGGGTTATTGCTGGGATTTGACTCCATGATGGATGAGGAATCCACTACTCCCAGAGGTCTTTTTTTTTTGTTTTTAATTATGAAAGAGACAGGGTAAAAATAATGTGAGAACGGAGGAAAGGGGGATGGAGAGAGAGGGAGACATTCAGCCTGCTCTACTGCTCATGAAGCATTTCCTCTACAGGTAAGGACCAGGGCCTCACCCCTTGGCCCTCCTAAACGGTAATTTATCTGCTTTACCAGTTGCACCACAGCCCGGCCCCCAAGCCGTCATCTTCTTCCACCATAGGGATGTAGGTACCCAGCATCCCTTCTGAGTCTCCAAATCTGTTACTATAGTCCCGGGGAACTCACCCTGTATTGTCCTTTGCTTTGTTCTTAGAGCCACCTGTGAGTAAGATCATTCAGGATTCATGCTTCTTCTGACTTGTCTCATGCAACATGATTGCCTCTGAGAAATTTTTCAGTTACAAAAGTGTAATTATGAGAGGCAGGCATTATGGGGCAATGGGAAGGAAAAGGAAATAATTTCCCTGATCCTTCAATAAGATGATTTTTTTAAATAAAACTTCAGAGGGCAGGGTAAATAGCATAATGGTTATGCAAACAAACATTCATGCCTGAGGCTTCCAGGTCCCAGGTTCAAGTCCCCTGTACCACCCTAAGCCAGAGCTGAACAGCGCACTGGTAAATAAAAATCTTCAGATACAATTGACACAACCATGGAGTATAATCTCTCAGGGTCTCTGGAACACAGAGTAGCACCTGGAAAGGCTACAAGTCAGAACTTTCCTGTAACGCATTAAATGAATATGGTCTGGGGTGGGTGGGTTGGTGGATTTATTAAACATTTGCTCTATATAGAATTTGTGATCTTTGGTTCGAAAGGAAGCTGTTAAATGATACCTTATTATTTTTTAAAATACTTTTTTATATTTATTTATTTATTTTTGCCAGAGCACTACTCAGCTTTGGCTATGGTGGTATGGGGGATTGAACCTGGGACCTCAGAGCCATGAAGATCTTTTTGCATAACCACTATGCTCTCTCCAGCCCTCTTTATTTTAACAAATAGTTAAGTTTAGTGTTTTTTAAATGGATAAAGATGTATGTGATACTACTCTGATTTTTTAGACCATAAGCTGTTGATACATGTTTAAGAAACCCTATAAGAATTTCTAGCCTACTAACAAGATCTGTAAAATTAGCCATTTAAGTTAATTACAAAAATATGTAATTTTCAAGAACACTAACAAGATGTGGCAACTCTTTTTTCAAAACTGATCTTCAAAGTAAAAATGTTAGGCAGAAATTGTAAACTTACTGCTAAGTTTTTTTCAAAATTATTATAGTCCTTCCCTCATCTCAATTTATTCCAGATGTTTTCAAAAGGTCCTTTAAAGAAGTAATAAATTATTCAATCTATTTGTTGACAATAATCTTATGCTTGAATAAATGAAACAATCACTGACCTGTGACCATTACACATGGCCTAAAGCAAAAGTCCTATGTCTCTTCTTCTTTCAGCTGATTTTACTTCTCCAGCTGGCTAGAGAATCCTCATATTTATTGCAAGTGAGTATGTGACATTCCCAGAATTATTAATGGATGCCTACTTTAACGGTGCCAAGAGCAAATTGCCAATTCATGCAACTATAAAATTATTGAACTGAAAGAGACTGATGAGATCACCTGAGCACTCTCTAATCCTTTGCCCAGACACATGACCTTTCTAAAAAGAGGCTTCCCTCAGCAGAACGGTTGTATTTCTGAACATTAAAGAGAGAAAAGAATAGAAAAGACTAAAAGTATTGTCTGAGAAGACGGTGTCAGAGTTGAAGATAGGACTAGAAAGCTGGCTTAGGTCAGAGAGTAGCTCCCAAATATGAGGAAAGTATATAAATAACATTAACTGTATGCCCCATCAATCTGACCTAGGGCCCATATCTATTCATGTTTAGCACAGGAGCCTGTGTAACCTCTGCATCCCTGTCAGTCTGAGCTCACATTCCGTGGTCACAGTTAGGAACATTCTAGGCTGCACTCATTTTAGGACCAGTTTCCCTCAAGTGGAAGAGTATGTTGACCCAGCCTCCCTTTAGAGAGTAGGGCAGTCCCTATCTGGCTCAGGCAAAAATTACTAAAGTCATGGGCCCCTTAGAATATACCTAAAATAGACTTCCTAGCTTCTTCCCACATGAAGATCCTTAGTTCCATTTGTTCTATGCTTACTTTTAGGTTCCTGATTATCAATTTGTCTTGCTTTATATCTTGCTGCTGTTCAGCCACCAAGTTGCAGGCATTACCATGAAGCCATACTAATCCCTGGGCAGACGACCTCACCAATGTGTCCTGAAACCTCACCTCCACAGAGCCCTATCCCAGTAGGAAAAAATAGAAATATGCTGGGGGTATGGATCAACCTTCCAACATCCATGTCCAGCAGAGAAACAAGTACAGAAGCCAGACCTTCCACCTTCTGTACCCCATAAAGAATTTTGCACATATGATGGCTTCCTTGGAATCTTGACTGATATTTGGCTGCTGAGACTGGAATTCCAATATGCAAAGAAAAATAAATAAAGGGATTTTGGTCCATACTCCTCCCAGAGGTATAAAGAGTAGGGAAACGTCCAACGGAGGGGATGGGATATGGAACTCTGGTGGTGGGAATTGTATGGAATTGTACCCCTCTTATCCTACAATCTTGTCAATCATTATTAAATAACTAGTAAAAAAAAATAGTATGTGACCAATAAAAATAGGATGGTCTGTAAAAAAAAAAAAGAAGAAGAAGAAGAAGAATGGAAAAGAAATTAAGTGGCAAATTTATGATAGATGAGGTAGCTATTGATCTTAGAATCCAAGTGCCATCATGCAACTCAGCTGAACCAAGCAGTGACAAACTGAACAAGATCTGAAAGTCAGAGAAAGAGGATGCTAACTTAGTGGTGCTGATGACCTGCTGTCATGATTGGCACATGACTGGGAAATGATTTCAGTCAAACCTTTGTTTTGTAACTTGAAGTTGCACTATCATAAAAGATAAATCCATGGATTTACACATTGGAATTTTGCAGTAAGAACTCAAAGAATTATTATTAATCAAACTTTTTGAAATAAAATTTCTGGCAAAAGTTCAGTTTGAAGTTGGGGTCAGAGTTGAAGTGGGTTAGGAAAACATACAGTCAGGTCATTTTGTTATTTATTCTATCCTGCTCACAAGTCTCTATGACAGTTTGGGCTGCACAGTACATAGTTTGAAAAATCTCTATGTATACAGACAAGGAACCTGGTTGTTTCCATCTAGGATTACTTATTTCCAAAGCACAGAAACCTACTTAAAGTAGCTCAAGTCAAGGAGGTTATACTGATAACTTGAAGTAGTACACTTATATGTAACCGCCAGGTAAAGTGAATTACATACCCTCCCAGATCTAGAGCTAGAATTCCATAAGATAAAAGCTTAGTGCATCTGTTATTTTCTATTTCTTTCCAGACAAGCGTAACACTGCTATGAAGTCCAAGGGTGTTCTGACCTGTTTTCTGAAAATTTGACCAATAGGCCTACAGTTAGGAACCAGCTAATACTCATTCTAATTTCACAGAACCACCAGCTCAGACAGTGTTTAAAGTGGCATTTTTCAGCAGAACCAGAAATATTAGCACTTTCAGCTCAGGTCTCCTTTGATTTGGGGAGTATAGTGTTTATCTAAGAAACTATACCCATGTTTTACCTCACTTCTTTTCTGAGGTAGTGGAACAGAAGTTAAATTCCTCTTCACTGACTGTCTCTGAGGGAAGAAAATAGATTAAATTCTTCATTTTCGCTGAAGAAGGTGAACTTAACTGGAAAAATAATTCTGCATACAACTACGCACTGACTACCATCACTTTGAATTTATGACCATAAATATTAAGTAGATTCTCAACACTGCCTAATCTTTACATATTTCCATAATAAATCTGTTTTGCCTCTTACTAAAGCTATTCTTTCCCACTTTTTCTCTATTCAAACCAATAAATGTCCCACTTTCCATCTTCTGCTTCTTCTATGCCTCCAAACTCTCATGCTAGATGTTGTTAGCTCTCTTTCTATTTTTCACCTTTTTCCTAGATACCTGTGGAGATTAGAATGTAGAGATTAGAAACTGTTACTTCTTAGAGACTGTTACACTGAAACCAACTGTTACTTGTTAGAGACTTTTACATTGAAGCCAACAGTTCCTTCTTACAGCCGTTAAAGCCATTAAACTGAAACCAACCGTCCTTGTTCTGTGTACTATAAAAAGCTGAGAGCAATAATGTTGCGGGGTCGTCGGCAGCAGACTCTCCCTTTGTGTGGAAAGGTGTTGGCGGCCCAAGCTTAAGCTTGCTAATAAAGGCTCTTGCTAGTGCATGTGATGCTGGTCTTTCTTGTGTGAGATTGGGACTCGAACTTCTGAGCACAACATACCTCCTTCTAATAATCATTTCTACCTATATCTTAGTCTCTCTCTCAGATTTGCCTTTAATAGACTTCAGGGAAACTATACTCTCCTTTGTTAATTTGCTAATTCCTCTTACTTTTCCCACCATCTCAACATTAACGAAGTTAACTTTTTTTTCTTCTATATCTACATCCAGTGTATAGGATAGCCTTTAGTCTTATAAGCTTAAGTTGTTGATGTAACACAAATTTATACCCTTTGCCTTGACCTTGCCCCTTCATCCCAGTCTATTACAGTTAACTGCCTTCTTGACAACTTCATTTTACTGTCTAAAAACCATCTCAAGCCTAAATTCTTTTTATTTTATTTTTTTTTAAGAAAGAAAACATTAACAAAACCATAGAATAAGAGGGGTACAGTTCCACACAATTCCCATAACCCAATCTCCATATCCCATCCCCTCCCCTGATAGCTTTCCCATTCTCTATCTCTCTGGGAGTATGGATCCAGGGTCGTTGTGGGTTGCAGAGGGTGGAAGGTCTGGCTTCTGTAATTGCTTCCCCGCTGAACATGGGCGTTGACTGGTCGATCCATACTCCCAGTCTGCCTCTCTCTTTCCCTAGTAGGGTGTGTCTCTGGGGAAGCTGAACTCCAGGACACATTGGTGGGGTCATCTGTCCAGGGAAGTCTGGTCAGCATCTTGCTGGCATCTGGAACCTGGTGGCTGAAAAGAGAGTTAACATACAAAGCCAAACAAATTGTTGAACAATCATGGACCTAAAGACTGGGATAGTGCAGATGAGGTGCTGGGGGGTTATTCCCTGCATGCTCTTGTGTACTTCTGCTTTCAGGTATATATTTTTCCCCTAGTTTATGGGCACGGGTGAACCTATGCTCTATGTCAGGGGACCTGGACTATATCTAGGTTTGGGGACTTTATTAGGGAGTGGAACACCTGGAATGGAATTAGAAAATACTATAAAAGGAAAGGTCTCACCCGAGTGATGAAGCTGAAGGGTTGTCATTCCACACCTGAAGTCTCTGGTCACAGTCTGAAGTGAAGCATGTTGGGGTGGCACTCGTTGCATTGAAGCCTAAATTCTAAAGATAAAATCTTAATGTTCTACCCATCCACACCCAGTTGCTCAAGACACTCAGTGGTTATCTTTGGTAGTTTGTCTTACTTCATACGCCACGTTCAGTTTGTCAGGAAATTCTACTGGCTAACCCATCAAAACATCTGCATCTCTATCTCATCATTAAAATTATCTTAGTCTTGGGGAGTTGGGCTGTAGCACAGCGGGTTAAGCGCAGGTGGCGCAAAGCACAAGGACCGGCACAAGGACCGGCATAAGGATCCCGGTTCGAACCCCGGCTCCCCACCTGCAGGGGAGTCCCTTCACAGGCGGTGAAGCAGGTCTGCAGGTGTCTATCTTTCTCTCCTCCTCTCTGTCTTCCCCTTCTCTCTCCATTTCTCTCTGTCCTATCCAACAACAACAACAATAATAACAACAACAATAAAACAACAAGGGCAACAAAAGGGAATAAATAAATATTTTTTTAAAAAAGCAAAAAAAAAATTATCTTAGTCCAAGTCACTTTAATCCTTGTCCTAGAATCACTGAAATCTCCCAGCTGGTTTTTCTGCTTTCACTATTATCCTCCTCCCCTGCCACCACCACAGAATAGTTTCTACCTAACAACTAATATGATACCTCAGAAATGTGAACACATGGGGTTGATGGATAACTCATCCAGTACAGCAACTTACCGTGTGTAAGCCATATAATCACATTAGAGTATCATGGCACTTCAGACTATGGTGTCTGTCATCTCTCTTGGTCGGAAATAAAAAGAATAAAATAACACCATGGGTGAGATAAAATCACATATGTGAAGACCCTGGTACAACAACTACAAATATATGCATGTGTATATTAATGTGATCATTACATACACTCCTCCATAAAAAAATATTCTGTATCTTCCAATAAAACTTAAAATATAATTCAAATTCCCTTACCATAGTATATAAACTCCTAAAACATAGGCAGACTGCACATATATATCAACTCATCTATTACTACACTCAGACCATTCATTACAGGAGTTATATTGCTTTTCTTCATTCCTATCTTAGAGCCTTCAGACTTGCTATTTTCTCTGCCTGGCAGGCTCCACTCACCATTCAATTTCCATATGATTGGTCTGTTACATCATTCATATCTACATAGAGTTGACATTTCTTTAGACCAACCTCCCAAATAAAAAAGTTCTCTTCCTCAACCATGCTCTCTTTTTTCCTTGGCATTGTTTATATAGTTCTTTCTTACACATCAGTATACCAATTTTATATGTAGTTGGTGTGTGCTTGTGTTTGACATGGTGTCTATTTGATGACTGAGCCCGGGAGACTATAGTGGGCATACAACAGATTTTCGTGCCAAGGCTTTGAGGCTTCAGGTTCAATTCCAGGGGCCACTATAAGACAGAGCTGAGCAGTGCTCTGAAAAAAGAAAGAATTTGATAGCTTATAGTTTTATTAATACCATAATATATGTGAGTATTATAGCAATACTAACATTTTAAAATAGTATGTGCACATTATAATAACTCCAGTTGTTGAAAAAGTAGAAACCACTCAAGTGATGAGAAAAAAAAAAATGGAGGTAGGGTGGAGGGTAGATAGCATGATGTTTATGCAAATAGACTCTCATGCCTGAGGCTCCGAAGTCCCAGGTTCAATCCCCCACACCACCATAAGCCAGAGCTGAACAGTGTAACAGGTAAAAGAAAGGATGAAAGAAAAAGAAAGAAAGAAAGGAAGAAAGAAAGAAAGAAAAAGAATGAAAGGATGGAAGGAAGGAAGGAAGGAAGGAAGGAAGGAAGGAAGGAAGGAAGTCAGAGTGGCAAGAAACAAATATTTATACTGTATAATTATAGCAGAAAAACCATAATTAGCTCTCTCCTTTCCCACATAAATGGAACTTAGATGAAAGAAAAGTTGCTGTTAAAGAAAGATCTGCAAAGGGGCCAGGAGGTGGCACACCTGGTTAAGTTCACATGTTACAGTGTGCAGGGACCCAGGTTTGAGCCCCCAGTCCCCACCGGCAGGGAGAAAGCTTTGCAAGAGGCGAAGCAGTGCTTCAGGTGTCTTTCCTTCTTTCTTCTCCCTATCTCTTCCTTCCATGTTGGTTTCTGGATGTCTCTACCCAATAAATAAAGATAATAAAATAATTTTTTAAAAAAAGAAAGATCTGAAACAGATTAAAAGCTGAAAAGGGTAGCATCAATGGATCAGAAAGGTTGAAGGGCTTTCAGTAGACAAAAACAAAAACATTTAGTGGGATTAGAGATAGAACTAGAGGAGATCATATCAGCAGAAGCCAGGTGGGAGATACTACAATACAAAATCCAATGTTTTTCCCCATGAAATATAAAAAGGAAGAGAAAACTCCTAAGAAAACCAAAGTGTGTTTTATATTCCAAACTGAAAATAAAAAAAAAAAAAAAACTAAATCAGTTTTGGATGAATCATTAAGGGACTACTCAAAAGATCTGGCCACTCTCAGATCTAAACAGCTGGCTGCAGATCTCATCTTAAACAAAGCTAAAGAACTTTGGGGAAAGTTCTTGCCTTTAGTTCTGGGCCCCAGAAGCAAAATATGCACAGTGACAGCAAAGGACAGAAAGAAAAACATTAATCACCAGGAATTATAGGTCTCTCAAGTGTGCGTTCTGGAATGAAACTCTCAGATTACCTTTAGGGACTGGAGAACACTACAAGAAGGTACAGATGGGAAGTGTAGTTTCACTTAGTGGACAGATTACTTACTATGATTAAGATTAAATTATGTATGTGTGTGGGGGATGTAGATAGCTGAATGGTTATGCTAAGGGACTCATGCTTGAGGCTCCAAGGTTCAACCTCTCACATCACAATAAGCCAGAGCTGATTAATGCTTTAGTAAAATAAATACATAATAAAATAAAAGATAAATAAAATTTAAAGTAAAAAAAAGATATTAAGTCCCCCCCAAATTGAACTCCTAACCCCTAATATCTCAAAGTGTAATTTTATTTAGATGAAATGGGTTGTGTTCAGAGTGGTCTGTCCATAGACTAAATTTATTTAGATAATAGTTCACTGTGGCAGAGGGTAGATAACATAATGGTTATGCAAAGAGACTCTCGTGCCTGAGGCTCCAAAGTCCCAGGTTCAATCCCCCACACCACCATAAGCCAGAGCTGAGCAGTGCTCTGGTTAAAAAAAAAGTAATTAGTTAAGATGAGACTCTAATAATAAAGTATATTAGAATCCTTATTCTAACATTATTAGCCCTTATAGAAAAGAGAAAGAGAGAAAGAGCAGGAGAGACAGAGAAAATGTCACTTGAAGACAGAGACACACACAGCAAGAAAACTACTATGTGAGGACAAAGGCAGTGATTGGAGCTATGTTACAACAAAACAAATAATGCCTGGAATTACCCCCAAATAGGAAGAGGTGAAAGATACACTTCCCTGCAGGCCTCAGAGATTGTGTAGCCCTCAGTCTCCTGAACTTTGAGAAAATACATTCTTTTTCCTTATTGGAAGATTAATATTTTACAGTCAACAGTAAATACAATAGTTTGTACATGCAGAACATTTCCCAGTTTTCCATATAACAACACAATCCCCACTAGGTCCTCTGCCATCATGTTCCAGGACCAGAGCCCTCCCTTTCACCCAACCCAAAATCTTCTACTTTGGTGCAATACAGAAACTCCAGTGAGAAAATACATTTTTATTACAGCCAACTAGTTAAGCTAAAATCCTCAGTATCCTCAGTAGGTTTCAGGAAATGGTGACTTTATGGATAATGATATGTAATGAAAGAAATTTTATCAAAGCTAATGAATATATAAAATATATGCAAGAGTTATAAACATAAGACATATTTCTAGTTACAAGAAACATTCCAAAGCATCTAAATGAAGACTCCAATACTTCTAATTTTTTTTTTTTTCCTCCAGGGTTATCACTGGGGCTTGGTGCCTGCACTACAAATCCACTGCTCCTGGAGGCTAAATTTTCCCTTTTGTTGCCCTTGTTGTTTAGCATTCTTAATATTATTGTTGTTGTTGTTGGATAGGACAGAGAGAAATTGAGAGAAGAGGGGAAGACGAAGAGGGGGAGAGAAAGATAGACAGACACCTGAAGACCTGCTTCACTGCTTGTGGAGCGACTCCCCTGCAGGTGGAAAGCTGGGGGCTCAAATTGGGATCCTTATGCCAGTCCTTGTGCTTTGCACCATCTGCACTTAACCTGCTGTGCTACCGCCCCACCCCCCAACACTTCTAATATTGATCAATCATTTGTACTCTTACTCTCATTCATTTATTTTTTTTTAAGGTTTAAAATCAATCACTTTTTAATATTTTAAAGAAGTAAAGATATTTCATCATGGGCAAACTCAGCATTAATTTTCAATGGCATTTTATTATAATAGTCAAAGAATTGCTTATCTTTGTTTCAAAATGAGTAAGCAGTTTCTACATTTCTTTGTCATAGATGCTGACAATGTTATTTGCGTTCCTTATGAAATCACATCAGTGATTGAAGAGCTATTTTTTCTATATTCTAATCTATCTATCTATATATATAATTGTTATTTATAAAAAGAAAACACTGACAAAAACCATAGGATAAGAGGGGTACAACTCCACACATTTCCCACCACCAGAACTCCATATCCCATCCCTCCCCTGATAGCTTTCCTATTCTGTATCCCTCTGGGGGATATTTTATTTAATTTTTTTAAATGTTCATTTATTTTCTTATTTATTTACTATTTCATTTATTTATCTGACAGAACAGAAAGAAATTAAGAGGGGAAGGGGGAGAGACCTGCAGCAATGCTTCACTACTAGGAAGCTGCCACCATGAAGGTAGTGAATAGAAGCTTGAGCCCAGGTTATTGCACATTGTAGCATATGCACTCAACCAGGCCTCTGCCTGGCCCCTCATTCAGTCACTTAAGAACTTCCATATTGAAGTTCTAGGTTGCAGTGCACCAGAGCCTGCTCTGGTAGCTTAAAGAATAAGGCTGGAGCCAACCCTGAATAGGCCGCTGTACTACTAAGTGCATTCTCAAGTACTCAAACTGACTGAAACAATCTAGACAGATCAGTGGATCCAAAGTGCACATCCCTGGAATGTGGGAAGAAATGCACAGAGATATATAGAATACAGTCTCCACAGGCAATGGCCTGGTAATAAATTAGTTTTTCTTCTTCTCATTAATGTAACAGAACAACATTGAATGAAACATTACTCAAGGATCTTTTGTCCTTTGTTAGGACAAATCCTCTTGAGTCACACACTTAACTATGTCTATCCTTTGTCCTCAAAAGTAATACCATATTAAATAGGCCAGTAAACAACATTCTAATTTTTCTTAGGAAAAAAGTCTCATGAGGAGTAAGACATTAATCACCAAATGTTTCAGGAAAATTTACACCATTAAAACATTGGAAAGGCAGTTCCCCACCTGCAGGGGAGTTGCTTCACAGGCAGTGAAGCAGGTCTGTAAGTGTCTATCTTTCCTCCTCTCTGTCTTCCCACCCTCTCTCCATTTCTCTCTGTCCTATCCAGCAATGACGACATTAATAACAACAACAATAATAACCACAGCAATAAAAAAAACAAGGGCTACAAAAGGGAATAAATAACTATAAAAAAATTGGAAAGAATCATGATTCAAACTACAAAAAAAACCCCTAAAATTCATAGAAAATAAATGGAGACAAGAGTAAGACTAAAATAAGTATAAAAATACACTTGGGGGAGTCAGGCGGTAGTGCAGTGGATTAAGAGCACATAGCGCTAAGTGCAAGGACCCACGTAAAGATCCTGGTTAGAACCCCTGGCTCCCCACCTGCAGGGGAATCTCATTTCACAAGCAGTGAAGCAGGTCTTCAGGTGTCTTTCTCTCCCCCTCTCTGTCTTCCCCTCCTTTCTCCATTTCTCTCTGTCCTATCCAACAATGATGACAACAACAGCAATAATAACTACAACAATAAAAAACAACAAGGGCAACAAAAGAGAAAATTAATAAATAAATATAAAAAAATAAATAAAACACTTGGAAAGATCTGAAAAGATATTACATTCACTAGGCAACAAGTGATCGATATAAAAAAGAAACCATGTAAGAGACTTCCAGAAGCATGAAAATGCAATAGACGCTGCCTCACATCACTTTCCTATTCAACTAGTTAGAGCAACAAAAAAAATTACCTGAAAACTAGCTAAGTTACAACTGGGACTTTTTAAGAAACTCACAAAGCTACCGGTGACTGCAGGCATACTTGGTCAGTGGATGGTAAAGGGTTGAGGGTGTTGTAAATGACATTCAATTAAAATTACTTGTCAAGGCAAAAAATAAGGTGTTGGGGAGTTGGGCAGTAGTGCAGCAGGTTAAGCACAGGTGGCACAAAATTCAAGGGCCAGCGTAAGGATCCCGGTTCCAGCAGTGAAGCAAGTCTGCAGGTGTCTTTCTCTTCCCCTCTCTGTCTTCCCCTCCTTTCTTTATTTATCTCTGTCCTATCCAACAAGGACAACATCAGTGACAACAATAATAACCACAACAATAAAAACAACAAGGGCAACAAAGGGGAATATATATATATATATATATATATATATATATATATATATATATATATATATATAGTTGAAGCAAGGCATCTATTCTTTTGCAAAAAGGCATGCTGCTATCAGGGGCAGTCAGGCAGCACTGTGCCCTCCTCACCCTTCTCCCATCTTTTATACCTGATGCATAACTGTCTCCTCCACCCTTGTGCTGGGCCTCAGTGCTTACAATCTCCCCGTTGTCTAAATAAGGAAAGGAGAAAGAGGGTCTGAGGGTCTCTGCTGGAGGATTAGCAAGCAAACACTGCAATGAACTATGACCTGACCTAAAGAATACAAAACTACTGGCCACAGGTGGTCATAACAATTTATAAAAAGAATTTTTGTACTAAACAGTTGTTCTATTTATGTTCTTTTGAAGAGAAGACCTAACCATCTCTCACAAAGGAAAGATTATCAAGACTTAAGAAGTCATGCTTAGTGGCAGCTGGCACCATCTTGGTAACTATGCAGTGAAGCACATTGTAGATGTGCTTATTTCTGTAAGACTTTCAAAAAACTTACACAAATTCTTCTCAAGCTCTTCCAGAAAATAGGAGAGAGGGAATCACTCCTAAATATGTTCTATGAGGCTAACATCACTCTGCTCCCCAAAGCAGAAAAAGACTCTACTAAAAAGGGGGAGTAGGTAGCATAATGGTTATGCAAAGAAGTTCTCATGCTAGAGGTTCCAAAGCCCCTGATTCAATCCGTCATAATAATAATAATAGTAATAATAATAATAATAATGGAACTCCAAAAAAGAAAACTGTAGACCTATATCCCTCATGAACATTGATGCAAAGATCCTCACAAAATCTTTGCAAATTGATTCAATGGGGTAGAGAAGATCTCTTCACTCACCAAACAACAACAAAAAAACAAATGACTCCATTCAAAAATGGGGAGAGGATATGAACAGAACATTAACCAACAGAAGGGATAGGGTAGACAGCATAATGGTTATGCAAAGTGACTCTTATGCCTGAGGTTCCAAAGTCCCAGATTCAATCCCTTACACCACCATAAACCAGAGCTATGCTCTAGTTAAAAAAAAAAAAAAATTCCAACAGATATAAGAAAAAAAAATTCCATGTCACTGATTGTCCGAGAAATGTAAATAAAGACAACAATGAGATACCACTTCATCCCTGTACGAACGTCATACATCAGAAATGATTGCAACACCATGGGCATGGGAAATAAAACAAGAGTAAATAAATGGGATTATATGGAAATAAAAAGCTTCTACACATTGAAAGCAAACTACACAAGGATAACTAAGCAACCCAGTAAATAGGAAAAAATATTTGCACATCACACGTCTGACATGTGACTGGTATCAAACATCTATACAGAACTGGTACAGGTCTACAAAAGAATTAATAATAACAGTCCAATAAAAAGGGGTGCAAAAGAAAAAAATAGGTGCCACTGGCTTAAGTGCACATAGTATGAAGCACTAGGACCCCTACAAGTATCCTGGTTCAAGCTCCCCACCTTCAGGGGAGTTGTTTCACAAATGGTAAACCAGACTTGCAGGTGTCTTTCTCTCTCCTTATTTTCCCCTCACTTCTCAAATTACCCCTATCCTATTCAAAAAAAATTGAAAGAAAAAAATGGCCTCTAATCCTGAGGGCAAAATTAAAAATAGACAGTTTTCTAAAGAGATACACATGGCCCACTACCACTTCACTTATCATCAGAGAAATGCAAATTAAACTACACTGAAATTCCATCTCACACCTGAGAGAATGGCTTACATCAACAAATTGGGAAATGACAGGTGCTGGTGAGACAGTAGAAAACGGGGCTCTGCTCAGCTGCTGGTGGGAATGCAGACTGGTGCAGCTGCTTTAGAAGATTGTATGGGGAGTCCTTAAATAACTGCACTATAATAAATCACTAACCTCTCAACAAAATGAGAGGAAAGTAAGTAAATATAACCGGTTTTGTGTTGTAATCCATAGCATTAGAATATTCTGCTTAAAAAAAAAAAGGTTTTCGCCTAGCAAGTCTAAGTAAAGATGTATGTAAGAGACAATATTCTAAATATATAAACAGGTTATTTTAAGAATCCATACAAATGAACATAACAAAATATCATTAGAAGATACCTTATATAAAAAATTAATGATATAAGTAATCACATGAGACATATAGGCTAAAATAAAAGATTAAAAAAGAGATAGTGTTGTCCAGGAGGTGGCATAGTGTATAAAACACTGGAGTCTCCAGCATGAGGTCCTGAGTTCAATCTCCAGCAGCATATGTACCAGAGTGATATGTGAGAGTGCATATGTACCAGTGTCTGGTGTTCTCTCTCTCTCTTCCTATCTTCTTCATAAATAAATAAATAAAAATATTTTTTTAAAAGTTACAGTTGATTTCAAGCATCTCTCATGTAGGTCTTGAAGGACAGAATGGAAACAATAATATGAGAAAATAATAATAAAAAATTTCCCAGGGCTAAAAAAAAAAATCAAAGGGCTCCTTGAAATGAATTAGGAAAAAGTAAAGCACAAATACCTATATCTACACACCTGTTAAAAAATGATACTTCCATCTAGCTTGAATTTTTTGTTTGTTTGTTTTTTCTGCAGAACTGTAATGCTATCTCACCAGCCCAATTGGAGCAATAAAATGAAATAAAGAAATAAGCTAAATGTAAATACTGGAGAACATGCTGTATTTACTTGAGAGTATCTGTAACCCAGGTAGTTGAGCAGAGACTAGATGGTTAAGAACATTCCTGAAATTAGGCTCTAGGAAATAGCTGGGCATTGCTACAAGATGACATTGCTACAAAGGATGTCTTCAATAATGATCTAAGGATGTTAGAATTACCACTTTCCTCATAAATTCACACATTATGAAAGGAACAGGCAACTTTAATCCAAAATGTCAAATCATCATCACCCAGATTTTCATACATAATCAGAAATCATACATGTTCATTGCTCCTAAGATATTTTGTTGCTACATTCTAATATCCATGACTATAATCCAAGACAATTTCATAAATCTTAGCAAGTGATATAATTTCATGTTATATGGCTGTGTCCCCCAGGAAGTTCTGTTTTGTAAGATGACACCAAAACCATGATGATAAAACTTTTCCCATGTCACATAGTTGTAGATGGAATGGCAGAACAAGGTTGAAGATTAAGGGCTCCTTATTTTGTAGCAACCATGTCATTCAGCCTAGCACAAATCCTTCTAAACTCTTACTATTTCTTCTACGCTTCTTGTTTGTTTGCTGTTTTGGCTAGAGACAGAAAGGCAGAAAAGGCAGAGCAAAAAAATAAAAGAGACCACAGCACTGAAGCTTTTTCAGTGTGCCAGAGACTAAGCTCAAACCTGGGTCATGGACATGGCAAAGCAACACACTATCCAAGGGAGCTATTCCACTGACCTGCTTTCTACACTTTTACTGATCCTTTTATTCTCTCTCCTCTGTAGTATGAGATGTGTACTGTGTCACTCAAAGCACGGGAGGAAATGTCCAGAAACTCAAATCAGAACACATTTTCCTGTTCTTTGCAGAAATCTTCAGTCCTGCCTCAGTTCTCAGCTCATCAGCGAGATAATAAATATGAGATTTCTTCTGATTACCACAGGTAAGGTGTGTAATGGAACTGGGAAAACAGACACTAAAATATCCACATCCAAGAGATGTATAATGAGTACATTCTGGCAAATCTTTTCTACTGAGACAGAAGGCCACAAATATTCTGACACATCATTTACTCACCACCATGACTTTCTGATCAGTCTAGGTTTTCAGATTCCTGGGCCTTGTGGATAAAGTTGAAACAACAACTCTGTCAGTTTGCACTCTTCAAAAGCAACCCCAGAGTAAGCTGGGTTAGTCAACATCAGGAGACATGCTATTAAGTTAAAATGTACCATTTCTTCTTTTAATTGCTTTTGAACCTACCAAAATATGAATTTAATGTGAAATGTTTGTAATATAGTTTTAAAACCTTGAAATACAAATACAAAATAGTCTGTAACAGATTTTCAATGACTGCTCGTTTTCTGAATCTCTGTTACATAGGCTAAACAATACTGTATTGTTCTTTATCTATACAAGGTATATCTAGTCTCTGAATTTTCTCTTAGATTCTCACTTATTTTCATAGAGTTAGAGAAATCAAAGCATTGCTTTGCTCCTCCATTTTATGCAGGACAAAGAATGGAGCTCAGGACCTTACATGCAAGGCATGAACTAACTCTATTGCTGAGTAACCTCTGAATTCTCTATAAGGCTAACTTTTTTTTTTTTCGTCCAGAGTTATTGCTGGGGCTTGGTGCCTGCACTACAAATCCACTGCTCCTGGAGGCTATTTTTTCCCTTTTGTTGCCCTTTTTGTTTATCATTGTTGTTGTTATTGTTGTTCTTATTGCTATCATTATTGTTGGGTAGGACAGAAATGAAGAGAGGAGGGGAAGACAGAGAGAGGGAAAGAAAGACATCTGTAGACCTGCTTCACCACTTGTGAGGTGACCTCCCCTGACAGGTGGGGACCCGGGGGGTCAAACCACAGGATCCCTGTGTCCGTCCTTGCACTTTGAGCCAATTGTGCTTAACCTACTGCACTACCGCCTGGCCCCGAAGGCTAACTTTTATAATATACACCAACATTTTACTTACTTTTATATCTCTATATTTACTCAATTTTGTCTGCATTAACTTCTTTGTGATAGGCCTTTGGAAAAGAAAAATTATGTTGGGGACCAGGCTGTGGTGCACCTGGTTAAGCACTCATATTACCATGTGCAAAGACCCAGGTTCAAGCCCCTGGTCCCCACCTGTAGGGGGGGAGTTTCTCAAGTAGGGCTGCAAGTATCTTATCTCTCCCTCTTTACCTCCCTTTCTCCTCTCAATTTCTGTCTATCCAATAATAAATAAATAAAAACATTTTAACAGAAAAAAGACAAGAAAAAAAAAGAAGAAAATCACTTTGTTCTTTTCAAAGAGTAAGACTAGAATTGTGACTAATTCATAAAATTTGGTGGAAATTATTTCAGGTTTTTGTTACACTAGTACAGGAGCCATGGCATCCCAGACAACTTTCTGGAAAGAAAATGAGTGGGAACACCATGAAACTTGTATGAACAATTCTGGGGCAGGAATCTTTTTCCCTTTTGGCAATCAAACTCTTGATTTTAGTAAAGCGACATATAATTTTAAAGTAGGGCGAATAGATTTGCAACATGAAAACTGGAATTTCATTATTAAATTATGCCGATAAACTATACAAGTCATAATAAGAGAAACATATGTGTATTTAGAAATAAATCATTTTGAAAGCAATTTTATGTAGTAAATGCTCAGGGATTTTCTCCCTATGGTGATTATCAAGAAAGGAACACTTTTCCCCAAATCTATAGAGATCTAATCTTCAACAAAGGTGCCCAGACTATTAAATGGAAAGAGAGAATCTCTTCAACAAATTGGGTTGAAACATGCAGAAGAATGAAACTGAACCACTACATTTCACTACACACACAAAATAAATTCCAAATGGATCAAGGATTTGGATGCTAGACAAGAAACTATCAAATATGTAGAGAAACATATTGGTGAAGTACATTCCTATCTAAATCTCAAGGGAATCTTTGATTATACAGACCCAACTGTAATAAGACTAAAACAAAAATAAACCAATGGTACTACATACAAATTAAAAAGCTTCTGCAAGCCTGAACTGGAGTTGGTGTATTACACCAAAGTAAAAGACTCTAGGGTGGGTTGGGTGGAGAGGACAAGTCCCGGAAAAGGATAATAGAGGATCTACTGGGGGTTGTATTGTTATGTGGAAAACTGAGAAATATTATGCATGTACTTACTGTCGAATGTAAAACATTAATCCCCCAATAAAAGAAAAGAAAGCTTCTGCAAAGTAAAAGAAACCACCACCCAAACAAAGAGAGTCCTTACTGAGTGGAAGAAGATCTTTACATGCCATACATTAAATAAGAGGCTAATTACCAAAATATATAAAGAACTCACCAAACTCAGCAATCAAAAAAAAAAAAAAGATCCCATCCAAAAATGGGGATATGAACAGAATATTTACCACAAAAGAAATCCAAAAGGCCGACATGTGAAAAAATGCTCCAGGTCATTGATTGTCAGAGAAATGCAAATAAAGGCAACAATGAGACACCTCTTCACTCCTGTGAGAATGTCATACATCAGAAAGAAAACTAACAACAAATACTATAGAGGTTGTGGGAGCAAAGCATGGCTGGTAGGAATGTAAATTGGTCTAGCCCCTGTGGGGAGCAGTCTGGAGAACTCTCACAAGGCTAGAAATGGACCTTCCTTATGACCCTGTAGTTCCTCTCCTAGGGATATGTGGAGAGCAGTCTGGAAGCATTTCTAGTCTCACAAGGCTAGAAATGGATCTTCCTATGACCCCATAGTTCCTCTCCTAGGGATCTGTCCTAAGGAATTAAACACAACCATCCAAAAAGAATTGTGTATACCTACCTTCATAGCAGCATTAACTTGTAATAGCCAAAACCTGGAAGTAACCCAGATGTCCAACAACAGATGAGTGGCTGAGTAAGATGTAGTACATATACACAATGTAATACTACTCAACTATTAAAAATGGTGAATTCACTTTCTTCACCTCATCTTGGGTGGAACTTGAAGGAATCATGCTAAAACAGAAATAGAAGGGTGAGTATGGGATGATCTCACTCATAGACAGAAGTTGAAAAATAAGAACAGAGGCAGGGGAGATAGGGTAATGGCTATGCAAAGATTCATGTCTGTGGCTCCAAAGTCTCAGGTTCAGTCCCCCACACCACCATGAGTCAGAACTCAGCAGTGCTCTGGTAAAGACAATAAACAAACAAACAAACAAACAAATAAATACAGAAGGAAAAACACAAAGCAGAACTTGGGAACGGAATTGGTATATTGCACCAAAGTAATGGACTGTGTGTGTGTTGGGGGTGGGGAGGAGTTCAGGTCCTGGGACATGATGGTGGAGGAAGACCTAGGTGGGAGAGTTAAAGTATTATGCAGAAAACTGAAAAATGCTACACATGTATCAACTACTGTATTTTACTGTTGGCGATAAACCACTAATCCCCTCAATAGAGAGAGAGAAGGTAAGAAAGAGAGAGGGAGAGAAAGAAAGAGAGAGAAAGGAAAGAAATTTTGTTGTACTGAGGGCTGAGCAAAATTTATTCTATAAAAGCTGGTAGGATTTATTTCTCACTTCTATGGGGATAAAGGAAGAAGAATGTGCATTGTCTTTAAGAAAATTTTCACTGTGCTGCCAAAACTCTGCCTCCTACTTTGGCATTCTGCCTTTATCCTGAAAGATAATATCTTCTATATTATAATAGCTTATCCTAAGTTGAACTGTCAACAAGAAGAGGAAAGCTGTAGTGAGGAACAGAGGAACATTATGGTGCCAACTGACCTATAATGATTCTTTGTATTGAATTTATTTATGCAAACAGTTAAAGAGCTAAATAAATTCTTCAGCCAGAAACAGTATAGTGAGAAATGTCAATAGTTGACTACGGATTCCTATGCTTCATTACACTATTTGATAAGTGTGTAATGTATCAGGTCAGTCTTTTTAATGTTCTTAGATGGCATAAATAAAGCTTAATATGTCAATTATATTGTGTTGAAGTGGTTGTAGAACATCACTAAAATTACCACTCTTTGCTAATCTTTTCACACTTGGCATAAAATTTTCTTTAAAGGACTACATTTTATCATTATAATATTCAGCTGGATGTGGGAGAGTAAAATAGTAAATCTCTATGGCAGACATTACCAAATCATGCAAGCGGAAGATACTTTTTCCCAGGTTGAAAGGAAAAATAAGTATTCAATGAATCCAAGGTTTAGGGTGCAGGAAGACAGGAGAATGAAGCACAAATCTGATGGACCTGTTTTCTTTGCATTGTCCTACTTCCTTGTTTGCTTCATTGCACAAACCCTATTAAATAACAAGAGTTGGCTTCTTATGACTAATATTCTTACCAGAGAAGCATGTTAACTTCTTTTTCAAGTTTGTAAATGCATCCTGCATGTTTACAGAATTTTGCAACATGTTAAGACAACCTAAATATGTATATACTATAATTTTATATTAAACAAGTTTTAGCTATTAAGGAGCTTAGTAAGTACAAAATACTTAGGATTTCCTACTTAAGTTTATAAACTTAAAGAAATTTTAGCAATTATCTACTCTAACTTCTTTGTTCTACATTAATGGTCTATTATCTCCAAGTAATACGTTTTGTTTGCTTCTGGATTATGTTAAAGAAAAGTTTGTGGGGAGTTGGGCAGTAGCACAGCCGGTTAAGCGCATGTGGCACAAAGTGCAAGGATTGGCGTGAGGATCCCAGTTCGAGCTCCCGGCTCCCCACCTGCAGGGGAGTCACTTCACAAGCAGTGAAGCAGGTCTGCAGGTGTCTATCTTTCTCTCCTCTCTGTCTTCCCCTCCTCTCTCCATTTCTCTCTGTCCTATCCAACAACGATAACAACAATAATAACTACAACAATAAAACAAGGGCAACAAAAGGGAATAAATAAATAAATATTTTTAAAAAGAAAAGTTTGTGTTTGGTTTCAAAAAACAGACATAGTGATAATTTAAAAAAAAAAAAAGAAGAAGGGGGGCCAAGTAGTGACACACCCGGTTAAGCACAAATATCAGCATACACAAAGACCCAGACTTGAGTCCCCACCCCCTACCAGCAGAGGAGATGCCTCATTAGTGGTGAAGAAGGTCTGTAGGTATCTCTCTATCTCTCTCTCTCACTGTATCCCCTTCCCCTCTCAGTTCCTCTCTGTCCTTTCAAGTAAATAAAGAATGGAGAAATGTTAAGGGGAAAAGGGCAATTAAAGAACGTTAGCACATATAGAATATATATATATATTTAATATATATTTATATATGTGGCATAAATATTACCTGTGCCCAGATAGATCTGTGACTTCTCAATTTATAAGGTATATTTTGTTTCTCTGCTTCTCTGAACAGTTTGTGACATGGCCAATTTTATATAGCTTATAAACAACTAAGAGTGGAATTAAAATAATTTGCAAAATTGTAAGATGGGTTTTATCACAAGTATCCTAATTCCTTGTCCCAACCTGTCTGTTTAACTAGGAATGCTCCAACAGAGATTAGAATTCGCCTGAGGCAACAAGGGAGAACATAGTAAAAGAAAAAGAAAAAAAACTGTGAATAGAGATGAAATGAAAGATATTAGAGCTACTTACATTTTTTCTTCCCTTCCTACCTTTATTTATTTTTTTTCTTCTCTTTCATCCCACCTCTCTCCATATGCAAGTGTGTGTGTGTGTGTGTGTGTGTGTGTGTGTGTGTGATATAAAAATGAATAGAAAACAAGTAATTAAATCAAATTTTGGGAGCAATTTTAATGCTGTATTGGTTTTTTTAAAAAAAAATTATTATCTTTATTTACTGGATAGAGAAAGCCAGAAATCAAGAGGGAAGAGGGAGATAGAGAGGGAGAGAAACAAAGAAATCCACAGCCCTGATTCACTAGTCAAAAAGCTTTCTCCTGTAGGGAAATTGTGAGGATGTGGTTGAGCTTGGCAGGGCTTGACCTGAGGGGCACATCCGTCCTGTCAGTCTCTCTCTCTACTGAGAGGTTGAGTGAGTGAGGAGAGACACGACCTCCCAAGATTTGCCTTGTCTTATCAGACTCCCTGCCTCACAAAACATCCTGCATTCCTAATACTATGGCCTGCTCCCTTATTATCTATATAATCATTGTTTTGCCTGAAAGGTCTCCTCCCTAATCCCCCACAGGGTATTATTAATCCTACCAGTTAACTCCCTAGCAACAGTTGCTAAGAAAGTCCCTACCTTTCCCAGCCCCTTTTACCTTTCTCCGTCCCTTACCTAACCATGTATGGTATTGTCAAGCCATTGTTGGAAACTTCTGTTTCCAACTTGCCTCTTCTCTTTTCTGGCCTGGGGGAGAGCAAGCTTAGAGTGGGAAGCAGACGCCCACCATTGTGGTTTGAGCCACGTGGCTTAACCAGGTGTGCTATCACCTGACTCTGGGTCGTTTGGATGAATAAAGATTTTAATTGCCTCACCACCACATACTTGGTTCTTGGGTCATTTCTCTTGCGCATGTCACTGAGTAGTGCTGGAAAACTGTGCAGATGCAGTCACATCTGCCATGTTGTCCCCTCAAGCTATTGCTAGTTCCCGCTAGAGTTGGGACATTCTCAGAGTGCCTCAGGGCATTGTCAATTCCCCACGATAGTTGGAGTGCTTTGGTTACTCCTCCCCCTTCCCATTCCTGTGAAAGTTATTATCCTACCCTGGAGTGCTATGGTTACTCCTCCCCCTTCTCATTCTCATGAGAGCTATTCCCATAAAAGCCCTTCTTCTTCCGCCCCTCGCTCTCTTGCCCACTTTTCACCTCGGTGATGGAAAGGTGCGGCATGTAGCAGGAGGCGGCCATTTTGGCTAGCTCCACATGGCCCCAACTGCTGTGTTCCCACCCCAACCCTGAGGTCCCATTTCTGTGTCCCACCGCAGCCACCGCAGGCTGGCTCCTGTCGCATTCTCTCCAACCCAGAGAGTACGCCGGAGAAGAGGCACCCCCATGCTGACCCAGCATTCCCCCTGCAGGTGGGGACTGGGGGCTTAAACCTGGGTTCTTGTGCACTGTGACATATGCGTTTAACCTGGCCACTTAATGCTATATTGTAAGAGTAGTCTTTGTTTGGAGAATTAGCTCACCAGAATAATGTGCTGCTTTGCCGTGTGCATGACCCAAATAAACCCTAGCCCTTACTACACTGAAAAAAGTTTCAGTGTTGTAGTCTTGTAATCTCTTTCACTTTCCCTGTCTCTAGGAAAAAAAAAAAAAAGCAGAAACAGAAGAAGAGGAAGAGGGAGGAGAAGAAGAAGAAAAGAAAAAAGAAAAGTACAGAACTTACACTTTTGTGACAGTCAACTTCATTTTTGTGAACACCAACCATTATTCTTAGTACTGTTACCCAAGGTTTCAACCTGAAAATAAACTATTTATCTCCTACAAGAATAAAAACAAACTCCCCTTTCAGAGATTATTGTATTTTTTAATGATACAACTATGCCAAACTCAACAATTGTGTGTGCCATTACAAATTAAAACTCAATTTCCAGACCTTGTTGATTCTAACTTAAGATCTGTAACACTGTCACTGACTTACTCTTTTAACAGGCTATCTCTTCTTTTCTTAATTTATAAGTGATTTAATATTGATTTACAAAATTATAATAGGAGTATAATGCCACATTTTGCTCACCACCAGAGTTCTGTGTCCCCATTCCCTCCATTGGAAACTGCAGTAGTTCTCCCAACATCAAAGACAGGGCTTGACTATTATTTCTGTAACTATCTATACTTATATACTCGCCAATTTATTTTATGATCCTGCCCTCTCTTCCTTTCTAAGTCACTACTAAGTGTCCTTCTTCTTCTTCTTCTTCTCCTCCTCCTTTTTTTTTCCCACTTCTCTCTCCAGGTCCTGATGAAATTGGACTTCAGAACTCTCTGATCATCTTCCTCTAACACCCCTCTAGGAATATGAACTAAAGATCTTTATGGGGTACAGAAGGTGGAAGGTTTCTGTAATTACTGGTTTCTGTAATTACTTCTCTGCCAAACATGGGCATTCATGCCATCACTTCTAATACATACACATTCACCACATTAACCATTCCCAATATGGAAAGAAATGCAAGGTTATGAATATCAAGCAATACTGAAGATCACATTAAAGGCTATCCATGACCCAATGTAGCAGGAAAGTAAGCTACTGACAATGTTAGGATCCCTGAAGAAAAAGGTATCTTGCCTGATTGACCTAGTGGAAAAATGTTCTAGAGATAGCATTGGCTCAGTGTATATCATGCACCAGAGGCCAGGAGTTCAATAGTTGAGCAAATCAGGACTTTATGCTACAGAATCACTATGGCATTTGAATGGGAAAGGTGTCATTCTGCCAGGACCACTGGCTGAGAAAAAAAAGGTTGTAGAACACATAAATCACATAGGTCCTCTGTTTTACTTCACATTTCAATTGCTTTATTGGTCTTCTAAATTAATTCATATTACCCATCTATTTGTCTTCCTTTAAAAATGGTATGTGACAGATAAATTTTTTTATTATCTTTATTTTTATTTATTGGATAGAGACAGTCAGAAATAGAGAGAGAAGGGGGAGATAGGGAGAATGACAGAGAGACACCTGCAGCCCTGCTTTACCATTCAAAAGCTTTCCCCCTACAGGTGGGCAACAGGGGCTTAAAACACAGACCCTTTAGCATTGTAACATGTGTGCTCAAGCAGGAGCTTTGTCACCTGGCCCCCTGTAACTGATAATTAACTTTCTGAAATTCTAGAAAAATTCCAAAGGTGCAGCCATGGGGTAGCAACAGCAGCATGGTTATTCCTCTGGACAACTAGAAAAGTCAGTGTTAAATCACCTGAAACCTCTTCAAATCACAGCAGATTTCTGAAGAAACTCACTTAGCCACAGGTAGGTGCAGATGTGTATAGTCATCAGACAGTAAAGAGAAAACAGAATTTCCCAGGACAGAAATCACTGATGCTGGCTGCCAACACTATCTTAACAGTTACTCAATGGATTACATCAGTTTCAGAAAAGTGGGAAATTTCTGGGTACTTAACATGTGACCTCAGGGGCATCAGGATATTTATCTGCTTGCAAAGACTCACCAGTTTATCACAAAAAAGCGTGGCCAGGACCAGTGGTGGCACACTTGTGGAGCTCACATGTTACAATGCACAAGGACCTGGGTTCAAGCCCCCAGTCCCCACCTGCAGGGAGAAATATTTTCAAGTGGTGAAGCAGGGCTGCAGGTGTCTCTCTGTCTCCCTCTCCATCAACTCCTTCCCTTTTGATTTCTGGCTGTCTCTATCCAATAGATAAAAGACAAGTTAAAAAAGAGGAAGGAGGAGGAAAAGGAAAAGAAGAAGGAGGAGAAGGAAGGAAGAAAGAAAGAAAGAAAAGAAAAGAAAAAAGAAAAAACCTGACAAGAACTAAAGCCATAGAGTCTTCCCAGGTTTACTAGCAAGCCTAAAATAAGCCCCCCCCCTTTTTTGAGCACTCATAAGAAAGCAGTTTTCTCATGCTATTATTATTTTCAGAGGCCAGTGAACAGATTGAAACAGTGCAGTGAGACCCTATATTGTCATCACAGGTGACGACAATCTGACTGGTGACACACAATAGAATCTTCTCATTTCCTCCCAGGCACAAACTTTAAACAAGAAAATTCAACACAATTCCACCTGCTGGCTTAACAACAGAAACCATGTTAAATATAAAACTTTAGAGATAATCAAGCTACTCAGCCATGACAGAAGACCAGATATACATATCTGGAAACTATAAATTAAAATTCTACTTGAATTGAGTTTTTTCTTTGACTGAAGTCCCCTCTAAATAGTTCCTCACTGCTTACAGGTTAAAGTCCTAGTCTTTATCCAAACATTCACACTCCCACATTCTAACCTAAACTTTTTCTAATCTAGCCTACAACCTTTTGTTTCTCTGAAAAAAACAATTTGCTTACTTTCCTTCCCAACTGGCCTTGATTCCATGACCTTGTTAGACACTGTTTGCATTTTTTGTTCTTCAAGAATGTCTTCTCTTTTTCCATTTATTCAAAATGCACACATTCTACAAATTCAACCCAGTTTAATTCCATACAGCTTTCCCTAAACAATAACTTTCAAAGGAGCACTTTTCCCCTTCCTCATATTTTTTCTATACCTTTTTTGACAAATAATAATGTCCTGCATTTTTCTATCATGAATTTGTATTCCGATAAATAACACATATTATCTACCTATCTGGAATGCAGACTTGTGACAGACAAAGACTGTATCTTACATTTCCTTTTATTTCATATAATACTTAACTCATAATTAATAAAGTCTTATTCAATAATTAGAATGTTACTCCACCTCTAAAACATCCTACCATATAACTGTAGAAAATGAACTGTGACTTTTCAAAATGAGTTGAATCACTAGAGTAATGTATTAGAATAAATACTACCAGCCCAAGCTAGTTCTCTACAATAATTAAATTTATCAGCGTTGGGAAAATAACATAGTAGTTATACAAAAGACGTTTATGCCTGAGACTCTGAGGTCCTAGGTTCAACCTCTGGCACCACCATAAACCAAGGCTGAGCAGTACTCTGGTAATAAATTAATTTATTGATTCACCACATATTATTTTCTCACTTCTAAATAGTCTGTTTAGACTGAAGAACAATCTATGAAAATTGCTTCTAGGAAAATTATTTCTGGGGAAAAAAAAATTGGCCGTATATGTCTTTGGCAAGAATTACTTGAGTTTTGGCTTGCAGATTCTATTTTGCTTTCCTGGTAGAAATATGCAGTCATAATATCCTGAATGCAAGGATGCTTTGCTAAATGGAAACCCACACTATGTCATCACAAAAAGAACTCCCCTAGGGCAGAGGGTAGTTAGCATTATTGTTATGCAAACAGACCTTCTCACACCTGAGGCTCCAAAGTCCCAGGTTCAATCTCCTGCACCACCATAAACCAGATCTGAATAATGCTTTGCTAAAAAAGTGAACAAAAACAACTCTCCCAGATAGACTTTTGGTGTTGTACTCCAAATGAAATGAACTCACCCATATCTGTATCATTACCAGTTACACAGGTATTGCTCACTGACTTTGTACTAAGTGTTACATAAAACCACCCAAAGATTATTCTAGATAGAGTATGCGGCAGCTGGAGAGATAGCTCAACTGGTAGAACCTCAGTCTTCCATGCCTGTGGTTCCTGTTTTGATCCCTAGCACTGCATGTACCAGTATGGCACTCTGGTCTCACTCTCTCTCTCTCTCTCTCTCTCATGTAATTAATAAAAAATAAATATTTAAATTGTGACCTAAAGGTGGCACATCAAATGTGCTAATGTGATATTCTAACTCTCCTTTCTCCTTCTGTCTCTCATAAATAAATAAGTAAATAAATAATTCTTTAAAGCATAGGTCAAGGCTCAATGGGTAGAGTGTTGGACCAGTATACATAAGACACCAAGTTCTGTTACCAGTGATGCAAACACTGGAATGGAGAGATTTTCTGGCCTAAGCCTCTCTCTCCATATCTCTCTCTGCTTCTCATAAAAATGAATAAAACAAAATATTATAGTATGCATTTCTACATGAATAATAAAGATAGTGTTATAGGTAATTACAGAAGCCAGAGTGTTGTGTGGATTGGTAAAACTCAAGAAGATTTTTCAATGTTATTGATATATATGTATAGTCACAGGGGCTGTCCATCCTCCTGATTCCATTGCTCCTAGTGGAAAACATTTTCTCATTTTCTTTTCAGAAACATAAAAGAGGAGAGGCAGAGAGAGTAGGAGGAACACTACAGAACTCCTTCGCTGCTCAGGAAACTTCCTGCAGTGCATAGTGCTGCCAGGTCCTCTTGCTCATAGTAAAATATGTTTTCTAACAGGTAAGCTATCTCCTAGTCCTCAAGAAAGGATTTTTAGAGGAAATCACCAGGTTGTATGTCATCTACTCAGTAGATATAATTGCATCCCACGAGGAAGTAAGACTGCAAACAAGATAATACAGGTTTATAGAATATATAAAGAAGGCTTACACAGGGGCATGGTAAGTAAATATGTCAGATTATTAAAAGTGGGTAATTTGGAAACACACTAGAGAGTAGGTTTAATAGTCTGTACTTTATCTTCTAGAAATGAAAATTTTAAATTTCAGAACACCTAATATATAGTGTTTTAATGTCAAAATGAGAATTAAATCAGTAAAACATTTCTTGCAAAAAAGAAATCAATAATCAAATATAGTATCTTCTAATCTAGTCATTACAGATAACTTGGAAAAAAATTAGTAAAGCTCACAATCAGCATTATAAGGAGGAACCATAAAATTCAAACATAATAACTGTATCATAAAAAGTAATAACGTGGGAGCCGGGTGGTAGCGCAGCAGGTTAAGCGCAGGTGGTGCAAAGCACAAGGACTGGGGTAAGGAACCTGGCTCCAGCCCCCGGCTCCCCACATGCAGGGGAGTCACTTCACAGGCAGTGAAGCAGGTCTGTAGGTGTCTGTCTTTCTCTCCCCTGTCTTCCCCTCCTCTCTTCCTTTCTCTCTGTCCTATCCAACAACTACGATAGCAATGACAGCAAAAATAACTACAACAATAAAAAAAGAGGACAAAAAAAGGGAATAAATAGATTTTTAAAATAAAGTAATAATATTATATAACCTGAATAATTCAACACTTTTATTCATGCTTAGTGATTTTTCCCAATTATAAAACAATCTAATGAATTTCTATTCAGAAATGTTTACAATATAATGTTCTCAGAGGTAGAGCAGTGGCTAAAATACTGAGTGTATAATCATGAAATCCCAAGTTCAATCCCCAGTCTCATGTGTCAAAGTGTTACTTCTGGCTCTGGTTCTGGTTCGCATTCTCTGTCTCTGTCTCTTATTAATAAATAAATAAACCCTTTATTTTATTTTATTTTTTGAGGCTGAAAGTCTTGCTGTAATTGAGAAAACAGATGCAGCAATAAATAAACCTTTTAAAAAGAAAATTTGGGGGGTCAGGCGGTACCGCAGAGAGTTAAGTACCCACTGCACTAAGCACACGGATCTGGGTTTGAGCCCTCCGCTCCCCACCTGTGGGGCCAAGGGTAGGGGGGTAGCTTCACAAGCATGAAGCAGCTCTACAGGTATCTTTCTTTCCCCTTTTCTGTCTTCCCCTCCTCTCTCGATTTCTCTCTGTCCTAACAACAACAAGGGCAACAAAAATGGGGAGAAATGGCCTCCAGGAGCAGTGGATTCTTAGTGCAGACGCCAAGGTCCATCAATAACCCTGGAGGCAAAAAAGAAACAGAAAAAAATTTTTTACAGGGACCAGGCGTTGTCTCATCTGGTTAAACAAACACATTACAAGGTGCAAGGACACAGGTTCAGGCCCTTAGTCCCCACCGGCAAGGGGAGGGAAAGCTTCAACAGTGGTGAATCAGGGATACAGGTGTTTCCCTGTCTCTCTCCCTCTCTGCCTCTCCCCTCTCAATTTCTCCTTATCTCTATCCAATAATAAAAAAATAAAATTTAAGAAAAAAAGGAAATTTTACTATGTAGAATATAATTAGAAATTTGATAAGAAAGGAATATATGTATAAAAATTTAAAGCTGTTGTGATAGAAAAAGGATATCTAAGATCTTTGCTCTTAAGTCCATATATTTTATTCCTGGTGAGAATTTCAGTCATTGTACTAGGGGGAGGGGCACAGTTGAATTTCACCACTCAGACAACGTTTTCAGATAGAAAGAGGCAGAGACAAAGGGAAAAGTGATGATGTCATAGCACCAAAGCTTTACCCAGTGTGGTGGGAACTGGTCTCAAATCTGGATGATATGCATAGCAAGCTTCATTTCCAATACTTAATTATTCAGTAATTAATAAGAAAGCAAACCAGACTATTATTCTGGAGCTTGTGATGTCTAGGACTGAACTTGGAATTTCACGATTGAAAGTTCAATGCCTTATCCATTGCACCACCTCTTGGGTCCCTTATAGTAATTTTTATTTTTTAAATTTGTTTTGTTTTTTTAATTTTATTTTTTATTAGTGATTTAATATTGATTTACAAAATTACAAGGTAACAGGGTTACAACTCTGCACCATTCCTGCCACCAGTTCTGTCCCCTCAGTCCCCCCATTGTAAGCTGTACAGCAGTTTTCTTTAGGTTGCAGATATGGGTAACTATTATTTCTACAACTGTCTGTCTACATTTGTATATATTTGCCAATTTTTTTCTCTTTTTTATTATTTTTAATATATATTTTTATATTACAGAATAACATGTCAACAGGGGTTTAAATCCACACCATTCCCACCACCAGAGTCCTGAATTTCACTCTCCCCACTGCAATCCACCAAAGTTTCCCTAAAGTTTTAGACATGGGCCAACCGTCTTCTCTATAACTATCTGTCCACATTTATACAAAGTTACCCCTTCTTTTCCTGATTCAATCCTCTCTTTCTGTCTAAGCCACTCATGACATCATAACTACCTCCATATGTCCCTCTCCTTTTCCTTCTCTCTCTCTGAGTGCTGAAAGAGCTGGAGTGCAGAGTCCTCTTATCTTCATCCTATCACTTCTTCCCTGCTGGGAGTATGGATTAAGGTTGTTTATGGGGAGCAGAAGGTAGGAGTTCTGGCTTCTGTAGCTACTTCTTCACTAAGCATGGGTGTTGACAGGTCGATCCATACCCCCAGGTTGGTTTTATCTTTCCCTAGTGGACCCAAGCTCTGTAGATGCGAGGCTCCAGGTCACATTGGTGAGGTTGTATGCCCAGAGAAGTCAGGGTGGAGTCAAGATAGCATCTGCAGCCTTATGTCTAGAAGGTGGCATGACCTAAGTTGAGACAAGATGGTTAATGAACAGGAGAACCAGAAAAATTGAATTAGAGAAGATGAGATTAGGGATTTTTAGGGTAGAAGAAAGCTAGGAGAACCATTTTAGGCATCTTCCTGGAGGCATACAACTATGGTAGTTTTGCTTGAGTTTGGTAGCTAGTCTGAGGTTGGTTGAGAATATTGTCTGAGAGAATGGTGTCAGAGTGGAGAAAAGGGCTAGAAACTTGGATTAAGGAGGGGAGTAGCTCCATTCTTATAAAAAAGAATTTTGTGGCTAACATTAACTATTTACCTCCATCCACCTGCTCCAGTATATTTGCCCAATTTTTCCATGGTCCCATCTCCTCTTCCATTTTAAGTCACATTTATATCTATTACTACATCCAAATGTCCACCCCTTTCCCCCCTTTTTTTCTCCAGGTCCTTATGGAATTGGACTTCAGAGCCTTCTGGTTATCTTCCCCTATCATTTCTCCCCCTCTGGGAGTACAGACCAAACTTATTTTTAGGCTGTAGAAGGTGGGAGTTCTGGCTTCAGTAGTTGCTCCTCCAATAGATATGGGCATTGGCAAGTCAATCCATACCCCTAGCCTGTTTCTTATAAGTAAGTTAACAGTACTTTAGGTACATTAGTGCTAGGTACTGGCATATCAGTAGCATCATAAAATAAAGTTCCTGTGACCTGGAATTGATGGATAATTATTGAACTCTGAAGCACAAGGTCCCAAGTTTATTCTGATGCATCACTTGTGATGCTTTGATTCTCTATCCTTCTTACTTTCTCTCATAAGTAAATAAATTAATCTTTTTAGAAATAGCAAAGCATCTGTTAAGAGTAAAAAAAATCATTTAGAATCTACACTGAGCAGTTAAAGTAGGTCTTCTATAGATGCAAATAATTACTTGCATCCGAAATTATAGTAATTATAACAAAGTAATTTACATTTTAAATAATGCTATATCATGCGGAACACATAAAATTATATAGCTGTCAATCTGATAAAGGTCATGAGAGATTACTATCAAAAATAATTTTTCACTTTTGAACTTAAAAGGACAATTTTCAATTATTTAAATAATACCATAATTATTCTAAGTAAATTATAATCTGTAATAATAAAAACTAGCTTGGGAAAGTTGTTTATCACAATGGTACTTTTTTTAAAGATTTTATTTATTAATGAGAAAGATAGGAGGAGAGAGACAAAGAACCAGACATCAATCTGGTATGTGTGCTGCTGGGGATTGAACTCAGGACCTCATGCTTGAGGGTCTGATGCTTTATCCACTGCACCACCTCCTGGACCACCACAATGGTATTTTTAAGTTGGATAAATATGAAAACTAAGTAATAAAACATAATAAAGTAAATGAGTATTCAGCTTTTGGCCTGGAGGAAGCCAAGGTGCAACTTTCTTTTTTTTTAATTTTATTTATTTGTTTGTTTTAAGGTGAAACTCTCTTTTGTTGTCCCAAATTCAGATTCATCCAACACCAGCCACTTCCACCAACCCATTGAAGTTCAACCTCAAGAAGATCAAAGTCAAATACTTGAGATGCACTGATGGGAAATCTTTGCCACATCTGTCTGCCTTGTCCCCCAAAACTGACCTATTCCATCTGTCCACCCCCCAAAAAAAGTTTGTGATGACATCGCCAAGGCTGCTAGTGACTGGAAGGATCTAAGGATTACAGTGAAACTAACCATCCAGAACAGACAAACCCAGTTTGAGGTGGTGCTTTTTGCTTCTGCCCTCATCATTAAAGCCCTCAAGGAACCATCAAGAGAAAAGAAGCAGAAAAACATTAAGCACAATGGAAACATGCATTTCATGAAATTGTCAACATTGCCCAACAAATGAGGCATCAGCCTTTAGCTAGATAATTTTCTGGAAACATCAAAAAGATCCTGGGGACTGATCAGTCTATGGGTTGCAATGCTGATGGCCACCATGCTACCCTCAAGATACTGTAGCTGACATCAACAGCAGTGCTATGGAATGCCCATCTACTTGAGAATTACAAAGAAAGATGCTTCAATAAAGGATTAGTTGACAATTAAAAATAAATAACAAAGTAAATGAAAGTTGAAATTATACTAAAACTCAAAATGACTATGGTTTAAATCTGTGGAAAAATCTGGAATACACAAGCTTAGCAATAATCAGTTGTTGTTAAGATTCGGAGGCTCTAGCTGGCCGGGCTAGCTTCATAGGCAGGTAACAGAGACGACCAGAGACAAACGGCTGGGCAGGGAAGCTATATTTCTTTATTTAGGAACAACAATTCATAAACTAAACCAAACTAATCACCAAACAGAACTCTGCTGCCTCTTTCCCCGCGGCGGCGCAAGCACTCTCGAACTCTGCAACTCTGGAACCCTCTTGGGGTTCCTAGGGGCGGGGCCAGGCGGGCCGCAAAACTAGCAGGACTGATCCAATTTTCTTGGCTGGGGGGGAGCTAGAACAACCCAATGTAAAGCATACAACAATCATTGTGACAAGTTGTTCTCTCTCTGTCTCTCTCTCTCTCTCTTTCTCTCTGCTGACAGAGATATAGAAATTAAGAAGAGAAGGGGAGAGGAGAAAAAAAAGGAGCAGGAAGAAGGCAGGAAGGCAAGGGCACCTGTAGCAATACTTTGATACTAGTAAATTTTCCCTGCATGTGGGAACCTGGAGCTTAAACCTGGTTCCTTGTACAGGACAATATGTGTGCTATACAGGGTGTACCCCATATGACAGATTTTTGACACTATTTCTCAGTCAACATGCCAATATTGGGAATGCCTAATATTGGTTTGAATACCTTTCTCCTCTCTTTCCCGGATCACCATGTGAATAAAATGAGACTAGATACAGCCCTGTTCCAGCTAAGATAAAGTATAGAGAAACCAGCTCCAGTGCTCCTCCTTTGTGGTAATATCAACAAATCTGTATGTGAAATAGATGTCATTTTTAAAATGTTTAACACACGTGACAATTCTTCATCCTCAAAATAAAATCAAATTGTCCACCAAGTCCCAGATGCTGCCACAACCCCACCCTGACCTCCCTACTCAGATGACCGACCACATGGTGAAATGTCCAAAAACCTCATCTCTCCAAAACCCTACCCTACTAGAGAAATAACAGGGACAGCACAGATCTGTCTAGGAGTATGGATCAACCAGGCAACTGCCCACATGTCAGCAGGAAGCAGTTACAGAAGCGCAAAACTCCATCCTTCAACATCCCCAAAAGAATTTTGAATCCAGTGGTCTGGGAGGTGGTGCAATGGGTAAAGCATTGGATTCTCAAGCATGAGGTCCCAGTCCCTAGTTCAGTCCCCAGCAGCACATGTACCAGAGTGATATCTGTTTCTTTCTCCTATCTTTCTCATTAATAAATAAATAAAATCTTTTTAAAAGGAATACCTTTCTAGCAAAAAGTTACAACAAAATGTGATGTGTGCAAGATAATTGGAGTAATGTAATAAGATCATTTTTCCTATTAGTAAGTTTCACTGCTATTAGAAATTCAGGTTAGCAAAAGCCAAGCAGAAAAAATAAGGATTTTTTTTAATTAGGCAAGAGAGAAAAGTACTAGCTGAAATATATATGACACCTGCTTTATACTTCATAGTTCTGGAAATTAACAGCTCTTTCTTGCCTAGTCTCTCCCTCCATCAGTGATTCTTCATTTCAGTAGTCAGTTTTTCCCAGCGTAGTCCATGTCCTTCCTAGGTACAGAAGTGGACTCTAAATCAAACTGTACTTCTTCTCTGGGAATTACTACTTTAACTTCTTGCTCTTTCACTGCAATTGTATAATTAATAGAACTTTCACTGAAATTTCACTAAACTGTGGCCAGGATGTGGCATACCTGGTTAAACACACACATTATAGTACTCAAGGACCAGAGTTCAAGCCCCTGGGCCCTAGTTCAGGGGCAAAATCTTCACGAGTAGTGAAATAAGGCTGTAGTTGTCTCTCTGTCTCTTTCCTTCTCTATCTTCCCCTCCTTCTCAACTTCTCTCTGTCTCTATCTAATAAATAAAAAAAATTAAAGAAATTTCACTGAATTTATAAAATATTTGAGATTACTGCATTTTCACAATATTTCATAATTATACAAAATAATATGGAAAATATTTACAATAAATTGGATATTCTGTACTTTCTTTATGTGACTTATACTCTTCTCCACATAAAGCTTCCATATTTCTTCTTTAATCTGCTAATAGATACATAGTACTTTGAGTTGCTATCCTAAACAGCATCATTCCCAGTCACATTGACTGCTTTGTAGGTTTGGTTTGGTTTTGGTTTTGGTTTTCAGTTCATTTGTTTTATCCTAGTTCACTGCTCTGATCTGTCTTATCTTGGTAGTGGGGATTGAACCTATGATTTTTAGAATCTTTTTGCATAAACATTATGCTATCTCCCACTTTCTCTTTATAAATGTAGTTAGTCTAGCAATCTTGCCAATTCTCTTATCACAGTTGGTCTGTAGATTCTTGGATTACTCATATAAAGTCATTCATCTATAAATAATGGAAAATTTGCTTCTTCCTTTTCAATCATTATTCCATTTATTTCCTTATTATATGAGTTGGAACCTTAGGTAGAATGTTAAACAGTGAGTTTGATAAAGAGCATCTTATCCTATTCTTTAGGAACTATGATGTTCAGTATGGGATTTCTGAGAAGACCTAATAGCAGATTAAGACAGTTTCCTTTATTCTCTGTTTACTAAGGTATTTTTTCATGTACAGATATACTCAGAATGCTTTTCTTAAATCTATTGAAATCATTGTATGGTGTTTCCCTCATGAATTATTATTGTCATAAGTCAAATTAATATACTACCTAGTATTAAGTCATCTAGCAGGGCAAGAGAGATAGCATAATCACCAGAGCAGAAAGACATACATCTCAACATATATATATATATATATATATACACATTTTAGAAGTATAATTTTTTATTTTATTTTTAAAAAGGAAACACTAGCAAAACCATAGGATAAGAGGGGTACAACTCCATGAAATTCCCAACACCAGAACTCTGTATCCCATCCCCTTCCCTGATAGCTTTCCTATTCTTTAACCCTCTGGGAGTATGGACCCAAGTCATTGTGGGATGCAGAAGGTGGAAGGTCTGGCTTCTGTAATTGCTTCCCCGCTGAACATGGGCATTGACAGGTCGATTCATACTCCCAGCCTGCCTCTCTCTTCCCCTAGTGGGGTGGGGTTCTGGGGAATCAGAGCTCCAGGACACATTGATGGGCCTGTCTGTCCAGGGAAGTCTGGTTGGTATCATGCTAGCAACTGGAACCTGGTGGCTGAAAAAAGAGTTAACATATAAAGCCAAACAAATTGTTGACTAAACATGAACCTAAAGGCTGGAATAGTGCAGATGAAGAGTTGGGGGAGATCTCTGTTTTGTAGATAGCTAGCAGGCACATTTTAGTTATAGTCTGAAGGGCCTGTGGTTATACTGTTTCCCCCCACCCCCACCCCGAGGCTGAAATCTGAAATGCAGGTGGATCCAAGTTATTGTCTGAAGAGATGTTGTCATGGCTGGAAAAAGGACCAGAAAGCTGGATCAGGGAAGAGAGTAGCTCACAAATATGGGAAATGAGTATAAATATTGTTGACTGTAAACCCCATCTATTTGATGTGATCTGTGGCCCATATTCAGCTTAGGAGCCTATGTGACCTCTTCATCCCTGTAGATATGAGCTCACATTCTGTGGTCATGAGTAGGAACATTCCAAGCTGCCCCAATATCAGGACCCATCTTCCTCAGGTGTAGACATACATTTTTTTAAAACATGAAGAGCTCATTAAACTCAGAAGAAAAACAAAATCCATTAAAAAATGGAGCAGGGGGAGTCGGGTGGTGGCGCAGTGGGTTAAGCGCACGTGGCGCAAAGCACAGGGACCGGCATAAGGATCCCGGTTCGAGCCCCCGGCTCCCCACCTGCAGGGGAGTCACTTTACGGTTGGTGAAGCAGGTCTGCAGGTGTCTATCTTTCTCTCCCCTCTCTCTCTGTCTTCCCCTCCTCTCTCCATTTCTCTCTGTCCTATCCAACAACAAAGCAACGTCAACAATGGCAATAATAACTGCAACGAGGCTGCAACAACTAGGGCAACGAAAAGGGGGAAAAATGGCCTCCAGGAGCGGTGGATTCATGGTGCAGGCACCGAGCCCAGCAATAACCCTGGAGGAAAAAAAAAAAATGGAGCAGGATTAGAAAAGAAAACACAAGTAGAACCTGAACTGGAGTTGGTATATTGCACCAAAATAAAAGACTCTGGGGTGGGTGTGGGGGAGAGTACAGGTCCTAGTAAAGGATGACAGAGGACCTATTGAGGGTTGTATTGTTATGTGGAAAACTGAGAATGTTATGCATGTACAAACTATTGTATTTACTATTGACTGTAAAACATTAATCCCCCAATAAAGAAATTTTTAAAAAATGGAGCAGGGACCAATCGACAAACATATCAGAAAGTGCTCAATGTCACTGGTAATCAGAGAAATACAAATAAAAATAACAATGAAATACCTTGGCATGCAAGGGAAAGTATTGCAGTTTAAACTCACAACTGGAGGTCAAAGATCAGTCAGTTTATATAGTCAACTGTAGGGAACATCTGGAACATCTGGCTAGGAACTGGATTTGGGGCAAGTGGGGGGAGGTTCACATTTTCTACCTTTGTGAGTTAGGCAGTAGCACAGCAGGTAAAGCGCAAGGATCGCAAGGATCGGAGTAAGGATTCTGGTTCAAGACCCCAGATCCTCACCACAGGGGAGTCACTTCACAGGTGTGAAGCAGGTCTGCAGGTTTCTTTCTCTCCCCCTCTCTGTCTTCCCCTCCTGTCTCCATTTCTCTCTGTTTTATCCAACAATTGCATCAATAACAACAACAATAATAACTACAACAATAAAACAACAAGAGCAACAAAAGATTAAATAAATAAATAAATAAATATTTAAAAAAAGATTTTCCACCTTTATAAACTGACTCCTTAAAATCCAACCTAAAAAAAAAGAAAAAGGCCTCTCACATTCTTTATTATATCAAATGGGCAAGGTCAACAAGCACAGGATGGGGATGTGAGTTCTTGTTCTTTTATTTTCCAAATTTAGATTTAACTAAAACAAGACTGAATTAACCAAAATTTACAAATTTCAAAGTACCCTCCACTTCACCCTAGGGCTATCTATATCAGAAACCCAACATTAGAACTTAATTAGTATACATATTCAAATTTTCAAATATCTATACTAAATAATTTATACTTAATTTATTTCTAGAATTCTTAACTCACTTACTACAGATTTTCTATTACCAGCTTTATTTATTGTATTCACTCATTTACAATTTTTTTTCATTCAGTTGCATTCTGTTTCTCTCATGTTCTTACATTCTTTTACTTTCTTAGCCAGAAAACACATTCTATAATTTTTTCATGTCATCCATGGAGTCACTATGACTAAGCTGGGGCAGATCCTCTAGCAGATCAGATAGTACTATCATGTACATTTTAAAACTCTGATTTGGCAACTTATGAAACAAGTGTTAAACTCACAAAAAGGTTTAGAGTAAATCTCATGGAGAGCAGAGAATTCTGTTTTATTTGTTGCTAACAGGTTTCAGGTCAATTCCTACCAGGCCAGAACAACTTTTTTGCCACGCCCCACTCAACTCCAGAACAATGGGTCTGACAGGGTCAGCACCCCAGAAAACTCTCTTCAAGGAAGAAGAATTCTGGGAGTGGGTCTTGGCATCCTGAGCAGATCTAAATTGGAAACTCTGATTATTGTTTTCATTTGTACATGGTAATGATGCCGTGTAATCAGGGATGAACAGCCCCTGTTCCCAGATTAGATACAGATGAACAGGAAATCAGGTGGACGAAGTTATGGGTCATCAAATACATAAAGTTTTAGGAAAAATTCTTAATAATACTTACTCACCTCCTCTTAGGAAATATGTTAAAACTCTACATAAAATAATATCTGCTAAGCCTATTACTCAGAAATATATCACCCCATGAAGTACGACATTTCTGTGTAAAACCGCAATGCCACCTAATCAAGAAATGAGCTTTACTTTCTGTTCCAGATATTGTGTATGTAAGACTGAAAGATATATAAACTCTCACTGGCTGAATAAAAATAGAGCTCAGATTCACCCTCCAACAGAGTGTGGTGTATTCTGTTCTCCCTTGTGCCGACTGCTGAATAAAAATAGAGCTCAGATTCACCCTCCAACAGAGTGTGGTGTATTCTGTTCTCCCTTGCGCCGACTCCTGACCCACCAGCTGGTCTCCTTCAGAGTTCCCTGATCCTTCCTGCTGCTCTTCCACTGTAGCAGTCCGTCGCACTTTTTACCTCAGCACCCAGTATTTTATCTTTTTTCAAGCTGGCTGCAGCACAAGCTGATAGATTACAGAGTCCACCAAGGTCCTGATTGGTTACAGAGTCCACCAAGGTGCTGACAATATCAAAAGGTGAGAGCAGGTTGGCTACAGAGTTCACCAAGGTTTCCACTCAGGATACTGGAATGCGACAGTGAGAGTCCACCACTTGCAGCAGTTTTCTCTCCTTCATTCTTTTGCCTGTGGATTTTTCATTTCACCATCACCTTATGAAGCTTACCCTCTGCAGATAGGGGCTAGGAATTTGAATGCAGGTCTTCATGCATGGCAACATATGCACTGTACCAGTTGAAACACCAAGGTCCCCTGTTATCAGATTTTAATAACAGATTGAAAATTGTGTCTGCCTACAGAACAAAGACTTTATATGTGTTACCAGGATAACTTTTAAAAAATATTTTAAGGGGGTTGAGTGGTGGCATAGTAGGTTAAGCGCAAAGAAAGTATGACTTTCTTTGATATTGGGCAAAGCTCAAGGACCGCCGTAATGATCTGGGCTGGAGACCGCAGCTCCTCACTTGCAGGGAAGTCGCTTCACAGGTGGTGAAGCAGGTCTGCAGGTGTCTATCTTTCTCTCCCCCTCTCTGTCTTCCCCTCCTCTTTCTATTTCTCTCTGTACTATCCAACAGCAAACGGCATCAACAACAATAATAACCACAACAAGGCTACAACAACAAGGGCAACAAAAGGCGGGGGGGGGGGCCTCCAGGAGCAGTGGATTCATGGTGCAGGCACTGAGCCTTAGCAATAACCCTGGAGGCAAAAAAAATTAAATTACAGGTTCAAACAGTAATAAAACTTTTTCCCTTCATGTGAAAACTCTTGTGGTGCTAGGTGGTGGAGCACTTGGTTTTGAGTGCACACATTACAGTGGCAAGGACCTTGGTTCAAGCCTCTGGTCCCCATCTGTAGAGGGGAAGTTTCATATGCAGTGAACCAGTGCTGCAGGTGCCTGCCTGTCCCTCTCCCCCCACCTCGATTCCAAATGATAAATATATATATAATAACAATATTGTTAAAGAAAATTCTTGTAGCAGAGTGTGACTTTCTTTGATATTGGGCAAAGAACTCTTGTTCAAATTCAGAGGGATTCACCAACAGGAAAACAGCAGTGGAAAAATCATTGATAGGAACAGTATAGATGCTACTCTGCCACTCGAGGAAGACTGATCCTGAAATGAGAGCAACCTAGATTGTTCCCAGCTGTGACCATGAACTGCAAGCTCAGACCATCAGGGACTCTGAGGTTACACAGGCTCCTGTGCTAAATATGAATATATATATATATATATATATATATATATCTTGGGTCAGGTGGATGGGGTAAACAGTTAATTTTATTTATAGGTTTTCTTCAAGTTTGGGAGCTACTCTGCCCTAATCCAATTTTTAGCCCTAGTCTCAGCTCTGACATCATCTTCTCAGACAATAATTTTGTCCAATTCCATGTTAGTTATCAAACTCAAGCAAAAACTATGATAGCTCCCTAGAAACACACCTAAAACAGATTTCCACACTTTACTCCACTCTCAGATCCATAATCTCATCTTCTCTACTCCTACTTTTTGATCCTGTTCATTAATCATTTTTTCCCCACTTTATATCTTACTTTCGGCTACCAAGTTTCAGTTGTTATCATGATTCCATCCTGACTTCCCTGGGCAGAAGGCCTCACCAATGTGTCCTGGAACTTCACCTCTCCAGAGCCCTAGCCCACTGTTGAAATTTAGAAACAGGTTGGGGGTATGGATCGACCTGCTAATGCCCATGCTCAGTGGAGAAGCAATTACAGAAGCCAGAACTCCCACCATCTATACCCTCTAAAAATTTTTTGTCCAAACTCCCACTGAGGGGGAAATAATAGGGGAAAATGACCAGAGGGCTCAGATGTCCAGTTTCATCAGAACCCGGAGAGAGGAAAAAGAAGACATTTGAGTGTAGTAATAGGTGTAGGCGTGACTTGAAAAAACGTACAAAATGGGACCATGGGGGAAAAAATGAGGAAATATAAACACATCTAAGCAGATGGTTGTAGAAATAATAGTTAACTAATATCTATGATTTACAATGGAAGAAATGGAGATACAGAACTCTGGGAATGGTGTGGAGTTGTACTCCTGTTATCTTATAATTTTGTAAATCAATATTAAATCACTAATAAAATTTAAGTAATTAAATCACTAATAAAATTTTAAGTAAATAAATAAAGTAAAAACAGTGTAAAGGAAAATATCATCATCATTGATAGCAAAGAAGCTCTGCAAAGTAAAAAAGAAGAGACACAAGGAAGATTGTATAAGATACCTGTGGGATAATATCAATAGGAACATTATTTACATCACTGGGGTGCCCAAAGGCAAAAAGAGTAAGGGACAGAATTCTTAGTTGAAGGATAAAATTTAAAAATTGCTGCTCTCAACAAGTTTGCAGGAGTAATCCCTCCTGATTAACAGCCCAGACTTCCTTGCTTTTCATTATAGTGTAGTAAATACAGAATTGTAATAGGATTGGTATGCCAAGAATTAAGCACAACCTGCAGCCTTACCCCCAGATTAAAGTTTTTTTTTTTTTATTGTTGTTGTAGTTATTATTGTTGTCATCATTGTTGGATAGGACAGAGAGAAATAGAGAGAGGAGGGGAAGACAGAGAGGGGGAGAGAAAGATAGGCATCTGCAGACCTGCTTCACCACCTGTGAAGTGACTTGCAGGTGGGGAGCCTGGGGCTTGAACCAGGATCCTGACGCTGGTCCTTGCGCTTTGCACCACCTGCGCTTAACCCGCTGCACTACCATCCGACTCCCCAGATTTAAAGTTTTATACTTTAGAGGTCTCTTTTGTTTGCTGCTTATTATTATTATTTTTTGACATACCTTCTGGATGTCAACCTTCTCATTTTGAAAAATTGTCTGTGTGGCTTACAGGCTTATCTGTGTGCGGACTAGTCTACATTTTGGTGATAAGTTTACTGTTATTGTTGAGGAAGCTAAATACAGGCCTGCCCTATTCAACTTTCTTCTGCTCTCAGCAATTTTTTTTTTTTTAAACAGAGCACTGCTCAGCTCTGGTTTATGGTGATTCAGGGATTGAATATGGAACTTTGGAGCCTCAGGTATGAGAATCTCTTTGCATAATCATTATGCTATTTACCCTCTGCCCTGCTCTTAGCATTTATAAACCAATGGTCTATCTCTCTTATCTTTGTCCTGGACAAAGATGCACTGCAAATACTCAAATTTTAAATGAGTTATTTTTATTATTTTTTTTAAAGATTTTATTTATTTATTGATGAGAAAGAACCAGACATCACTCTGGTACATGTGCTGCCAGGGCTTGAACTCACGACCTCACGCTTGAGAGTCCAGTACTTTATCCACTGCACCACCTCCCGGACCACTTAAATGAGTTATTTTTTAAGTGGCCATTTTTATTATTTTTAAAAATATTTTTAACTTTATTTTGATTAGAGACAGAGAAGTTGAGAGGGAAGAGATGGAGAGAAACAGAGACACCTACAGACCTACTTCACCACTCATGAAGCTTCCCACCCTACAGGTGTAGAACGGGGGCTTGCACCTGGGGCTTGAACCTAGCTCCTTGAGCACAGTAATGTCTTCTCTCAACCAAATACACTATCACCCAGTCCCTTAAGTGGATTCTTTAAATGATAAAATTATTGGTTAGTTGTCGAGTGCAAAAATACTTTCTTCTTTATTTATTTGTTTGTTTCTTACCAGAGCACTGCTCAACTTTGATTTATGGTGGTGTGGGGGGATTGAACTTCAGACTTTGGAGTCTCAGGCATGAGAGTCTCTTTGCACAACCATTATGCTATCTACCACCACCTGGAAAAATACTTTTCTAAAAGATTTATTAACGGCAGAGAGAGAGAGAGAGGGAGAGGGAGAGGGAGAGGGAAAGGGAAAGGGAGAGAGAGAGAGGACTAGAACCAGAGTATCACTCTGCCACATGAAATGAAATATCTGGAATCAAACTTAGGACCTCATGTTTTTAAGTCCAACATTCTAGCCACTGTGACATTTCACAAATTGCAGGAAAAAACTACTTGATCACTCAAATTTAATAAACAGAAAAAGAGTAGAGAGATTAAGAAAAGCCTATACAGCATGTTTCTCAATACTTCTGGGAAAAACACTTTTTATTATTATGCAGGGTTTTTTTTTAATCATTATATTTCCCCTCTTTATTAAAATGTTCATTCAGGAGCCAGGGACAAAGCTCAGTCTTAAGTTAAAGGAACAAGTCACATGCCTGAGGCTCCAGTTTGTCTGGGTTTTGTTGTTATTGTTTGCTTGCTTGCTTGTTTGTTTATAAATGACAGTGTCTTTTCAGATAGTTGGATTTTCTTGAAAGTAAACAAAAGGAAGGCTGTGCTATGTATACATAATGAGCATAAAGCTGACTTCATCAGGATATGACGACTTAAAGTATAGGATGTAAACTCTCAAGGAGTTGTGAGTACTGGAAGTTATTTAAGGAACAGTCTGTCAGAAATAGGTGCCTTTTGATTGTTGCTTGTCGTTTGGTCTTGCTTCTTCCTTACCTCCTGCCTCATGGAAGCTGAATGTTGGTAAACATTTAATGACTCATGGTTCATGCTGAATGTCTGGCTAGTCTTTTCCTTCTTTGCTTATTTTGTTACTGAGACTTTTTTTTGAGTCTTTTTTTTTTAAGTATTTTATTTATTAGAGACAGAGAGAAATTGAGAGTGGAGGGGGAGATAGAGAAAGGAAAAGACAGAATAACACCTGCAGCCCTGTTTCACCACTCATAAAGTTTTCCCCCTTCAGTTGGGGACCAGGGGCTTGAATCTAGGTCCTTGTACACTGTAATGTGTGTGCTTAACCAGGTACACCACCACCTGGTCCTTACTACTAAGGCTTTTAAGAACCTAGTAAATCTGTTCCATTTATAAACCCACAGAAAAATGGCTTTTTAAAAAAGTACATTTTAAAGGACCTTTCCATTTTAATTCATTGTGTCTAAAAAGTGAGTTAAATAAGTAAATATATATATATATATATATATATATATATATATATATATATATATATTAAAGTGGTAAAACATGGAGATTGGGTGGCGGGAATTCTGTGGAGTTGTACCCCTCCTACCCTATGGTTTTGTTAATTAATCCTTTCTTTAATAAAAAAAATAATAAATAAATAAAATAAAGTGGTAAAACACAGATTAAAATAGACTCCTGTTTAATATCTCTTCCATTTTTAATCCTTCTGATCCCTTACCAGTTATGAGGGCCAAAAATTCATGTTTGTATAAACAATAGTTGGGTTTTATTTCTCAAAGCTGATTTCTTTTTCCAGGCATTAAAAGCTTGATTTGAAATGATAGGTATGATTGAGTCAGTTGTTCCTGGAAGCTATACCTCAAGTTAAATATCAAATAGATGATGAAATGATATGAAATATGTGTCTTTATAATCTCTTTTAAAAAGTGAGACAAAGAATAAGTCTACCAGAAAAAAAAATTTTATGCCTGTGATCCAGGAGGTGGTGCAGTGGTTAAGGAACTCAACTCTCAAGCATGAGGTCTTGAGTTCAATCCCCGGCAGCACATGTACCAGGAGTGATCTCTGGCTCTTTCTCTTTCTCCTCCTTTCTTTCTCATTAATAAAATAAATAAAATATTTTTAAAAAGTTTATGCCTGTGCCTTTTTATTTTTTAGCAGTTCATATGAGAGATAGAACAGATATTGTCAAAAGAAGAAAGGGGTGGGGGCATTTTTGTCCTTGTATTGGTAATCCATAACATGTAAAAATTTGTCCAAAATTGACAGCTTAAAAGAACAGTTTAATTTTTGTAGGTAAGAACAATGCTGAACTATACTTCTACTAACTTAGAGTCTTATAAATCACTATTTAGTCACTATGTCAGGGGAATAAAGATTGAATGCTTCAGATTCTTTTTCTTTTTCCTCCAGGGTTATTGCTGGGGCTCAGCACTATAAATCCACTGCTCCTGGAGGCCATTTCCCCCATTTTGTTGCTGATGTTGTTGGATAGGACAGAGATGAAGAAGAGACAAATAGATACCTGCAGACCTCCTTCACCGCTTGTGAAGCAACCCTCCTGCAGGTGGGGAGCCCAGGGCTTGAACAGGGATTCTTATTCAGGTCCTCAGCTTTGTGCCACTTACACTTAACCCACTGTGCTACCACCCAGCCCCCTGTTTCAAATTCTTGAACTGCGTAGATTTCAGTTCTGAGTATATATTCCTTTAGTCTAAGCATTTAATATTTCAAATTTGTAAACTGATTGACTTATGACACTGGGCTTAAATTTTTATAGCATTTCTAAAAATAAAATACTATTTTTATTTTTAATACTTAGTATTTCCCCATACCTACAATCGTAGAGCAGATAGACCAGAAACACCCAGTACTCTCAGTATCTAAGATATAGTTACTAGTAAATAGCATAAAATGACAGAATTCATGGTGAAGTCAAGTGTAGAAAGGTAAATCCTAACTGTTGCAATTTTCAAAGAAAATCAAGGTCCCAAGTAACTTGGTTATACTAAGAATTATCTATTGCCTTCTTCAGTTCTAACATGACAATGAACCTCAACTCTCTTTGAAAATCTGTATTTCTCTCAATCCCAGAATCTCTGAGATTTTGTTTGTATTTCTTTAACTCTCTCTTCTTGATCCTTTACTGCTTCTGCTATCAACTGAGTCAGTGCAACCAGTGCCACCATGCCACATTATGCTACCACTGCCTTTTTGCTTCAGATTGTATCCAGAGACACCAAGTCTGAGATGGCAGCCTTCCAACTCCAATAATATGGTGATATCTTTTCTAACACATAGGACCTAGATCCATTTCAAATCGCATACCCTTTACCAAAATTACAGACCCTAAACATATGCTGGTCGGACCAAGGGGGCTGGGTACATACATACACATATCTTTAAGTCAGGGGTAATTGCATACCTTAAAGTAAAATTGCACTGATTAGACTTTGACCTAATATGCTCGGCAATCATGTAGAAAGACCTAAAGACCTAAAGAAGGCATGGGTAGATAGCATAATGGTTATGCAAACAGACTCTCATACCTGAGGCTCCAAAGTCCCAGGTTCAATCTCCCACACCACCGGAAGACAGAGCTAAGCAGTGCTCTGGTAAGTAAATAAATAAATAGCCTAAAGAAGGCACCATAACTTGTCTAATCAAATATTTACTACTTAGACCTAGACACCCTCCTCTCATACCTCCTATTTCACTTCCCTTAATTGTTCTATCTACTCAACTAACAACACACAAAAGTAAGATATATCTTTTAATGTTTTTAATAGCATCAGCATTACTGTCACCCCTTGATAATCTTTAAAAGAAACATGGTATACAATTGTCCAAAAGATATACTAAAGGACAATTATTGTCTCTATGACAACCTGTATTAAAATTATCAAACAATGCAGTAAATTAAAGGTTAACCTGGACCCCACAACATCCTATGTGTATTTCCTCTCTATCTTGTATATTTCCTTTTTATCTATCCATAAACCTAATACCAGTTTGGATACAATAAATGACACTCAAGTCTTTAAAAACTGGGAGAATCTAAACTCACCAGATAAAGAAAAAACTACAAAGCTGAATAAGGGCAAGAGGCGATCTCACTTAATAATAGTATTTTTAGTCAAACCAGTTCCCCCCCCACATCATCTGGGACCCTAGTTAGGGAATTCTTGGATTCCCACACAGATATGATAGGCCTAGACCTCTAATAAATAGATCCCTCTCTCCACTATCACTGGTCACTTCCATCAGAAACGTCATCATATGCCTTCTTGTGGGCCTCTCCAAGAGCTTGCCCTCACTATAAAGTAGTGATGGTAGGGACTGCCCTACTCTCTGAAGGGAGGAGGGTGTGTCATCCTACTCTGATATTTGAGGAAAACTGGTCTTGAAATGAGTGCAACCTAGGATGATCCCAGTTGTGACCATGGTCAATTTACTATCTTTTATATTTCTATGGGTTTACCGGCCTTATCTTGGTGATTTTCTTTCTTTTTTTTTTTTTTTTAAAACAGTGAATTAATAATGATAAACAATATTGTAGGATGAGAGGTACAATTCCATACAAGTCTCACCACCAGGGTTTTGTATCCTATTTTCTCCATCGGAAGGTTCCCTATTCTTTAGCCCTCTGGAAGTATGGACCAAAATTCTTTATGGGGTGCAGAAGGTGGAAGGTTTGGTTTCTGCAATTGCTTCTCCTCTGGACAGGCTGGCATTGGCAAGTCCAGCCTGTTTCTATCTTTTCCTAGTGAGGGCTCTAGGCAGGTAAGGTTCCAGGACATATTGGTGAGGTCTTCTGCCCAGGGAAGTCAGGATGGCATCAAGGTAACATCTGCAAATTGATGGCTGAAAAGTAGTAAGATATTTTAAAGCAAGACAAATTGTTTAATAATCAGGAACCTAAAGGTAAGCATAGAGCAGATGGAACTAAGGGTCTTCATATGGGGAAAAGCTGGGAAGTCTATTTTAGGTATATTCCAAAGGGCTCATGACTTTTAATATTTTTTAAATTTTTAAAAATTATTTATGAATGAGAAAGGCGAGAAGGAACCAGACATCACTATGGTACATGTGCTACTGGGGTCTGAACTTCGGACCTCATGCTTGAGAGTGCAATGCCTTAACCAATGCTCCATCTCCCAGACCACAACATTAGTAATTTTGCTAGAGTTTGATAGCTAACATGCAGGTGGGCTAAGAGTATTGTCTGGAAAGATGGTGTCAGAATTAAGAATAGAATTAGAAAGCTGGATCAGGGCAGAGAGCAGATCCCAAATATGGGGAAGTATATAAATATAGTTAACTGTAAACCCTATTGATCTGATTCAGGGCCCATGTCTATTCGTATTTAGCACAGGACCCTGTATAACCTCTGCATCTCTGTCAGTCTGACCATGCAGTCCATGGTCATAGCTGGAAACATTCTAGGCCGTACTCATTTCAGGACCAGTCAGCTTGATGATTTTTTAGGAGTCTTTCATGATTTTGCCATCAGATGGTAACCTGAAGTCTTGAGTTGTGTATTTAAAATTAATTTTTCAGGTGGAAGTAGATAGCGTAAGTGGTTATGCAAAGAGACTCTCATGCTTGAAGCTCCAAGGTTGCAGGTTCAGTCCCCTGCACAACTAACAGCCAGAACTGAACAGTGTTCTGGTATAACATATATATATATATATATTCCACTCACAAGATTTATATCTTAAGTGGGTGGGTTAGATAGGAATCTGTCTTCATATAGTCTCTCTTTGTGGCTAGGCTGGGATTCCTCACAGCATGATGTTCTCAAAGTAATTTTTTTTTTTTTATCTCTGGGGCTCAGTGCCTGCACCATGAATCTACTGCTCCTGAAGGCCACTTTTTTTCCTCTTGTTGCCCTTGTTTATCATTGCTATAATCATTATTGTTGTTAGTAGTATTGTTATTGTTGTTGGATAGGACAGAGAGAAATGGAAAGAGAAGGGGAAAACAGAGAGGGGGAAAGATAGACACCTGCAGACTTGCTTCACCATCTGTGAAGCGACGCCCCTTCAGGTGAGGAGCTGGGGCCTCGAACCGGGATCCTTAGGCTGGTCCTTGAGCATCATGCCATGTGTGCTTAACCCGCTGTGTCATCACCTGGCGCCCTCAAGGTAAATTTTTGATAGCTATTTTCCCCCCCAGAACAAGCATTGCACTTTGACATTATACCCTATTATGTGGTGTCGACCTATATTTAATGTAAAAATAGACTATGTAAGTGTGTGCATACTATAAAGTATCATTTGTTGGAGACCATCCATAGAGAAAAACTTCCACAACTGTCTTCTACAAAATTGCATTTAAAGGCTTGCAAATATGAAGTCTGAAATGTCATGAAAAGAATTTAATGGGTGATTGGGGAGCTAACATGACTGTTTACATAAAAAAAAAAAAACTTTTATGCCTGAAACTTAGTTTCTAGCACCAGCATTAGTCAAAATTGAGCAGCAGTCTGGTGAAGGAGAAGAAAAGGAAATAAAAGAAAAGAAGGAAGAAAAAGAGGATGAAGAGGAGAAAGAAGAGTGGGGAGGCAGAATGAAGAGAGGAACATAATTATAATGAGTCAAAGCATGTGATGCAAGAATGAATCTTTATATTGAGTAGTTAAGTATAAATTTTCTAGTTATTTTTCAACCTTTGTTCTTTTAAATTTATTTTATTTTATTTTTTTACTTGAAAGGACAGAGAGAAATTGAGAGGGAAAGGAGAGATAAAGAGAGAAAGAGAGAAACCTGCAGTATTTCTTTACCACTTGTGAGGTTTCTTCTCTGAAGGTGGGGACCAGGGGTTTACCAGGATCCTTGCACACGGTAACTTGTGACTTGTCCCACTTCTTCAATCTTTAATAGCCCCTGCGTTCTCAATATCTATTTTTTGTTCTTTAATTTTTATTTGTGTTCTCAATATTTGATTATATTTCATTCCACTGCATTGGGTAAATTAACTGTTTTCAAACAGATACTAAAGAATGAACCAGGGGCAGAGGGTAGATAGCATAATGGTTATGCAAAGAGACTCTCATGCCTGAGGCTCCGAAGTCCCAGGTTCAATCCCTACGCCACCATAAACCAGAGCTGGGCAGTGTTCTGGTGTTTCCCCCCCACGTCTCTCTCAAAATTAAATAAATAAAATATTAAATAATAATAATAAAGCAAAAGCTACTTAAAAAAAAAAAAAGAATGAATCAGAACACTGCTCTGGCATATGCAGTGTTGGGTATTCAACCCAGAGTCTTTGTACTTGACCCAGCTAAGCCATCTCCCTGGTCTGCTAATAGATTTATTTATTTGTTTTTTAAATTTGTCTTTTTTAAATATTTATTTTATTTATTCCTTTTTGTTGCCCTTGTTATTTTATTGTTGCAGTTATTATTGTTGTTGTCGTTGTTGGATAGAACAGAGAGAAATGGAGAGAGGAGGGGAAGACAGAAAGGGGGAGAGAAAGATAGACACCTGCAGACCTGCTTCACTGCCTGTGAAGTAACTCCCCTGCAAGTGAGGAGCCCAGTGCTCCAACCAGGATCCTTACCCCTTCCTTGTGGTCCTTGCGCTTTGTGCCACGTGGCCTGCACTTAACCCAGCACTACAGCACTACTCCCTGCTAATAGATTTATAAGGACTTTTTTTTTTTTTCATTGTCATCCTCTGGGCTCTACTGTTCTGGGACAAGTTTTTCAGATAGAGATGAAAGGAAACAGATAGGAAGCATATACCCCAGCACAGAAGCTTCCCACATAATATTCCCAGATTGTGTACTGGGGAGCTGGAACCTGGGTTGCATGCCTGTCAAAGCAGGCACCCTCCCAGGTGAGCTATCTCTTTTTCTCCTGTGAAAGAAAGACATGCATAACATTTCCCAGTTTTCCATATAACAATGTCTTGCTTTGTTATATGGAAAACTGGGAAATGTTATGCATGTAGAAACTATTGTATTTACTGTCGAATGTAAAACATTAATTCCCCAATAAAGAAATTAAAAAAAAAGAAGGGAAAAAAAAAGAAAGAAAGAAAGAAAGAAAAAAATTCCACTGGAGAAACATTTGGCACCCACCACAATAAAGGAAGATTCAGTGCTGTGGTCTTTTCTTTCCCTCCCTCCCTCCCTCTCTCTGCCTTTGTCACAAATATATGTATTATTAAATTATATGTACTTCAATAAAGATAATGTTCTTTAGTTTCACAAACACAGCAGTTCATAAATCATAAATGTTTCTAGCTAATTCATTTCATTCGTCTTTTCACAATGATTTAGTGTTCACAATAAATTTGAGAATGTGTAGGAATTCTCAGAATCACCCTTTCTCTTTCTCCTTTCTTCATTTCTTTCATCCCTTTTTTCTTTCTTTCTGTTGCTAGGAGGGTTATCTATGGGGTTTGCTTCATGCACATGGAATCCACTGCTCCTGATGTCCATCCCGATTCCTACCCCCCTTTTTTTTAATTTGATGTGGCAGTGAGAAATTGAAGCTTCTAGTGAAGCTTCCTACCTGCAGGTGAGGAGTGGGGGCTTGAACCCTGGCTCTTACTCATGGCAATGTGAGCTTAATCAGGTGCAGTACCAGCTGCCCCACCCCCTTTCTTTCTTTCTTTCTTTCTTTCTTTCTTTCTTTCTTTCTTTCTTTTTCTTTTAACATTTATTTACTTTAATGAGAACTCAGATCTGGTTTATGGAGGTGCTGGGGATTTAATCTGGGAACTCAATGCCTCAAGCATTAAAGTCTTTTGCATAACCATTAAGCTACCTCCTCACCCCTCAGAATTTCTAATTCATGAATATGCACTGTAAATCTCTAAAGTAATGAGATTTAACTTTATTCAAATATGTTACAGACACTATGATTTACACTTATTTTACTTGTGTAAGCAAATTTGTGAAAACTTTACTTGTACTTCCATACCAAATAATAAATTCTACTATGATAGGTAAATATATCTTCTGTTTTCTTCCTTCCTTTCTTTCTTTTCTTTCTTGAATATATATTTTTTGTCATTGGTGAAACTTCACTACTCACAGCAACTTTTAAAACTTTTTTTATTGGTGATTTAATATTGATTTACAAAATTACAAGATAACAGGGGTATAATTGCACACCTTTCCCACCACCAGAGTTCTGTGTCCTCATTCCCTCCACTGGAAACTGCAGTAGTTCTCCCAAGACCACAGATATGGGTTGACTATTATTTCTATAACTATCTGTCTATATTTACATGTATTTGCCCACTTTTTTTCTATGGTCCTGCCTTCTCTTCCTTTCTAAGTCATACCAACATCTACTACTACTTCTGAATGTCCTTCCTTTTTTCCTCTTCTCTCTCTGGGTTCTGATGGAACTGGACTTCAGAGCCATCTTCTGGTCATCTTCCCCTAACACTTTCCCCTATGGGCGTATGGACCAAAATTCTTTATGGGATGCAGAAGGGGGGGAGTTCTGGCTTTTGTAACTGCTTCTCTGCTGGACATGAGCATTAGCAGGTTGATCCATACGCCCAGCCTGTTTCTTTCTCTAGTGGAGTAGGGCTTTGGAGAGGTGAGGTTCCAGGGCACATTGGTGAGGTCATCTACTCAAGGAGTTTGGGATGAAATTGTAGTAGCATCTGCAATTTGGTGGCTGAAATGCAATAAGATACAAAGCAGGACAAAAATGTTTAAAAAACAGGAATCACAGAGTAGGAATAGAGCAGACGAGAATAGGGATTTTAGAGTGGATAGAAGCTAGGCTGTCTATTTTAATTATGTTCCTATGGGCCCAGAACTATCATAATTTTTGCTGCAGGTGGAATAAGAATATTGTCTGGGAAGATGGGTGTCAGATTTGAGAATAAGACTAAAAAGCTGGATCAAGGCAGAGAGTAGCTCCCAAACTTGAAGAAAATATATATTTACCACATATATATATTTACCACATCCATCTGACCCAGGGCCTGTATCTATTCATATTTAGCACAGGAGTCTGTATAACCTCTGATTCACTGTCAGTCTGTGTTTGCTGTCCATGGTCACAGGTGGAAGCATTCTAGGCTGCAGTCATTTCTGGACTAGTTTTCCCTGAGTGGCAGAGTAGGCTGACCCAGCATCCCTTTGAGGAGAGGAGCAGTCCTTACCACTGCTAGTTCATAGTTAGGGTATGGTTCTGAAGAAGCCCACAAGAGGGCTTGTGATGACATTCCTGATGAATTCACAAGGAGAGGGATCTTTTAGAGGTCTAGGACCATTGAATATATGGGGGAATCCAAGGGTTCCCTGACTGGGGCCCTGGTGATATCATTATTCCTACTGTCCCAGTTAGGGAATAAAGCAGGAGCTTAATAAACACTTCTGTAGTGAATGAGTTACTGGGGGAGCATCTGGTAGGACTAGTGCTTGATGTTATACACTTTGGGAACTACCACTATACAACTATTGAATTGTATAACAACATCAAAGAAAAAATTGTGTTAACACCCCAAGGCCACTAGAGATCCATTTAATGAATTATTTCTGTGCTTCAGTAGAATCAATTATTACTGCAGGGAATTAAAGTGACTTCTCAGAGAGTATGACATGACCTGGAAAATCTTGTGAAATACTCTGACAGTCCCAGACTGAAAAATAAAAGAAAAATAAGAGTTTCCATGAAATAAGCTGAAAGGAATTATGTGTCGGTACATTAACACTATTTTTTTTTTCAGACAATTTTGGATAAACAAGGCTTTAAATCAAGACCACTTGCTTAATCTGGTGGTTCTAATATGAAAAACAGCTATTCAGACTCACTGATTTCTTATGGTAAATGACATCACATTACTAATAGGGGGCATTCATTACCTACGGTTAGGCAGATTGGAGTGGAGGTGGTGGAGCCATTATTTGAAAGTGTAGTGTGAAGTTAAATAATAAAAACTAACATGAACTTAAGTATTCCGATTACTGAAATGTAAATATTGTTTTCTGACTGTGTGCTCCCACACCATGACACATCACTAAAAGCTTAGTTGGTGCCTAAACCAACTTAAAAATATTTGGCGGTGGGGAGGAGTCTGTGTCAAGACAAACAAAGGTCGTATTTCCAAAACAGCATTTGCAAAGGTTAATCTGTGTCTTAACTGCACAGGGGGAAAGGCAGTGTTCAGTGATCAATTCAAGACTCCCTTCTCAAACTCCCCCTGACCCGACCCCAACAAGCCACTGGGAGATACTTTTAAAGCTGAATGTGTTGAAATGGTAAGTTTAATAATATGAAAAAAAATCCTCAAATTTGAGAGTTTTCAGTAAGTTGATTTTACATCTGAGAACAAGGATCTCTTGTTTTTTCAATGCAAAAGATAAAGAGTATCTGACTACTTATTAATCTGCAGGGAGAACATTTACAGAGTCTCAGGATTAAAGGTTTCCTTAAAGCTGTGAGATACCCCTGAATCCTCATTGAGGTCATTGAGGTCATTGAGGTCATTGAGGCCTCTGGAATTAAGCAGCTATCCCTAGAACACTATTCTACCTAGCTAATTATCTAACCCTTCTTCCCCCAACACCAAAGCTTGCACAGCACCAGCTAGAGTGAAGGTCAAAGTTAACAGACTGATTTTGCAGTTCTCTAGCTATGGGGGTCCTCCTACCCGAACAAGTTTTAAAATATAGTTCATAAAGGGCACTTCTAAACATTTTACTCCAAGCACAAAAATCCAGCTAAAAGATGGTCTGGATGGATGAGAGATGAGGGAAAGAACACTTACAGGGAAAAAAGGGCACAATTTCTTGGAGACTTGTCAGAACTGAGATTGGGGAAGGCTAAGGCGGTTGGGAATAGGGTGGTGGAGACTAGTCTAAGAGTAAAAAGGTAACCTTACTGCAAAAAAAAAAAAAAAAGCATTGAAGTTTAAAAATGGGCTTAAATTCTTCTAGGACTATTTCAAATGGAATCTTAGGGGAGCACTGCGGAGAGGGCGCAGGTGAGGCTACTCAGCTGCTCCGAGTTTGCCGTGGAGGAAGGGCTCAGAACTGTCAAGTCGGGCAGAGAGGGCTCTGGGCTGCAAAGCTCTGCTCCCCTGGGCGCTCTTCGTTCTCTGCAGCTCTCCCTTCGCCTTCCCCCTGCTCGCGGTGCCCCAACTAGCCCCCGGCTTCCTCCGGGAAGGGCGCCCTCTCTGAGCTCAGCCCCCAGCGACGCGTCACCACCAGGCCGGCCTCCCAGCGCCTCCTTCCCTCCTCCTCCTCCTCTTCCTCCTCCTCCAGCTGGCTACGATCCAGCCGGGGGAGGCGGGGACGCTGCCGGAGCGCGACCGCCGCGCCAACCATCCTGCAGCCGCCGGTCCGAGGCGCAGTCCCTAGGCCCGGGAGCCCGGACCGGCACTCTGGGAGAGACGCGGCTTCTGGAGAGCTGCGGGACTCGCCGCTGCGGGGTGCGGAGGGCGCGGAGGTGAGCAGGTCGGGGACTAGCGGGTAGACCAGATGGCGGCGGCGGAGTTGAGGGTCAGGATGCATCGGGCGCTGAGCGCGGCTTTCTTCCTCCGGGGCTACCGCGCCCTCTGCGGGCGTCTGTCCGGTGCTGGCGGGGCTGCGGCTCGCTTGGCGCCTTAAGGTGGGGGAGTGGGAAGCGTGTGCAAACCACCAAGTCCGCCCCCCTCCCAACTCCTCTTGGTCTTTCCCGAGCTCCTAGGAAGTCCTGAGGTTGGGCCCAGCAGAAAGGAGGCCAGGAATCACCTTATCCCAGGTAGGTTTGTGCCCCAGGGGGGAAAGGACGAGTATGTTACCTTTGCCTCCCAGATAGCTAACTTACCAGGCTGGATTCATGCAGCAAATTTCACAGAAGATCCTGCATTGCTTCTTTGCGAGCAGCTAAGTATTTCGACCAGTTAATTTTGTTCATTACCCGGTTATGTGACCGAAGTGTGTTCAGGCCACTATGTGTTCTATGTGTTGGGAAGTAATTTGCCTCTTTTTTTTTTTTTTTTGAGTGCCCTACATTATCTTTGAACCCAGTGTTCTGCCAAAACTTGTTGAAAATTATGCCCTAAAAAATCTCACTCTTAAAATAGAATAGGGCGATCAAGATTTTTTTTTTTTTCGTCGAGAGATTTCCACTTTATTATTTTTTCCACCCCTTGGAGAAGAATTGGTGTCAGTTTTTACTCCTCAGGCAGTGTTTTCTGGAAAAACTTATTCCAGGCCACTGTTAATTATCACTCACCACTATAGGTGAAATGAGGAGAAAGAAATCCTACTCTTGCCCCATCCCACCCTGATGAAGAGATCAGAGTCCTGTTGACACTCCCCCACCCCACCCTCACCCCAGCCCGTTGTTTTTTAGGTCTCTACAAAACCTTTCCTCTCTCTACAGTGCCCTCCCCCCTCACATGCTTTTTCTACCTTTGTTTGTTCTTTTCAAAAATAATTTATTTCCATGAGAGGTTGAGGAATCAATCAGAGCACTGCGCAGAGCTGGCTATTTGGTGGTGCAGGGGATTAAACCTGGGACCTCTAGTGCCTCAGGCATGTAAGTTTGATTTGCTATTGTCACCCCTCCCCCAAAGGCACATCTCTTCTTTGTATTGACTCCTCTGGTTTTTTTTTCTTCCCTTTATCTTCCTCTAAGACTATTTTCTTTGCTCTTTTCCCCTCTGTTGTTTCAAAGTTTAAAAGCTATTTACAGAAGAAAAGTACCCATCTAGGGTATTTAGAAACCTATTAATATAGAATGGCTGCAGTTTCTTTCTCTTAGTCATTTGTTAGGGGGCAGGGCAGGATCAGAAATGTTAAACTGAGCTAATTGTGCAGAAAGGAAATAAGCTTTATTCATCAAAATTTTATTGTACTGATGACATGGAAGCTCTACTTGTATTGAATGAACTTAATTATATTTTAGTACTGAAAAAGTAGCATAAAGGTAAACCAAAAGACACAGCAAAAGTTTGAAAGACCACAGCTTCAATAAAGGACATAGGACATCAGATGTATTTATTCTGTGCTCAGCCAGTAACCATGACATTGATATAGCCATAATGTTGACATATCCTTTATCCCCTTTGGGCCCAGATCTTGACTAACAAAATTGGGGGAGAGGGGAACTTACCTAGAGATCTATTACATCTATTTGTCCCTGATTTTTTTTTTATGCATTCAATAACAAAGACTACTTACTGCATTATTATTTATTATGTGCCAATATTATGGAAGCCGTGTTGGACAAAGACAGCAAGGTTCTGCCCTCAACAAAGTTATTGTTTGGGGGGAAATAGCATGAGTAAAGAAATAATTGCATAAAACAATTGCAAAGGAAACTGGACAAGCACTGAAAGGAAAACAAAAGTGGAATGAATCACTGAAGAGACACAACATCTGCAAATTTCCCAAGTTGGGAAAGTGATTGGGTTTTTCCTGCTTCTAGAAAAGGGTGCTGTGGCTGGACCATAGGGTTAGCAGTCATACAGAATGACAGTAGAGAAATGAGCAAAGCCTAACTCATTCAGGGGCTTAGAAACCAAGGAAGTGGCTATAGTATTAAGTGCAACAGGAAGTCATTGAGTTTAAGGAGGAAGGAGACATCATCTGACATATATGTGTATATATACAAACACATACATATATATGTATTGTCATCACTGGGACTTCATCTCTCTAGGTTGGCTTTTTTTTTTTTTTTTTTTTTTGGCAGAAAAAGAAAGACAGAGAGGCAGAGAGAAGGGAAAAGTAACCATAGCACAGGTTGCCTGGGTGGTAGTATGATGGACAAAATGTTGGACACTCAAGCCTGAGGTCCTGAGTTTGATCCCCAGCATCACATATGTCACAGTGGTGCTCTGATTTTTTGTATCCTTCCGTCCTTTTATAGCTCCTAAATAAATAAATCTTAAAAAAAAAAAAAGTATCAATCCCCCACACCAACATAAGCTAGAGTTGAGCAGTGCTCTGGTAAAAGAGAAGAAGGAGAAGGAAATGGAGAAGAGGGGGAAGGGGAGGGGGAAGAAATGAAGGAAGGAGTAAAAACAGTACCAAAGCATCCTTCAGTGTTATGGCAATGGCTGGATTCAGCTCTAAGCTGGGTTGCACATGTGGCAAAATAGCACACTATCCAAGTAGACTATTTGACTAGCCCCATATGACTTATTGTTTTATAGATTTATTCATTTCTTTGGGGGGAGGGAGGGCAGACTAGAGAACCACTTAGGCATATGTAGTGTCTTCAACTGAACCCAGGGTTTCAAACATGCAGTTCCTAAGTGCTGCCATTGAACTCCTTTGTCAGTGTGTAATCTATATTTTAAGATGATCTTAGCTACTGAGTGGGGAATGATTTGAAAAGTGTTAGAAAGTGTTTTCAGAGTTCAGGTGAGAGATAGAAGGCATAGATTAAATTGGTGTCAAAGAAGAGGGATTTAGGAATATTGGAATTAGTGTTGGATTTTATGTTGAGGGTGAAGGGTGGAGACTTCTGACTGAGCAACTATTCAGTAATGGTGCAGTTTACTGACATGGAAACAGCTATGGATAGAAAAAAAGGGGGAGTCATTTTTGAACCTGTTGTTTTAAATGTTGCTGAGGAGATCATAAGCACAGCTTCTTGGAAAGAGAAAATTGGTTGTCTCTAGGTCAGAAGTGGGAACTGTCCTTGGATTGGTGAACTTGGTGACCATGAATTTAAGGTAAAGCTTATGAGTTTTTCTGTCTGATTTTTCTTCATCAAATTGTACCAACTGAGATACAGATACTGTGGAAATGAATAGTCATGTTCTTCCAAGACTCGAGTTTGGCCTGGTGGATGTGGCAGAGAACAAGAAGAGGGTTGTCCCAGTCTGTTCAGGTTTCTGTAGTACCACTATAATATGGGTAGTTTAAACAACATTTATTTCTCACAGTTCTAGTGGCTGGGAAGTCCAAAATAAAGGTAGCAACAGATTCAATATCTGGTTTGGGCCCACTTCCTATACCTAGACTATTTGTTTTCTGTGGCATCACATGGCAGATGGAGACAGAATTCTCTCTGGGGTCAGTATGTGTGTGAGAGAAACCAGGTTTTTGCACCACCATTTATGATTTTATGGTGTTCTCTTTGTTTTTGTTTTTCTTTTTTCTTTATTGGGAGATTCATGGTAACAATACAGTAGTTGGTACATGTGTAACATTTCTCAATTTTCCATGTAATACTCTACCCCTCTCCCTAGTTCCTCCTCTGGTTTTGTCTTATTTTTATGCTGTGATGGGTTTTGAACTCTGAGTCTCATGCATGCAAGGCATGCAGTTTACTGCTGGGTCATCTCCCTGATTTTCTGGAATCATTTGATAAAGGCACTAATCCCATTTATGAAAGATTGTGACCAGATCTACCAAAGACTTGATCTACTAATATGATTCCACTGTGGTGGTGGTGGGGATGTGAGGGGCATATCAGGATGCAGAAACATTAAGTCCCTAACAGGAATTGTAGCTCTGTGTATATAATGATTTTACTCACTATGAATTCTAGGATGGGTAAAGAAAAAGGTCGGTGAAGAGTGAGAAATTAATGGGGTCATTAATTTCTTTTGCTGTCTAGAATTATCAGTATGAATATTTAACTGAGATTATTGGAAAGCTAGGAAGTGGTTCTTGGAGATAGCTAGAAGTGAAAGATTGAGAAGGAATGGAAACATTTTTTTTGAGAAACAGATGAAAGAAACAAACAAGAGGCTGTGTGTTGACTGGTTTGTTTTTCCACTTGACTGAATATTGGAGAAGGATGGCAGCTGTTAGGGTAGAGAGGCAGACTTGTATAAGTATTGAGGACCAAAATCTGTAGTCACAGAGAAGAACAAACACCTCATCACAGACCCCTGTAAACGTCAACCCGGCTTTGACCTAGCACGTTATGATTGGGCCCTCCTCAATCGCTATCGAACAGGCCATGGCCGGTGCGCCGCTATGTTCCATCGCTGGGGAGCCAGAGACGACCCGAACTGCCCCTGCGGCTACAGACAGACTATGACCCACATAGTCAACAACTGCCACCTCTCCAGATTCAAAGGAGGTCTCGAAACTTTACATCAGGCTCAACCTGACGCTGTTGACTGGCTACGGAAGAAGGGCAAATGCTAGAAGAAGAAGCTAGAATTCAGTGGATGCTAGCTATCCATGTAAAGAAATGGGTATTTAGAGGTGTCCTGAGCTTTAAAGAAACTGGATGGAGGAGAAGGAAAGAGTTTTGAATATGGCCTTGCAAAGTCAAAAATATAGCTACTTCAACTCATGGCCCTAGGAGATTGCAATTGCGTTTTCCTTATAACATATCCAAATCAGTAGGTTGTCAATGTCAACAAGATCTCTGAAGACAGCATTTTCAGAATTGCTGTCAGTGAATAATTAATGCCCTAGATGTTTGTATGTGAAACAAATGAGATTCTTTTTTCCAACTAATATAGCATGATAGCTGCCATTCAGCCAGGAGAATGTCAAGGAAATCTTTCTAAACTGAAAATCTTAGGCAACTTTATATACCTGACTGTAGCTAAATTCTTTCTCTCTTTTAAAATTTTATTTTTTAAATTTTTTATTTATAAAATGGAAATATTGACAAGACCATAGGTCTTTTTAATTTTTTTATTATCTTTATTTGATAGAAATTGAGCGGAAGGGTGAGATAGAGAAGGAGAGCGACAGAGACACCTCAGTCCTGCTTCACCACTCATGAAGCTTCCGCCCTACAGGTGGGGACTGAGGCCTTGAACCTCGGTCCTTGAGCATTGTAACATATGCACTCAGCCAGGTGTGCAACTAGCAGGCCTCTGTAAATAAATTCTTTAACCATGATTGTGCAGGCCAGTTCTCCTCTGCGCATCAGCCAGCAACTGTGAAGGAGGGGGGATATGGGCCACGCTGGGGGTCCTGGGGACACTGCTGATGAGGGCGAGTGCATGGAATAAATTACCACTCCAGGAGAAGCTTTAGGGAGACACCTCATTTATTTGGGGGACATAAGCAGGTAGATCTACTCAAGGGTTAGGAAAAGGTTAAGGTGATCATTAAGCCACACACAATACACACACAATACACACACAATACTTGACCTATCAGGTGTTTGTTCCTTACTGGGAAGATACTGTATAAGGTCTGGTCATGAGCTCACCATGCATAGGCAGGCTTCTCTCTAAAGGTGAATTATGAGCACCTCAGGACAGGGGGTAAGGAAGCAGTTAAGCAAAACCAGGATATTTGCAATGGGTTTCAGTTGGCCATATATGGTAATTTATGGCCTTTGTTCAAAAGGAACGAGGAAATATATACAGGAAGGTTCCCGGTCCGGAAAACTCCATCCATCTTAAGATCATGGGGTCGAGTGGGGACCTACCTACAGCCCCTCCTGTGAGGAGGGGGCTTAGGGTTGACCCTCTCAGACTCTCATGGAGCTGATCGTCTGGATTTCCCAGACGGTAGGCCTTTCCCCACACATATTACTTCACATATTAAATACATGCATCAGTCAAATGTCCACTCAAGAAAACTCTATAACCTTGAAAGTTCAAGGAGCCAGATGCTACTTAAATTATACTTTTAGATAAAACTCATAAAGTTTAAGAGTGGTATTATATTTACCACTATTGCCATTATTTCTTAGTTGTAAACTTGAAGACAAAAGAATTTTTATGTTGGACAGAATCTTAGGAGTCAGGTACAACTTTTCTATTTTTCACTTAACCGAGAACCTTGAAACTCAGAAAGTAAGTGGACCTCCGAAGCCTAGGTCTGTCCTTTCCCCTTGTTATCATATTAACGATATTTTGCAGAAATGCCAGAGTCATTTCAATTGTAGTATCTATGAAGGACATTGAATGAAAAGGTAGAGAGATATTAGGGCCTTCCTAGGGTGCCAATGACCCAGGACCTCGGCCATCTCCTGGGAGTGTAGGGAGAAATCAGAGTCTCATTCAAGATTTAGAGTCAGAATGTACATTTTAACAAGATCTGTACTTGTTCAACCATATTCATACTTTGCTAGCTGCTATTGTTCTAAAGCAAGCCAGTCTACCTGCAAACTCTTACTCAGATCAATAGAACCTATGATTCCTGTAGAACTGGGGGAAGAAATCCCTTGTAAGACAGCAATCATAGATCAACAACATAGCTAACGTGGATATGGTCCCTGCTTTGTTAGGGGCATGACTCAGGTCTGACCACAGGCCCCTACTGACTGCACTGAAGAAAGTCTGTGGTTACTCATCTGGGGGGTGGGGAGGGGCTGGGAGAGGGGGGAAGTGAGCTCAGAACAGTGAAGCTCCAGTGACCAAAAGATACAATCATCAGAAAATTCTGAATTTTGAAAATTATGAAACAGCCAGAACACAGTAAGCTGTGTAGTAGGATGACATGTTTTAAGGAAAGTCACTGTCCTATCCAGAAATTGAAGAGAGGAAATTGCGAAAGAGGGAGTAGGCCTTCTTACACTGCTCCTGCCTTCCTGAAAAAAAGGGAAAACACGTCTTGCTTATTTTTCAGCCTCCTGCATTCAAGGGCAGCTATTAATCTCTTACTAATATTATTTTTAATTATTACAAAGATTATAAAAATGAACATATTTGAGAATAACCATGCCACATCTGCTATCTCCTAAACAAATGTCAAGTTGTATCCTGAATCCTTTTTTTTTTTTTTCATTTAATCCAACTAAATTACATTCTAACATTATGTATGTTTCCAGGAAAATCCTTCATTACTGGGACTTTCTTTGGTGTCATGCATGGTGCTCTTATGTAGTTATTGGGGCTAGAACCTGAGCCCTCATGTGGTAAAGTATACTCTATCTGTGAGCTATCTTCTTGCTCCTCCTGAATCTTCTAGTTATTTTTAATTTTCCCTATAAAATGAAACACCTAATGATATATCATATATATATGTATATATTACAGAGGTGGCAGGCATTACTGTTTTATCAAAAAGTTCCTTAGCTCATAACACTGTACAATTTAGACATGAAAACCATTGCCTCAGTAGGTTCCAGATCCTTATAGGAAGAATCCACTGTATTGAAATTCTGCCTTCCCATCCCAAGTAGTGGAATTCTCTCTTGTTCTCATAGCACCAGCAGAATCAGCAAAACTCTGGTCACATTCTGTTCTATGCATGAAAGTCAGCTGGTGTGTGACTTTCAGAACACTGAGCAAAGTCGAATTATTATTTTTTTTCAAAGAAGTGTTTGCTTTCAGTCAATTTTGTTAAAATTTGAGTAATAATAATTACTGCTGATGGAAATTTTCTAACAGTGGATTGTGCTGATGGTTATTTAACTGTAAATTTATTGAAAATCTTTAATTTTTTTTTCACATAAAATCGGTAAATTTTAGGGCTATTTAGCTAGCCCTCCAGGTAGGGTGCATGCCTTGTCATGTGTGTGACTCTGGTTCTAATCCCTGCATCACATAGGAGGTCCTATGGAACCAGAGGAAACTAGTGCGGTGGTCTCTCCCTACAAATGAAGAAAAAAAACCCAGCGTAATTGTGCATTTGTGAGACATTGCAAACATAAATAAATAAATAAGGTAAATTTTATATCTAAACTAAACCCCTATAACATTTTTCTGTTTTTAGTTGCTATGTATATGTCAGCATTGGTGACTGAATTGTGTTGATTAGTTATCCAGGAAACCCAGTGCTTGCTTTGCGTCTTTGGAGTCTCAGCAGTCTCCCAGTTCTTGTTAGCTAAGGCTCAAAAAAATACCGATTGGTGTGTTCAAGCCCCCAGCTCCCCACCTGCTGGGGGAGTTGCTTCACTGGCAGTGAAGCAGGTCTGCAGGTGTCTGTTTTTCTCTCCCCCTCTCTCTTCCCCTCCTCTCTCCATTTCTCTTTGCCCTATCCAACAACGATGACATCAGTAACAACAACAATAAAACAAGGGCAACAAAAGGGGGGAAAAAAAGCAAAATTAAAGGTACTGGATTGGTAAATGGCTAGGGACAGGTGAATGAATATCATTTGCCATCTTTGGATATGGACTGATTTCTAAATGGTGTAAGTCATCTGCAGTCCCTAAAATTCATAGCACCCACCAAGTGGCTGATGTCATTTATTACCTTTTATGTGCTGTGGCATTTAATTTAGGGAAATGGGTTTGTGTAAAGGCAAAAATAATAAGAGAATTCAGAGATTATTTATTTTACATATGGTATTGTGTTACTACAACACAGAAAAAAAAAAAACTTACATTTGCTAGCTGTTAAAGATAGGTATCCTTATCTCAAAAGTCCCATCTCATGTAGAAAACCTAAATATGCACAAGGCACATGACTCTCCCTGATACAGCAGCAGTTGCCATGTGTGGAGTGAATGAGAGGATAGCTATAACATTCTTCTCGTTCCTTGTCATAGAAGAAATAACTCAAGGACATTTGGGGGCAGTGTTGTTATTGAAGGTAATTCTAAAATTTTGTGAACTGAAATTCTTGGGAAGTAAATTTTAGTGGAATTTTTAGACCAACCTAATTTTAACTGGAAAGCTTTTTTTTTTTTTTTTGCTTTCCCCTTGCAGGTGGGGACTGAGGAACAAAGCTGGGTCCTTGCACATTGTAACATGTGCACTCAAACAGGTGCGCCACCATCCAGCCCATAAAATTTTGTACTTGAAGAATCTGGATAGCTTGCAGTTTGGGATGGCTTTAGTTATAGGGGCATTATATTTCTTGTCTGCAAACTATTTGGCTGGTCCCATTACATCTAAGCACAAATAAGAGAGCCAGATCTGATTGTAATTTGTTAAATCATTTGTAACTACTGTAGTTTATGAATAGAATTTCTTTTGTTTATTTGTGACTGATAATGAATTACAAGACTGTAAGATGACAGGGGTATAGTTCCACACTGCACCCACCACCAAAGTACTATATCCCCACTATTGCACCTCCCAAAAGTAACCATCATAGTTCTTGCAAGGTATTAGCAATAGTTTGTTTGCTTCTGGTTTTGTTTGTTTTGGTTTTTACATGTCCATGTGTATCAAGTCTCTAAATTTCACCTAGGAGTGAAACTACCAGTAGTTGTCTTTCATTTCTTTACTTATTTCAGTAAGCATAATCATCTCTAGTTCCATCTACTTTGTTCCATAAAAAAAACATCTTTTTAATTACAGAATAGTATTTCATGGAGTATATAGCTGATAACTTTTGAGCCAGTCATTTGCTGATGGACATTTAGGCTGCTTCCACTCTTTGGCTATTGTAAATAAGGCAGCTAGGAACAGAGTGGTGCATATGTCCCTTCCAGTGTTTGAGTGTCCGTTGGGTAACATATCTAAGAGTGGTATTGCTAGATCTTAAGGTAATTCTATTTTTATTTGTTAAGGATTCTCCAGATAGTCTTCCAAGGGGGCTGCACTGGTTTGCATTCACACTAGCAGTGTGGCAGAGTCCCTTTATTGTTTCTTTGTTTATTTTACTAGAGCACTACTCAGCTCTGGCTTATGGTTGCATGAGGGATTGAACCTGGGACTTTAGAGCCTTAGGCATGAGAGTCTGCTTGCATAACCATTGTGCTATCTCCTCTACCTGTGAGTCTCTTTATAAGTAGAATTTCAGAGAATAAATCTACATAGCTTTAATAAAATTACTGTGTCACAAATTTTGAAAGTGATTTTCAAATGAGGACACACACTGATTACACAGGAGTTTCAGCATAGTGAAAGAACGTAGTAATATTCCTTAAGTGGATTTTAATTTTCAAACAGTTAACTAGTAGATGGACTGTATTATTTTTAAGAGGGTTGTTTTACGTCACCTTTACATCACCTCAATACTCTTTAAAATACTGATTGTAGGGCTAGGCAGTTGTGTACCTGGTTGAACACACATCTGACTATGTACAAAGACCAGGGTTCAAGCCCCAGTCTCCGCCTGCAGTGAAAAATTTCACAAGCAGTGAAACAGTGTTACAAGTCTCTTTCTCTCCCTTGTCTCAATTTCTATTTGTCCTATCAAAATAAAAGAAAGGGGGAAAAAAGCAAAATATAGTAATTAAAAAAAAATTCTGCCAGCTTTGACTGGGTACGGGAAGTTTATTACACTTCAGGTTTTTTAGGTACATAAGAACCCTGACAGCACAATAGACAAAGAGGCAAGTTGGCTATTCATGATGGCAGAGAGCAATAAGTCCTTAAGCTAGGTGGTTGTTCAGGTGGAAGGAAGTGGAAAGGCAGGTCCCAGGGAGAAGGGCAGCAGGAACAGAGAGAGCGATTTCCACCACCAGACACTTGTTTAAATAACTTCCTATACACCCACAATCCCTTGTGGGTTTGTACTAAGTCTGTTGTATGCTCATCAGGCTGACATCAGCCTTATGCTAATTACATTTATGTTCTAACAGCAAAAAAAAAATTGTAGGGCTCCACCCCTAGGATTTCTGATTTAGGAGATATGAGGTAAAGCCTCCAAATTTGTATTCCTAACAAGTTCCCCCACTGATAGTTATGCTGTTGTTACACTAGGAAATCACATTCTTACTTTTCTTCCAATATCAGATTTTTTTTTCCTGGAGTTTTCTATCCTTTATTCATTCATAACCTATTAAGGGTGTTCATGCATGTGCAATCTCATTGCTCAGGGCTAACTTTTTCAGATAAAGAGACAAAGAGGGAGAGATGCCACTGCTTCTAATAGTATTCTACACTTCATCTAAAGAATAAAATCTTAAAAAAAAAAATTCTGCCTTGGGACCAAGTGGTGGTGCACCTGGTTGAGCACACATGTTACAGTGTGGAAGGACTCTAGTTCAAGCCCCTAGTCCCCACCTTCAAGGGGAAAGCTTTGTGACTGGTGAATCAGTGCTGCAGGTGTCTCTCTGTCTCCCTCCCTCTTTGTTTCCCCCATCCCCTCTCAATTTCTGGCTGGCTTTATCCAATAAAAGTAAATTCTGCCCTCAAATTATTTACTGCCCTAGATATAAATAAAAAATTGGGTTTCACCTGTTTTTTAAATCACCAACAGAGTTGTTTTTATGAACCCCCAAAGTCAAAACACTAAATTTCACCATTCAGTTGTAAAAACTTAGGTCTGGATATTTGATATTTCATCTGAGTATTAAACATTTCAGTTGCAGATAACTTGTTCTAGGGTGCATTCTCTTCTTTTCTAGAAAGGTTCTTCTGACAGACTAAAGGAACACTTTGATATAAAAAGTTCTTAGTGTGTACTTAATTAGTAGTTCTCAGAAACAAAAGGCTTTCGAGTATGGGAGATAGCATAATGGATGACAGAAAGATTGTCATGCTTGAGGCAGTGAGGTCTCAGGTTCAATCTCCTGCCCCACTGTAAGCTAGACCTTAGCAGTGCTCTGGTTAAATTTAAAAAGAAGAGGTGAGGGCAGGGGTAGATAGCATAATAGTTATGCAAAGAGACTTTCATGCCTGAGGCTCCAAAGTCCCAGGTTCAACCCTCTGCACCACCATAAGCCAGAGCTGAGCAGTGCTCTGGTAAAAATACATACATACATACATACATTTAATAATAATAATAACAGTAGTAGTAAATACATAAAATTAAAAAGTAATAAACAACAAGGGCAACAAAAGGTTGCAGGCACTGAGCCCCAACAATAACCCTGGAGGCAAAAAAAAAGTAGTTTAATATGTAAAACAAGAGAAGAGGAGGGGCAGGTGGTGGCACAGCTTGTTGAGTGAACTTGTTACAATGGACAAGGACCTGAATTTGAGCCTCCAGCCCCACCTGCAGGGGGTAAGCTTTAGCAAGTGGTCAAACAGTGCTGCAGGTGTGTGTCTCTCTCTCTATCCTCCCCTTTCCTCTCAATTTCTGACTGTATCAATAAATAAAGATATTTTTTTAAAAAAAGATAAATATTAAAATATATTTTATGTCAGTAAAAGCGGAATGGGATCAGTAAGAGGACTATCAACTGAAATGTTATGATTACTATTCTTTTGTTTTAAAGTACATTTTGATCCCTTAAAGAAGGAAAGACATACCTTCAGTGGAAAGGGGTTATTGTTGGAGCTCGGTGCCAGCATGACAAATCCACTGTTCCTGGCAGCTATTTTTTTTCCTTTTTTTTTCTTCTTCCCATTTTTTTATTGGATAGGGCAGAGAGAAATTGAGGTTGGGGGGAGACAGAGAGGAAAGAGAAAGTTACCTTCAGAATTGTTTCACTGCTTATGAAGCACTTTTAAGATAAGGTCACCATTTACTAAACTTAATTTGGGGTCCCTATAGTTTTAAGCTAGAATGAAACTGTAATCTGGTTTGAAGAAGTCCCATATATTAGGGTTTATTTTGTAGTACTTTTTTTTTTTAATATGGCATATTTCATGAATTTGCATGTCATCCTTGAGTGGGGGCAATGCTAATCTTCTCTGTATTGTTCCAATTTGAGTATGTGCTGCTGCAGCGAGCACTGTAGCACTTACTATTTTTTTTAATATTTATTTTATTTATTTATTCCCTTTTGTTGCCCTTGTTGTTTTATTGTTGTAGTTATTATTGTTGTCGTTGTTGGATAGGACAGAGAGAAATGGAGAGAGGAGGGGAAGACAGAGAGGAGGAGAGAAAGACAGACACCTGCAGACCTGCTTCACCGCCTGTGAAGCGACTCCCCTGCTGGTGGGGAGCCAGTGGTCGAACCGGGATCCTTATGCCGGTCCTTGTGCTTTGCGCCACCTGCGCTTAACCCGCTGCGCTACAGCCCGACTCCCAGTACTTACTATTTTTTAAAAGTTTTCTTTTAATATATGAGAGGAGGAGACATCACTCCAGTACATCAAATGCTGGGGCTCAAACTCAGAACTTCAAGCTTACAAATCCAGTATTTTATCCACTTCCCCAGTCTGCTGTAAGTACTGTTTTATTTATATAGTTTTAGAAAGTATGACTTCCTAATTTTATGAAGAAACTGTACCCTTGATTACACATTTTAGTTCTTGCTTATATGCTGATGTGAGGGCTTTTTTTTCTTTCTGCTTTTTTATTGTCAGTACATTCTGACTCTGATTATGAATTCTTAAGTATTATGTCATCACGATCTCTTCTATGTACAAAGTACACAATAGCCTGGATAAATTCATACTGGGTCATAGCATTGTAGAACTGCCTTTATAATTATAATTGTATAATTTCTTGTCAGTAGAAATACGCAATGGCATTGGCATATTGCACCAAAGTAAAAGACTCTGGGGTGGGTGGGTGGGGAGAATACAGGTCCATGAAGGATGTTAAATGACATAGTGGGGGTTGTATTGTTAAATGGGAAACTGGGAATGTTATGCATGTACAAACTATTGTATTTACTGTTGAATGTAAAACATTAATTCCCCAATAAAGAAATAAATTTTAAAAAAATGAAGAAAAGAAAGAAAAAAAAAGAAATATGCAATGGAAAATATTTAGTTTACCATATTTTTTCTTGTAAGTAGATAAACCTTCACGGCTGGGAAGTTGCCTGAGGCCCCAGGTTTGATTCCTGGTAACTTAATATGCCAAGACTCATCTCTTCATTATACATATATATCAGGGGCCAGGTGGTGGTACACCTGATTGAGCACAAGTTACACAAGGACTCAAATTCAAGCCCGTGGTCCCCACATGCAGGGGGGAAAGTTTCACAGGTGGTGAAGCTGGTTATACGTGCCTTTCTCTCTCTCCCTCCCCTCTCTATCTCTCTCTAATAGTAAATAAATAAAAGTACTTTTAAGAAATTCTTAAAAAGAAACTAAATAAACCTTCAGATACTGACATAATTCACTTCATCTAATCCTGTTTTTAAAATCATTTTATGGGGGGGTGTGGATAATGGTTTACAGTATGATTTTTAGCACATGGGTATAATTTTTCTTTTCTTTATTAGGAGATTAATGGTTTATAATCAACAGTGAAATGTAATATTTAGTACATGTGTAGCACTTCTCAGTTTTCCATATTTCCATTCAACCCCCACTGGGTCCTCCTCCATGGGTACAATTTTTTCTTCTCCCCATGAGAAATGTCTGTAAAACACTCACCCCCAACTGAGGTTCTTTCTCAGTCTTTTGCTTTGGTGTAATACACCATACCTAGTCCCAGTTTCACTTGTTTTCCTTTTCTTTCCTTGTTCCTAATATTCCATCTGTAAGTGATACCATCTGGTATTTGCTCTTCTCTTGTTGGCTTATCTTACTTAACATGAATGCTTCAAGTTCCATTCAAGATGAGGCAAAGGAGATGGCTTCATTTTTAACAGCTAAGTAGTATTCTTAGTTATTCTTTCTTAGTCATTCATCTTAGTCATTCATCTGTCATTGGGCATCTGAGTTGCTTCGAAGTTTATTTAGCCCCATTTTTATGGATATCACAAGTGTCAGCTTTAGCTCTGCTAAGCTTAATCAAGTGATTCAGCGAACTATAAATTGGTGAGATCTTGCCCATTATCTCTGTACCAGATAGTTTCTCAGAGCTCATAGAGATAATTTGCTCTTAATTATGTTTGTGTGTAATCTATAAGATATGAATACATTGTTGTCCCTTCTTCCCTTATGTCAATTTATTTACTTATTAATCTGTTTATCTGTTTTTTTTAATTGGGGAATTAATGTTTTACGTTCAACAGTAAATACAATAGTTTGTACAAGCATAACATTCCCCAGTTTCCCATATAACAATACAACCCCCACTAGGTCCTCTGAATCCTTCTTGGACCTGTATTCTCCCCACCCACCCACCCCAGAGTCTTTGACTTTGGTGCGATACGCCAATTCCATTTCAGGTATCTGTTTGTTTTTGCCACCAGGGTTTTCACTGGTGCTTGTTGCATGCACAACTCCACCACTTCTGGCAGCCATTTTTTCTTTTTTGCTTGTTTACTTTTGTTTTTACAGAGAAGTAGGAAGAAAGAGAGAGCTGCCTGAAGCACTGCTCCATGTTTGTGAAGCTCCCCCCCCCCCCATGTAGGTGGAAACCTGCTGCTTGAATCTGGACCCTATATTCTATATAGGGTACACCACCACCTAGCTCAGTTCCCTGATGGCTTAAAGCAGACTGTTTCTGCAGATTCCATGGAAGACAAATGGGTTCTTGAAGAATTGCATAGTAATCATGTTTTATTTTCTAATATTAATGAACTTAGGTCTCTGCTCACTTTAATTTTTAAAAAATCAGAAGTATTTAAAAGTTTATCTGATAAGCTTATCTCTTTGGATTTACCTAAAACTAAGTGTTGTTATTCATATTTTAACTATACAAAGTTAGTATTGCTTGATAATTATGTGTCTATATGGTTTTTATATTTAATTTGTTTATTAATATTATTTTATTTGAGGCAACCTTGGTTAAAAAGCCTACAAATGTTTTAGAAGTAGAATTTCTCACACCCTCAAAATGCATTACTCCACAGCAATCTGCCAAATTGCCAGTATCCCTCTTCCTAAGTCCATTGGACCACCTGCCTTCCTTCAGCTTCCTTTCCCTATCACCTTTGTTAACCTCACTTCTTCTTCCTGAGCCCATGGTCTTCACTGGACTTTGTTAAATGTCAATGAGAAAAGTCATTCCATGCTTTCATTTTATAAAAGTCCTTTTAGTATTTCTTACAGGGCTAATTTAGTGGCAGTGAATTCCTTTAGCTATTGCTTGTCTGAAAAAAATCTCTTCATCTCTCTAGCAACTCCTAACTGGATAAAGTACTCTTGGATGCAGGTCTTTTCCATTCAAAACTTTGAATGTATCCTGCCATTTCCTTCCATTCTTTAGAATTCAGTAGAGCAATCAGCAGATAGTATGAGATTTCTCTTATAGGTGACTTTTTCTTTTTTTTCTAATAGCCTTCAGAATCCTCTCTTTGTCTTTGATCTTCACCATTTAATTATTATGTACCCCGGAGAACTTAAGTTTGGATTCAGTCTTTGGAGCCATTTGAGCATCTTGAATAATGGTGGTAGTGGTGGTGGTGTGGGGAGGATGCATCTCCTGTAATTTGGAATAAGTTCTCAGATAATATTTCTTCAACTTTGACTTCTGTGCCTTCCTCAATTCTCACTTTTTAATTTTTTAATCTTTATTCACTGGATAGAGACTGCCAGAAATTGAGAGGGAAGGGGATGATAGGGAGAGAGGGGGATCCAGGTAGTAATACAGAGAGTTAAGTGCACATAGTGCCAGGCGCAAGGACCCGCCCAAGGATCCCGGTTCGAGCCCCAGCTTCCTACCTGCAGAGGGGTCACTTTTCAAATGATGAAACAAGTCTGAAGATATCTATCTTTTTCTCTCCCTCTCTGTCTTCCCCTCCTCTCTCAATTTCTCTCTGTGCTGTCCAACAAGAATGACAGCAGCAACATCAGCAACAATGGAAAAAAGATAGCTGCTAGTAACAGTTGATTCTTAGTGTATGCAGTGAGTCCCAGTGATAACATTGGAGGCAAGAGAGAGAGAGAGAGAGAGAGAGAGAGAGAAGAAGAGGGAGAGACACCTGCAACACTGCTTCACCACTTGTAAAGCTCCCCCCTCCCCCACCGCATTTGGAGACTGGGTACTCAAACCTGGGCCCAAAACTGGGCCCTTGCACATTATAACATGTGGTGCACCATCACCTGGCCTTTTCCTCTCTATTCTCCTTCCTACATTCCTATGATGAGAATGTTGTCCCATAATTCTGGAGTTATTCATTTATTTTAGTGTATTTTTTCTGCCCCCTCTTATTGCCAAGAATACCACTGCACATGTAGTTTTTTTAAAATATTTATTTATTCCCTTTTGTTGCCCTTGTTTTATTGTATTTTAGTGTATTTTTAAAGGTAGAGAGAAAGTGTGTGTGTGTGTGTGTAAGAGTGAGAGAGAGAGAGAGAGAGAATGTGAAATTGGCCACAGCACCAAAGCTTCCTTCAATGCAGTGGGAGCTGGGCTGAAATCTGGATCCTATACATAACAAAAGAAGCACACTATCCAAATGAACTATTTTGCCAGCCTTGTTTTAGTGTTTTTTTCTTTTGCTGGTTTTTTTTTGGGGGGGGAGGGGGTGGATAGAAGGTGGCTTTCTCTTTCTTCTTTTGTTTGACCTTTGAGGTCTATCTTCCTGCAGGTGTATCCTTCTGAACTCAGTCACTGCACTCTTCATTTCTCTGATGACTATTACTAACTTTTCTATAATCCCCTTAATCTTTTCTCTGAATTTGTTTCAGTCCTTTCCATAGAGCTTCTCAATTTGCTGAGCATACTTAGAATCAGAGCTTTGAAGTCCTCATCAGGAGGTCTAAATAATTCTGTTGAATTTGAGGTTTTCATCAACCTGCCATCTTGGTCCATCCTTGTAGGTGCTTTCCTTTATCTTCCCAGTCTATCTGGTCCATGAAGACCAGAGCCATCAGTCTGTATCTGGGTAGTGACCATGGAGTCTAAATCACAAGTGCTTAGCCAAAGCTATATTGCCAAAACAGAGTACTGCCAAAACAGCTGTTGGAAGTTGTAGATGTATCACAAACAGGAAGGACTCTGGCAGTTTGTACCCATGATGCATTCCTCTGTGGCTTCATCCTCTGGGACCCACTGTTATGGGGGACTAAGTTCTAAAAAACTACTTAAAGTTTCCACTTTTCTTTTATTCCTTTCTGGTTTAAAGTTTAGAAGAATTATTATAGAGGTGTGGTGGGCTGAGTGGGCAGCTGCTGAGACAATTAGTCTACATAGGTGGCATGGGTAAGGCTGTTATGAACAACAACAGGGCCTCTTTCACTGTTACCTGATGCTGTCACCCAGCTGTCCTGGCTTGAGATATATACTCCATGGACTACTACTCTGCAATAAAAAAGATGATATTGTGTCCTGTGAGACAAAATGGTTGGAACTAGAAGTGATTATATATAGCTAAATAAGTAAAGAGGTACAAATGCTTTCAATCATATGTGAATCATGGAAACTTGTTGTTTTCGCCGGGCTGGCTTCACGGGCAGGTAACAGACGACCAGGGACTCATGGTTGAGCTGTAGGCAGTATCTCTTTATTCATGCAGGACGCAGCACAATCTAAACCGAGCTAAGCTAAACTCAAGGTACCCTAAAACTCACAATGCTGTCTTTATATATACTTGCCAAGTAGGGTGGAAACAGGATGTGACATAGAGAGGGTGGAGAGGAAAGTGAATGGTGAAAATCAGAGTGTGACAAGGAGGGGGCGGAGCAGGCGAGAATCCTATCACTGAACCACCAATGCCCTGGAGGGAGGGTGGTGCTTGTTAACAGTGGTTATGTAAATAGAATGCAGTGGTTATGTAAATAGAATAGTGTTAAGCAGGAGGGATTTAAACCAAATGAAACAGAAGGGGTCTCATGCATACCAACAGAAACTGAAACGGAAAACTGCCAAAAACAAAAACAAAAACCAGAACAGAAGTAAGCAAACTGTCTCTAAGTCTGTGAGAACTATGGTAGTTAATCATGGGAGGATGGGGTCATAGAACTTGGTGGTAGGTGTAGTGTGGAACTAAACCATGCAGTCTTATAATCTGGTAAACCACTATTAATCACAAATTTTTTAAAAAGGGGGGAATTGGGGGGGAAAAATTGGGTATGACCATCCCAGGAGGTGTTGCAGTAGCTAAAGCTTTGGACCTAAAAGCAAAAGGTCTGGAACTCAATCCCTGGTATCACATGTGCCAGAGTGATGCTCTGATTCCCTCTCTCTTCTTTCTCTTGTGTTAATAAACTAATACATTTTTAAAAATGGACATGGTACACACACACACACACACACACACACACACACACACACACACACACATTTTTTAACCCAGAGCACGGCTCAGGTCTGGCTTATGGTGGTGCAGGGGATTGAACCTGGGACTTTGGAGTCTCAGGCATGAGAGTCTCTTTGCATAACCATTATGCTATCTATTGCTGCCTGGCATGATACATATCTCAAAGAAAATGAGAATCAAAGTTTAGGCTGAGGAGGTATCTCATTGTACACTAGTAGTGGTATACCAGATGTGCATGCTTAAGTTCCCAGAGGTCCCAGATTCAATCTTTGGCACCATCATATGCCAAAACTGAACAAGACTCTGGTCTTTCTATCTATATTGGAAATAAATTGTGGGAGGTGAGAGACTGTATCTGTTTCAACAACTGTATTATAAACAAGTAACTCCCATCCCCAATAAAGTGGAAAAAAACCTTTTAAAAGTGAATCAAATAAATGAATATTTTAAAACATCATAAACTGTAAAGGAGCATGCAGACACATGCTATTATTAAATAATTTCAGCAACACACAATTCATTTCTCAGATCCATCAAAGGGTATCTCCTCTCTCATGAGTTATTTTACATTCCTTAAAACTGTAATGAGAAGAGTCTTATTTATTAGGGCAACTTGTATTTTGTAACCATGATTATACTATTATGAACTTCTGTTAGAACTTGCCACTGGAAATATAATATAAATAATGCCCAAACATGAAGAGGCAGAATCACCCTTGCTATGTGTAAAATCACATGATACAACGATGGGCCTATAGATGGCATTCTTATCACCTATGTATTTTTACTAGTGATTTAATATTGATTTACTAAATTATAAGATGACAAGGATTTAATTCCATATCATTCCCACCACCAGAGTTCTGTGCCCCCATTTTCTCCATTGGAAACAGTAGTTTTCCCAAGGTCACACACATGGGTTGACTATTATTTCTATAAGTATCTACATTTATATATATATTTTTTTTTTCTATTTTTTTCTAGGGTCCTACCTTTTGTTCCTTTCTAAGTCACATCTATACCTGTTGCTACTTCTGAGTATCCTTCCTTTTTTCCTTTTCTCTCTCTGGGTCCTGATGGAGTTGGAGTTCGGAGCCCTCTAGTCATTTCCCCCTAAAATTCCCCACTGGGAGCATGAACCAAAATTCTTTGTGGGGTGCAGAAGGTGGGAGGTCTTGCTTCTGTAATTGCATCTCTACTGGACATGGGCATTGGCTGGTTGATCCATACCACCAGCTTGTTTCTGTCTTTCCCTAGTGGGGTAGGGCTCTGGGGAGGTGGAGTTCTAGTATACTTTGGTGAGGTCACTTGCCCAGGGAAGTCAGGATGGAATCATAGTAGCATCTGCAACTTGGTGGCTGAAAGTCAATAAGAAATAAAGCAGAACAAAATGTAGGAATCAAAAAGTAGGAACAGAGCAGTTGAGAATAAGGATTTTAGGAGGGGCTGGGTGGTGGTGCACTTGGTTGAGTGTACATGTTACAATGCACAAGGACCCAGGTTTAAGCCCCCATACCCACTTGCAGGGAGAAAGCTTCACAAATGGTGAAGCAGTGCTGCAGGTGTCTGTTTCTCTTCCTATCTGTCTCCCCCTTCCTCTCAATCTCTGGGTATCTCTATCCTGTTGGCTAGCTCGTGCAAGAGAGATGACCCAGGAACCAAGCTCGTTGTGACAAGGCCATTCAAATCTTTATTCATCCAAGTGCCCCAGAGTTGGGCAGTAGCACACCTGGTTAATCCACATGGCGCAAACCACATTGGTTGGCATCAGCCTCCCAGTCCAAGCATGTGCTCCTCCAGGCCAGAAACCGGAAGCCCACCAGTTGCAAATGGAAGTGGCTTGACAATACCATACATGGTTAGGAAAGGGGGGGCAGAGAAAGGTAAAAAGGGGGCTGGGAAAGGTAGAGACTTCCTTAGCAACTGTTGCTAGGGGTTTAACTGGTAGGATTAATAATACCCTACAGTCTTGAGGGTAGGAAAAGAATATATTAAATGAGCAGAATGGGTGGGGGAATAGGGAGGAGGCCTTAAGTTATTTGTTAGACAAAACAGAAGATTGATATGTAGATAATAAAAGAATGGGCCATAGTATCAAGGAATGCAGGGTGGAGCAAGGGCAACAGGCTTAATGTTTTAAGGAATGCTGGGATCCTGGAGGCAGAAAAATGCAGGTTTTCTGGAGACAGGGAGGGACTGGCAGGGAAGCAAAAAACTGAGTCCGTGCCTCTTCCAAGCTCAGCCTCGAAAGAGGGAGTCTTACAGGAAGGTTTGTTTCCTCAGTTTCCCATTTTTCGATGGGAAAAGCCTCACATTTAACCTGTTTCTCACAGTACTCCCAGCACTACTCAATAAACAAACAAACAAACAAATAAATAAATATAGGGAGTAGGGCGGTAGCTTAGCAGCTGGACCGGACTAGGGATCCAGGTTCGAGCCCCTGGCTCCCCACTGCAGGGAGTTGTTTCATAAGTGGTAAAGCAGGTCTGCAGGTGTCTTTCTTTCTCTCCCCCTCTCTACCTTCCCCTCCTCTCTCCATTTCTCTCTGTCCTATCCAACAGCAATGACAACAACAATAGTAACTACAGTAAAACAAGGGCAATAAAAGGGAATAAATATTTAAAAATAAATAAAGATAATAAATTTTTGTAAATATTTATTTATTCCCTTTTGTTGTCCTTGTTTTATTGTTACAGTAATTATTGTCATTATTGTTGGATAGGACAGAGAAAACTGGAGAAAGGAGGGGAAGAGAGAGAGGGAGAAAGAAAGATACCTGTAGACCTGCTTCACCGCCTGTGAAGCGACTCCCCTGCAGGTGGGGAGCTGGGGGCTCGAGCCAGGATCCTTACGCCGGTCCTTGAGCTTTGTGCCACCTGTGCTTAACCCACTGCACTACCATCCGACTGCCAATAAAAATGTTTTTTAAAAAGGATTTTTGGATGGAAAGAAATTAGGAAGTCTATTTTCGGTATGTTTGTAGGGGTACACGAATTTAATAATTTTACTTGAGCTTGATAGCTCACATGGAAATGGACTAAAAATATTGTCTGGGAATATAGTGTCAGAGTTGAGAATAGGGCTAGAAAATGAGAATATATTAAGGGAACAGACACACTTACTGCCCATACTGTCATAAGAGGTGCGCAGTGAAGTATGTATGATAAATTTTAAAATAGTGAGTTTTCTAGTTTCCTAGGATCTAAGTTAGACATTAAGATCACTAGGTATTAGGGCAGAGAGTGGTTCCCAAACTTAAAGAAAATACATAAGTACAATGAACTTTTTATCCTATCCATCTGACCTCGGGCCCATATATTACTGATATTTAGCACAGGGGCCTGTATAACCTGAATTCCTGTCAGTCTGAACTCACAGCCCATGGTCACAGCTGGGAACATCCTAGTCTACACTCATTTCAAGGGGACAGGTAGCAGTGCACCTGGTTAAGTGCACACACTACACTCATTTCAGGACCAGTTTTTCTGGAGTGGCAGAGTAGGATAACCCAGCCAGCATTTCTTTAGAGAGTGGGGCAGTCTTTATCATTGCTAGTTTATAGTGAGGATATGGTCCTGAAGAAGCTCACAAGAGGGCTTCTGATGACATTCCTGATGGAAGTGACCAGAAAAGAGGGATCTATTAGAGGTCTAGGCCCATACGTAGTACCTATGGGGGGGGGGGGCAGGGGGAATCCAAAGGAATCCCTAGTTTCCCATTACCTGTGTATTTTTACCTGTTTACATTCTTACTTACTGAATTTTTTTTTTTTTTGCACCTCCAGGGTTATTGCTGGGGCTTGGTACCTGCACTACGAATACACTGCACCTGGAGGCCATTGTTTCCCTTTTGTTGCCTTATCGTTGTTGTGATTATTATTGTTGTTGTTATTGTTATTGTCATTGTTGGATAGGACAGAGGGAAATGGAGACAGAGAGGGGGAGAGAAAGATAGACACCTCCAGACCTGCTTCACCACTTGTGAATTGACCCCCCCCTACCCCCGGTGGGGAACCAGGGGCTAGAATCGGGATCCCTACGCTGGCCCTTGCTCCAGGTGCGCTTAACCTGCTGCCACCACCTGGCCCCCTTGGATGGGTTTTGAGCTTGCTTTATAAAATAGGTAGATAATTGGGAGTTGGGCAAAAATATATAGATAATTGGGAGTTAGGCGGTATTGCAGCGGATTAAGCGCACCTGGCGCAAAGCACAAGGACTGGCGTAAGGATCCTGGTTCTCCCCACCTGCAGGGGAGTCACTTCACAGAAGCAGGTCTGCAGGTGTCTGTTTTTCTCTCCCCCTTTCTCTTCCATTTCTCTCTGTCCTATCCAACAACGACGACAACAATAAAACAACAAGGGCATGTGGTCCGGGAGGTGGCGCAGTGATAAAGCTTTGGACTCTCAAGTATGAGTTCGATCCCAGGCAGCACATGTGCCAGAGTGATGTCTGGTTTTTTCTCTCTCCTCCTGTCTTTCTCATAAATAAATAAAATCTTTAAAATAAATAAATAAATAAAATTAAAAAAGGGAATAAATAAATAGGTAGATAATACTGCTTTGTTCTTTTCAGTTTTAATCTAAAAGCCCTTGATTATTATTGCTTTTAAAAAAAAATCATTGTACAGTCATGATTCCTAAATGTAAAGACTTTATAACTCTTAAATTTTGGGAGATTCTGAAATTTATCCTCAGTGGAACTCAAGATGAGGATATATAAACTTTAGTAACCTTTTCAATCTTAGCATATATAGTTCAGAATAAGTAAGTTGATTAGTTCACCCCAATTGTCAAATGAAACGAGTAGTGATTTAATTACCTTTGGTTCCTTGTTACTATTATTATTTTTAATTGCCAGGGGCTAGGTACCAGCACAACAAATCCACCTCTCCAGTGGCCATTTTTTCCTTCCTTCCTTCCTCTCTTCCTATTTTTTTTTTTGCCTACAGGGTTATCGGTGGAGCTTGGTACCTGCACTATGAATCTATTACTCCTGGAGGCCATTTTTTCAACTTTGTTGCCCTTGTCTTGTTGTTATTGTTATTGTTATTGTGTTGTTGTTGTTGTTAGATAGGACAGAGAAAAATCAAGAGAGGAGGGGGAGAGAAAGACAGCTGCAGATCTGTTTCACCTCTTCTTAAGCATCTCCCCTCCTACAGGTGAGGAGTTGGGGGCCTGAACCAGTATCCTTATGCCCATCCTTCCGCTTCGCACCACGTGCTCTTAGCCCACTGCTCTACTGCCTGGTCCCCGCTTCTTTCCTATTTTTATTAGATAGGACAGAGAGAAATTGAGAAAAGAGGAGGAGACAGGGAGCGAGAAAGATAGACACCTGCAAACCTGCTTCACTGCTTCTGAAGAATCGTCCCTCCCTGTAGGTGGGGAGTAGGGACTTGAACCCAGGTCCTTGTGCATGATACTTTTGGTTCCTTTATTCCTGATTCCCATGATTGCCAACAGTATCTCTAAGGGGACACTGATGGATCTGTACTACTCTGAGCTCTCTGACCCCTGTCTGCCTTTTGAATGAGAATATTTTAAGGGAACAGACACACTACCCATACTGTCAAAAGAGGTGTGCAATGAAATATGTATGATAAATTTTAAAATAGTGAATTTTCTAGTTTCCTAGGATCTAAATTAGACATTAAGATTACTAGGTAGTACTGATGAATAATGGTCTGACCAAGTTTATAGTTCTTTTACTTTGTACCACCCACATCCAAAATAATAGCTGTTCCTTAAGTTCTTTATATGCATCCAAATCTGAGATGCTTTAGACTGATTGTCTGGCTCTTAGTACTTGTTTTGCCACTTCTTTTTGACCTTGGGCAAATTAACTATCTTCTGAATGTCTCAGTTTCCTCGTGCAAAATGAACATTAGCACATTAGAACAGATAATAGCATCTATTTCCTTAGGGTGGTTGTGGGAATTTTAATCAGTTAATACATGAAATTCAAACTGAATGGATTATAGTATGTACTATATGAAGATTAGGCAATATTGCTGTCTTTCTTTTTGTAAGAATTTATGTGCTTATTTAATTAGAGGGAGAGAGGAAGACAATGAGCATGGCTCTGACATATATGTTACTGGGGGTGGAGCTCAGGGCCCCAGTGGGTTCTGTGCTTTACCTGCTGAGTCAGTTCCTTGGATACAGCTGCATTTGGAGGCATCAAATATAATCTGTGTCCAAGGTAAAAAAAAAAAAAAAGTTTTTCTGGCCCCACTATTTTCAAATTTCCTTCAGTAAATACTGAGTCTTTTTTGAAACATTCCATCTGTTCCTGCAAAGTTCATTAAATCTTCTGAATTGATCCACATCTGCTGTTAGCATAAAAGGAATTGTGCAATAGGGATAAACCAAAAGAGTATTTTTTTCATTCAGGCTCAACAGTAGCAACACTGAGTCATAGCAACACAATTTGTATTTTTAACAAGTTAATGCAAGCATGACTTTTATATTCATCTTAATGTCAAGTAAAAAGAGTTTTACAGATTTTTCAGGGTGAGTATTGTACAGTCAAAAAAGAAAACATTGTATGTCCTATAATTTAAAAACCGTAAGCACATTATTTTATCAATGTCTAACTGTAAGGTATGGAAGCCTATAGTATTTAATTAGCCCTCTACTATATTTTGATGTGTAGTTTCCTAAAATATTACTTAGATGATATACTTTACACTGTACTAGTTGGTTTATCTTATTCTCTTAATAATCTCAGTAATTAATGTGGTGTATAGTAGTTTCTGGACTCCATCCCAAGTAACTAGACAACTTTGCTTCAAGTAGTTCTTTTTACTTTTTTTTTTTTCCCCCCTGTCTTCTGTTCCCTTGAGAGCTTTCTCCATCTCCACATCACAGACCTTTTCTACCTCTAGTGTAGTTTCAGATTGCTGTCTAATCTGGTGGAAGCTAGGTGGTAAGAATTGTTGGAGGGCAAGGGAGATACCGTAATGGTTATGCAAATAGATTCTCTTGTCTGAGGCCTTGAGGTCCAGGTTCAATCCTCCACACTGCCATAAATCAGAGTTGAGTAGTGCTCTGGTAAACAGAAGAAGATAAAGAAAAAGAATTGCTGGAACATGTTCGAACTATGTTTAAAATGTTCTAGGGGAAACTGCTACTCTTTGTATCCAGTAGCACTTTCCTGCTTAAGGAAGGATCTGTGGGCCAGCAGAATTGTTAGCTGTTTAGAAGATATGAATCTTGGGCCTGATTCCAGACTTGCTGATTTAGTATCTGTGTTTTTATAAGATTCTCAGGTAACTCATGTACACATTAGAATTTGAGAAGTCTCACTTTTAACACATCAATTTTGTGACAGTTAATTTTTTTATTCCAAAATCCTTAACATAAATTGCGACTTGATATATTCTATGATATGTAGCTTGCACAGATACTCTACTTCTAGAAACAGAATATTATTTTAATAATATTTAATAAACGTATTCACATTTGGTAATAAATACACAATTGGTGCTTTCTCCTCTCTCCTCTAGGACATTTCTGGTGAGCCTAGAAGAGTCCAGATCATGGAATCAATCTCTATTATGGGAAGCCCCAAGAGCCTCAGTGAAAACTTTTTGCCTAATGGCATAAATGGCATCAAGGATGCAAGGAAAGTCACTGTAGGTGTAATTGGAAGTGGGGATTTTGCTAAATCCCTCACCATTCGACTTATCAGATGCGGATATCATGTTGTCATAGGAAGTAGAAATCCAAAGTTTGCTTCTGAGTTTTTTCCTCATGTAGTGGATGTCACACACCATGAAGATGCTCTAACAAAAACAAATATAATATTTGTTGCTATACACAGAGAACATTATACTTCCCTGTGGGACCTTAGACATTTACTTGTGGGTAAAATCCTGATTGATGTGAGCAATAATATGAAGATAAACCAATACCCAGAATCCAATGCTGAATATTTGGCCTCATTATTTCCGGATTCCTTGATTGTCAAAGGATTTAATGTTGTTTCAGCGTGGGCACTTCAGTTAGGACCTAAGGATGCCAGTCGGCAGGTATACATTTTTTAAATTTTATTATTTATCTGGTATTTTGTACATAAATGTAAACTAAAATTCTGATGCCCTCCAATAATTATCACTCTGATATATATCTGAAAATTCACGTTCTGACCTTGTAAGGACACATTTATAGACCCAAAATAGTATAGAAAGCTGCGAACTTGAGTTTTCCTGATGTAACCAACTCAAAAAAAGGTTAGGGCAACTGAAAAGGTAGTACAGTGAATAAAACATTCAATTCTCAAGAATGACATACCATGTTTATTCCCCAGCATCGAATGTGCCAGAGTGATGCTCTGGCAGTCCCTGTCTCTCTCTTAAGGAAAAAACAAATCTTAAAAGGTACAATTGATTAATGAGTAACAGGTCATACTGTGTTGAGTTGCTCCTTGTTTCCTTAAAATTAAAAGCAAGAATTAACATGTCTTTTCTTTCCCTCTTATTTTTCCTTCTTTCCTCCTCTTTGTCCTCCTCCTTCTTTTATCCTTGCAGGTATCTTTCTATGAAATACTGTTTGGTATGACTGTCAAAAATATAGTGACTAAATGGAGCATGTGATAATTACTATTTTATTTAAAAGCAGTAGTACTAATGAAGTTTTTGTATTTCTCTGCAGGTTTATATATGCAGCAACAATATTCAAGCTCGACAACAAGTTATTGAACTTGCCCGTCAGTTGAATTTCACTCCTGTTGACTTGGGATCATTATCATCAGCCAGAGAGATTGAAAATTTACCCTTACGACTATTTACTCTGTGGAGAGGCCCAGTGGTGGTAGCCATAAGCCTGGCCACATTTTTCTTTCTTTATTCCTTCATCAGAGATGTGATATATCCATATGCTAGAAACCAGCAGAGTGACTTTTACAAGATTCCAATTGAGATTGTGAATAAAACGTTGCCCGTAGTGGCCATTACTTTGCTATCCCTCGTGTATCTCGCTGGTCTACTAGCAGCTGCTTATCAGCTTTATTATGGCACCAAATATAGGAGATTTCCACCTTGGCTGGAGACTTGGTTACAGTGTAGAAAACAGCTCGGATTACTAAGTTTTTTCTTTGCTTCGGTCCATGTTGCCTATAGCCTCTGTTTACCAATGAGAAGGTCAGAGAGATACTTGTTTCTAAACATGGCTTATCAGCAGGTATGTAATATGCTTGCTATTTTTTCTGTTGCTAGTGTTATGCTGTATTAGTATGAAATGCTTTCTAAGTACAGCTTTTAGAATGTAAGATATAAATTCGAATTATGTATACCTATTAGAAATGTTGTCATGTCTAGGGAAGGAAAGAATTGTTTCTTTTTTTAAAGTATTCTATTTGGGAGCTGGGTAGTGGTGCACCTGGCTGAGCTCACATGTTACAGTGCACAAGGATCCAGGTTCGAACCCCCAGTCCCCTCCTGCAGGGGTAACGCTTTGCGAGTGGTGAAGCAGTGTTGCAGGTGTCTGTCTCTCTCCTCTGTCATCTCCTTCCCTCTTGATTTCTGGCTGTCTCTATCCAATAAATAAATAAAACATTTTTTTAAAGCATCCTATTTGTTTTTGAGGTAACATTGGTTTGTAAGACTACATATGTTTTCAAATATTTTAGTACAACTTCACACTGCTTCAAAAATGTCACAATAGCAAACCTGTCATCAAAGTACCAATATCCCTCTACCAGAGGTAATACAAATTTACTCTTGCAATCTAGTCTCCCCATCTCCCCCCAATAGAGACGCACAGCTTTACCCTCTTTGGTAGTGTCAGTTCTGAAGTCCAAGTCCAAAAGTTTGTCTTTCTTTGAATTACCTTGTTTTTCTTTTTCTTTTCTTCTTTTTTTAAAAATTATCTTTATATGATAGAGACAGTCATAAATTGAGAGGAAGGGGGAGAAATATATAGATATAGGCATAGATATATAGATATAAATATACCTGCAGTACTGCTTCATCACTTGTGAAGCTTTCCCCCGGCGTGTGGACACTGAGGGCTTGAACCCAGGTCCTTGTGCATTGTAACACGTGTGCTCAACCAGGTGCACCACCACCTGGCTCCTCTGTTTTCTTTTTCTTTATTTCTATATTTACCCCCAATGAGTGAGATCATTCTGTATTTTCATTTTATATAATTATCTTTAGCATTTCTTGTGTAGTCAATTGAGTGATAATGAATTCCTTTAACTGTTATTTCCGAAACTCTTTGTTACTCCTTCAAATCTAAATGATGACCTTTATAGATGGATAGAGTATTCTGTATTCTTCCTTGGAATGCCTTTTTATTCAGCACTTTGAAAATCTCATAGAAGTACTTTCAGGACTTTAGAGTTTCTGTTGAGAAATCAGATCATATTCATGTTCCTTCATACGTGACTCTGCTTTCTACTTTTAGTTTTTAATAGTCTCTTATTATCTTTTATCTTTGTCATTTTAATAATATTATTTGTCTTGGGGTGTTTACTTTGGGTTTCTCAAAGGTTCCTGTATCTGATTTCCTTCCTCAATTTGGGGAACTTCTTGGCTATTATTTCTTCAAATAATAGTTCTTTTTTTTTTTTTTTTCTCTTTTCTCCTTCTGGCACCTCTGTAATGCAACTGTTGTCTCTCTTAATGTTGTTCCACACTCTCTTACATTATCTTCATTTCTTTTTTTAATTTTTTTTTTAGATTTTATTTATTTATTAATGAGAAAGATAGGAGGAATGAGAAAGAACCAGACATCTCTCTGGTACATGTGCTGCCGGGGATCAAACTTAGGACCTCATGCTTGAGAGTCCAGTGCTTTATCCATTGTGCCACCTCTCGGACCACCATTATCTTCATTTCTTTTAGTTCTTTTTTTAATGTGTTCCTCTGCCCTGTCTTCCAGTTCATCACTTCCGCACGTGGCTTTGTTTTTTCTCCTTGTGGTCTCTGTTCTGCATGTTTTATTTTATCTTAGCTACTATATTCTTCTTTTATAAAATTTATTTTTATTTATTTTGGATAGCAACAGAGAAATTGAGAAGGTAGAGACAGAGAGTGAGAGAGACAGACACTTGCAGTACTGCTTCATTGCTCATGAAGCTTCACCCAGGTTCCTTGCATGTGATATATAACATGTGCCCAGGTTCTCCACCACCCAACCCCACTACCATATATATATCTTTTTTATCTCTGTGATTTCTGTTATGACTTCTTTTTTGACTTTGTTATTTTCTTTTGTTTTTTCTATTTGCTCTTTTCAGTGAACATCATTGGGGCCATTAGTTTGAAATCTTCTTTAGGATGTTTCAAGGTGTATGTGTGTTTGTTTGTTTGTTTGCCTGTAGGGTTATTGTTGGAGCTTGGTGCCTACACTACAAATCCACTGCTCCTGGAGGCCATCTTTTTTCCATTTTGTTGCCCTTTGTTGCTGGTATTGTCATTGTTGCTGGATAGGACAGAGAGAAATGGAGAGAGGAGGGGAAGACAGAGAGGGGGAGAGAAAGACACCTGCAGACCTACTTCACCACCCCTGAAGCAACAACCGATGCAGGTGGGGTTCCAGGGGCTGGAACCAGGATCCTTACATCCGTCCCTGCGTTTCCCCCCATGTGCGTTTAACTCACTGCACTACCACTCGGCCCCTGGATGTTTCAAGTTTTTATCTTGATCCGTAAGTGAGGGTAATTTCCTCTGTTCTCACTATGTTTGATGTTCTGTGAGGAACAAAGTCAGGGGTCTGTGCTTGAGTGGACTTAGGCAATGAATGACCAGGGATTTATGATCACAAATACACTACCATGATGATATTACTGAAATCTAGCTAAGCTGAGTAGTAACCAAGGCTTCAAGATTGCATATGTGCCACAGCCATTAGGTTGTTCTGGGCAGGGATTTAGGTCTGAAAGGAGACTGGTGCCTCAGTCTTGATTATAAAAGCATGCTGGCTTCAGGATGGTAGGAAATAGTATCCGGCAGGCCGTGGACTGGCAAGAGAACCAGGCAGGAAGCAAAGAGTCCTACTAACTGTGTTTGGAGACATCAGCAAGATGTTTGTTGGCTATAAAGGTGATTTTTGTTTACTAGCTTTAGGTTGTTTATGTTTGTTTGTTTCTGCCAGGATTTAGCCCTCTTAATAACTGCTCTCATGACCCAAGAGATGGCACAGTGGGACTCTCTCACATGAAGTCCCAAGTTTTATTGCCAGCATTATATAAGCCACAGTGGTGTTCGGGCTCTTTCCCTCTCTCCTTCAAATAAATCAGTAAGTAGATAAAAATAAGCAAATCTTTATTAAAATGCCTGTCACTTGTGAAATCTATCTAGGGATGGAGCTCTCCTCCTGCAGTCTGTCCCTAACATGTGTTACTGTTGAGACCGAATTCCAGTATGGTTTCCATCAGCCCTGCTTTCAGCCAGATTACAGAGATCATCAAAATAACTGCTACAACTCCAACCCAGTTTACAGCATACAGTTTCTTGACCCTGTTGTCATGTTTTAACTCTAAAATCATAATAGAATTGGTATGGGGTACTCAGCACAATCTGTCCCCCTTCTTCCTGGATTAATAATCTGTACCCTATGGGTCTCTTCCCATTTACAGCTACTGCCATGCAGAAGGATTTCTTTCTTGAGAGGGGTCATCCATTTTTGTCCTCATCACCTGATAGTGATCTTTAGTCCTCTGCTGTAGAAGCTCGTTCATCTTGTCTTCAGGTTCTTTTCTATCTATATTTTTTTAATGTATTGTGGCTTTGATGTCATTGTGAGAAGAGATAAACACTGGTCCTCCCATTATGCCATTTTGGCCTCACTTCTTCACTAATTATTCTGTAAATATATTTCTGCAAGTGGTAATTTTATATCTTGTAGGGCAAAATTTGCTGCCGTCCCTTTATTTCCAGAATGAAAGAACAGCAAAGGATTGTTTATTTTCTTCTTTCATAAATATTATTATTGTCATGAAAATTAGTGTCAGTGAACATATATAGTAAACTAAAAACTAGTAAAAATTATAAAATTTGCAGGAATTTTACTTTAAAAAAGTAGGAACGAGACTCGTTTTGCAGGTGACATTGTTCTAGTTCTTAGCATTCATGAGAATTTTAAGGAGGGCTGGGGAGATTTCATAGTGTTTATGCAAACAGACACTCCTGCCAGAAACTGCGAGGTCCTAGGTTCAATCCCCTGCACCACCATAAGTAAGAGCTGAACAGTGCTCTGATACCAAAACAAACAAACACAAAAAATTCAGGGAGACTTTCATAGAGAGGAATTGACAATAGAGTAGACTATGAATTTCCTCACTAATTCTCCAACATGTATAAAGGAGTTCCACTAAAATTCTTTCTTGTGAAATTTCATTGGGAGACAAGAGCATTGCACCAAAACAAATCTGTAAAGCATTTGTATTTTATAAGGAACCAAGACATCAGGATCTCTGTGTACTATCCAATACTTAAGTTTCTTTCCACAGTTAAAATTTGAAATCAGAAATCTCTAGGCAGGGCAAGATATAGTTCAGCCAGTAGAACACACACATTATCATGTACAAGGACCTGGGTTTAAGTCCCTGACCACTACAGATAAGCACTATGCAAAGGGAAAGAATCATTAATGGTGGGGCAGTGCTATGGTATCTCTCCTGGTCACCTCCACTTTCTCCTTCTCTGCTTCTCACTCTATCTTAAAAACAAACAAAAACAACAACAACAAAAAGAGTTTGCTAAAATTGGTAAAATCACGTGGAATAGAAGCCCCAGAAAAACCCTGAGAGAGAAAAAAAATACTATATTTTGTTCTTTAAACCATCTTTGCTCTAAAAGTATCTATCATTTTCCCTAACTAGATCTAAGGTTTTGATAGCTACTAAGTCATTATCTTCACTTCCTTCAAGAGGTTTGCTTAAGCCTCACCTTTTCTTTTTTTCTTTTTTTTATTAGTGATTTAATATTGATTTACAATACATAATTATGAGATAACGGGTATAATTCCACACCATTCCCACCATCAGAGTTCTGTGTCCCCATTCCCTCCATTGGAAACTGCAGTAGTTCTCCCAAGGTCACAGACATGCATTGATTATTTCTGTAACGATCTATATTTTTATATATTTTCCCACTTTGTCTATGGTCCTGCCTTCTCTCCTTTTCAAACTCACACCTACACCTATTGCTACTTTTGAATGTCCTTCCTTTTTTCCTCTTCTCTTTGTGGGTCTTGGTGTCTGATGGAATTGGAGTTCAGAGCACTACGGTCATTATCCTCTAACATTGCTTCCCCTCTGGGGTTGTGGACCTTCATTTGTGTGTGTGTGTGTGTGGGGGGGAGTGCATAAGGTTGGAGTTATGGCTTCTGTAATTGCTTTTCCACTGGACATGGGCTTTGGCAATTTGATCCACATCCCAGCCTGTTTCTATCTTTCTTTAGTAGGGTAGAAACCTTACTTTTTCAATGACATATCAATTGGATACCATTTTCCTTATTTTTACATTTTTATTTTATTTATTTAATATTTTTCAGATAGAGGAAGAGAGTGAGAAAGAGATCACAGCACTGAGTCTTCCTTCAGTGAGGTTGGGGCCAGCCTCAAACCTGGGTTATAGACATGGCAAAGCAAGCACATTATCCAAGTGAGCTATTTTGCCAGCTTTATTTATATTTTTACAGAGTGGGAGGAGAGAGAGAGAAAGAGAGAACAGAGCACTGCTCTGTTCTCACACATGCTAGACTTATGCTCTAGCCACCAAGCAGCCTGCTTGGTCCTTGAATGCCTTTTTTTTTTTTTTTTAATATTTTATTTCAATGACAGAGATACAGAGCTCAGCTCTGGCTTATGATTGTGCTTAGGACTTCAGAACCTTGGGCATGAAAGTCTTCATAAACATTATGCCATATTCCTAGCCCTCTTGGATTCTATTTTAAATTCTGCTACTCTTTTCCTATTCAGTACCTGAATATTCAGCTCTTCTTACTTAACTCCACTCTTTTTTTTAATAGCATTAATCACCTTCTAACACACTTTGTTTTCCTTTTTTATTGTATTTCCTATCATTTGCCTTCATAGAACATATGTTCATGAGAGGAAGGATATTTGTACGTTATGCACATGTGTTATACCTAGTGCCTAAAACTGTGCCTGGCATGAAGTAGAAGCAAAAGCACATTTGTGTTCCACTGAATGCATATTTCATAACTTTTAAAAAAATATTTATTGATTTATGACTGAGAAGAGAGAGAGTAAGAGACAACCAGAGTATTACTCTGACATGCGCAATACCAAGGAATAAATTCATGCTTGAGAATCCAACACCATTCACTATGCCATGTCCCAGATCACTCCCATAACTTCTGTATCCAGTTGTTTGTCAGTGGACATTTCAGTTACTCCCATGCCTTATCTATTGTGAATAATGAAGCTATGAGAAAAAAGGTGCATATATCCTTTTAAATTAATATTTTTGTGTTCTTTGGACATAAGCCGAGGAGTAGTATTACTGGATCATAAGGCATTTCCATTTTTCTTTACTTAATGACTGTTGTATGCTTTACATTGGGTTGTTCTAGCTCTCCCCCTGCCAAGAAAATTGGTTCAGTGCTGCTAGTTTTCACGGGCCCGCTTGTCCCCACCCCAAGGTACCCCGACAAAGTTCCAGAGTCCGAGAGTTTGAGAGTGCTTGGCGCCGCTGCGGGGGAAGGAGGCAGGAGAGTCTGTTTGGTGATTAGTTTGTCTTAGTTTATAAATCGTTGTTCCTGAATAAAGAAATACAGCTTCCCTGCCCAGCTGTGTGTCCTCGAGTCTCTGTTACCCGCCCGTGAAGCTAGCCCGGCTAGCTGGAGCCACCGAATTTTAACAACAAATGACTATGTGCTTTTCCACAGGGGTTGCACTAGTTTGCGTTCTTACCAACAGTGTAACAGAATTGAATTCATTTATTTTAATTATTTCTTTTAATGAGACAGCAAAGCACTGCTCAGCTTTGGCTTATGGTGGTGCCAGGGACTGAATGGACCTGGGACCTCAGACACTATAGATTATTAAAGCATATGAGCTGGCAAAATAGGGAAGAAAAATAAGGTAACCAAACTGTTTCTCAGGCTTTGTGAGAACTATGTTGAATAAGGGAAGGTAGGGCATAGAAATTTGGTAGTAGGTGTGCTGTGAAACTATGATCTGAAATTGTATACAATTGTAAACAATCATCAAATCACAAATTAAATCAGATCAAAAGAATAAAACTGCTTTTCTTTGAAAAGACAGCAGGTTTGTAGAATGATTGAATGAAGTGAGGTCTGGTGAGATTCAGGTAATATATTTTTCCTTTTTTTTTATTTAAATAAGGATTAATTAACAAAACCATAGGGTAGGAAGGGTACAACTCCACACAATTCCCACCACCCAATCTCCATATCCCACACCCTCCCCTGATAGCTTTCCCATTCTCCATCCCTCTGGGAACATGGACCCAGGGTCACTGTGGGTTGCAGAAGGTAGAAAGTCTGGCTTCTGTAATTGCTTCCCCGCTGAACATGGGCGTTGACTGGTCGGTCCATACTCCCAGTCTGCCTCTCTCTTTCCCTAGTAGGGTGTGTCTCTGGGGAAGCTGAGCTCCAGGACACATTGGTGGGGTCTTCAATCCAGGGAAGCCTGGCCAGCATCCTGATGGCATCTGAAACCTGGTGACTGAAAAGAGAGTTAACATATGAAGCCAAACAAATTGTTGAGCAATCTTTTTTTTTTCTTCATTGGGATATTAATGTTTTACAATGGACAGTAAAATGCAGTAGTTTGTACATTGTGTAACGTTTCTCAGTTTTCCACATAACAACTCAACTCCCAGTAGGTCCTCGAAATATTTTTTCTTCAGATATGCGCTGAAATATTTTTCAGGATGTTGGCATGTTTTTTTCTAGAGGAGCAATGACTAAGAAGTAGCTTTTTTTTTTTAATTTTAAGAATATATTTATTATTCATGAGAAAGGTAGGAGGAGAGAAAGAACCAACCATCACTCTGGTACATGTGCTGCCAGGGATCAAACTCGGGCCCTCATGGTTGAGAATCCAGTGCTTTATCCACTGTGCCACCTCCCAGACCACTAAGAAGTAACTTTTCTTTCCTTTTTTTCAATTTATTTCAAGTATGTTTGGTTATCTGAAAGTGGACAAACTTAAGATGGTTTTAAACTGTAATCTTTTCCATGAATAGGTGTAAACATGTGAATGGAAGAAAGAGAAAGAAACAGAGCATCTTTCTGGCCTTCAGATATAAAGGGTCAAATCTGAAACCTCACTATTTGATGACCAATGTTGGAGACCAAGTCCTTGGGCTTTGAATATTGAATTGTTGGAAAAGTCATGATGCATTTTGGCATAGAAAAATAGAAAAATACATCATGACTTTAATCAAACCTTCAGCCCAAGAAGTTCAGTCCTTTAGTTTTATTGTAACTATATTATTTTCATGTAAAAAGACAATACTAAATAGTCCCAATGTAGAATATAATACATTCAGAGTTAATCAAGCCTGGCTTGATTATAACTGCAATGTCAGTGCAAAGAGATTTGGGAAAACATGAGTGTATAATTGGGAAATTGGAAAGATATATTTGTGAGGCAGTTTAAGTGAATAAGTAAGTTCTCTAGAGCTTTATCCTCAGGGAACTAACAGCTTCAGATAGGAATAGGAGATAAGATGAATGGAAATCAACATAAATATTTTTCAGATGAGGGACAAATATATTCAAAGAAAGAAGAAATTCCCTGTCTACTTGGATAGTGCACTGCTTTGCTGTGTGTGTAACCCAGGTTCACAGCCAGCCCTTCCCTTCCTCACCTCCCTCCCCAACACATTGAAGGAAGTTTCAGTGCTGTGGTTTCTTTCTCTCTCTACCTGTCTCCTTACTATCTGAGAAAGTCAGCTCAGGTTAATCCCTGAAGATGGCCAAAAAATAAAAAGTGAATTCCCTGTCTGGATTCTAAATTGACATGCAGACAGGATGTACTCAAATATTCAACCAAGTTTAAACCAATTTGTAAAACTACCTCAAAACTAAATAGAACTTTTCTCTTACCCTAGAACCAACCTGCATTTTAGGGCTTTGGGATTCCAGAACCCCTGTAATAGTGATGTGTTATGATATATAATTTCTCTGTTCACACATAATGGGGGGGGGGAGTGAATGAATGAAACCAGAGAACAGCTTCATACTGGTTTATAGTGGTGCTAGGGATTGAACCTGGGCCCTTTGGTACCTCAGGCATAACAGTTTTTTTGTATAACCAGTATGCTGTCGCCCGTGTCTAGAACAGAATTTAGTCTTCTTTTTGCTTATCTCCCCCTTTCTTTCCTCTTGGAACACTTCCATCCTATTATTCTCCATATCATTTTCTTAAACTTAATTAATACAACTTACGTTATGTCCTGATATGATGTGTTTTTATGTCAGCAGTAAACTTTGTACAAAATCTCTTAATGTTCTACTAAAAAGGGGGAGGGGGAATTCCAGTGGGCCCGTGACTTTACTCATTTTTGCCTGGGCTGGACAGCTTATGTGCAGGTGGGCTAAAAATATTGTCTGGGAGGATTGTATCAGAGTTGGGAATAGGACCAGAAAGCTAGATCAGAGCAGAGAGTAGCTCCCAAAATATAGGAAAAGTATATAAATACCACTAACTATAAATCCCATTGATCGGTGTCTATTCGTATTTAGCACATGAGCCTGTGTAACCTCTGCATCCCTGATGGTCTGAACTTACATTCCGTGGTCATAGCTAGGAACATTCCAAGCTGCACTCATTTCAGAATCAGTCTCTCTAGAATGGCAGAGTATGTTGACCCAGCACTGCCTTCTTTCAACATGAAGACCCCAAATCTCATTTGCTACACTCTTACTTTTAGGTTCCTGATTATTAAAAATTTTTGTACTGCTTTAAATCTTAATGCTTTTCAGCCACCAGATTGCAGATTCTACCATGACACCAGCCTGAATTCCCTGGGCAGATGATCTCACCAATGTATCCTGGAACCCCACCTCCCAAGACCCCTATCCCATTAGGGAAACATAGAAACAGGCTGGGAGTATGAATCAAGCTGCCAATATTCATGTCCAGTGGGGAAACAATTACAGAAGTCAGACCTCCCACCTTCAGCACCCCATAAAAGATCTTTGCTCTGTACTCCCAGGGTGATAAAGAATAGGGAACCATCCAGTCGAGGGGATGGAATACAGAACTCTGATGGTGGGAATTGTTTGGAATTGTACACCTCTTATCTCACAATCTTGTTGCTCATTATAAAATCACTAATACAGTAAATTTTTTTAAAGATTTTTTTTAATCTTTATTTATTGTATAGAGACAGCCAGAAATTGAGATCAGGAAGGGAGGTAGAGAGGGAGGGAGACTGAGAGACACCTACACCACTCGCAAAGCTTTCCCCCTGTAGGTGGGGACCAGGGGCTCGAACCCGGGTCCTTGGGCACTGTAATATGTGCACTCAACCAGGTACACCACCACCTGGCCCCTTAAAGTAAATTTTTTTAAATGGAAATTCACATTTGCTTTCTTCCTAGGTTCATGCAAATATTGAAAACTCTTGGAATGAGGAAGAAGTTTGGAGAATTGAAATGTACATTTCCTTTGGCATAATGAGCCTTGGCTTACTTTCACTCCTGGCAGTAACTTCCATCCCTTCTGTGAGCAATGCTTTGAACTGGAGGGAATTTAGTTTTATTCAGGTATGTGGGATTTTGTTTGTTGAAGTACTGGGTGGTTCAGAATTTAATTGTTAATTATGGTTATATTCATAATATTGTCCTTAAAAAATAATGTCTAAGACTCAGGGGCTGCATTTATCCATCTGCTTTTGAAAACATATAACTTGAAGCCAGTGTAAGACTGCTCAGGTTTAGTAAATTAAAGATTCTGCAAGTTAGCTTTATAGCAATCAATCTCCACTATTTTAAGAAGAAAGGTTACTTTTTAAAAAATAAAATGGTAGGGAGTCGGGCAGTAGTACAACGAGTTAAGCACCTGTGGTGCAAAGTGCTTCCCGCAGGGAAGTCGCTTCACAGGTGGTGAAACAGGTCTGTAGGTGTCTATCTTTCTCTCCCCCTTTCTGTCTTCCCCTCCTCTCTCCATTTCTCTCTGTCCTATCCAACAACAACAATAAAACAACAAGGGCAGCAAAAGGAAATAAATAAATTTAAATAAATAAATAAATAAGTAAAAATAAAATGGTAGTGTGGATGAGTGAATTTAGATCACGTTTAATTCTAAAAGTCAATTATTTCGATGAATAAAGAATATATATGTGTTCTTTATCACTTTGTTGGGGAAATGTTTATTTCTTACTATGTGCACTTATTCTGGTGCAACATCACTCAGCCCCTGAAATGTTGATTTCTAAGATTTGTTCTTACAGCTGTTCCACATCATCCTCTTATATTTTAAGTCTAGAATAATCATATTGAGTTGAAGCAAAGAGGTCACATACACAAACACTTGCATTGACAAACTAGATAAGCTGGTTATGACAACCAATCTATGAAATATAAATGTATGTGTGTGTGTGTGTGTGTGTGTGTGTGTGTGTGTGTGTTTCTTTGCCAGATAAATGCTCAGCTCTGACCTCTGATGGTGCAAGGGATTGAACCTGGAAGCTCAGAGCCTCAGTCACAAACATTTTTACATAACCATTAAGTGATTTCCCCCAGCCTTCAATATATTTTTTATTATATGTATATATATATGTGTGTGTCTGTCTGTCTGTCTATAAGGTTTTTTTTTTAATCACTTGTTTAGTAAGTTAAATATTCACCTCCAATAATATCTAAATAATAAATCTGCATATTGTTAAAATATATAACTCAAATTTAGACCATAGCTATATTATCACAAAATCCATTAGATCCAAATAATTGATAATACAGTTATGTTGTGTTATTAAATTGTTATTTATTGAGATTTTAAATTGGGAGGGTTGCCTATTTGAGCTTTTTAAAAAGTCATTTAAACCTTTCAAATTAAGAATATATCCTTTATTTAAATTCATATTTCCTCTTCAAAGGAAAGAAAAACTTAGTACTTTCTTAACTTCTCATTTAATCACACCTGTAAAGAAATAGAAGGTCCTCTGATAAAAAGTGCTAGACGGGTGTAAACTATCATTATAAATTTAGATGAGTAGTTGTAAATGGAGCAATTTTCTGTTAAAGAGTTTATCCTTTTCCAGTGAAGTTAGACATTACGTCATTATATTAACATACTATTATGTTTTATGTAACAGACTTTCTTGAAATGAGCAATTGAATATAATTTAGGGAACCCAGAATGCTGACGCTTTAAGATTTTAATTTACAAAGTTGCCTAGAGAAACAGGCTAGATAGCATAAAGGCTATGCAAAGAAACTCTCATGCCTAAGGCTCCAAAGTCCTAGGTTCCATCCTCAGTACCTCTAGAAGCCAGAACTGAGTAGTGTTCTGGTAATAAATAAATTACTTTTTATAATTTAATTTAATATAGACAACAAAGCCATATTAATCTTGAAATTTTAAAATTATATTTATATTATAAATTAATTCTATATGATTTTTCATACTTACCTTCAACTGATATATGTAATATAATTATATGTGTGTATTTATGCATGTGTATATATATGTATGCATGTATATATAACATGTTATATATATAAGCATTTATGTATGGACTGAAATACAATGTGATACACAGATAACCTTTATAAAGAAAATTATCAGCTTCTACCAACATCGTAATCGAAAAGCTAAATTTTAGCTTTTCCTTAGTGTTGATAATTCTGAGGAAATAAACTAAAATATAGAAAAGGACTTTAAGTGATAATATTTATAGTTGAGGACAGTTGGAATCATAGTAAATCATCAATGAAAAGGAATGATTAAATGAATTACAGCATATCCATACAATAAAGTATTCTATATTATTGTCATGCCTCCATATTTAATAGCATGAATAACTATTCTGTTCTTTATGAATGATATAATCAGAATACTGAACTATTTTCAATATGTTATCTGTATAAAGTATATATAAGTATGTAATATATGAATATTTAAATGTTTAATGGAGTAAATAACAAATAATAGTTCAATAGTTTATAATTTAAAATAGTTTTTGTAACCAAGTCTTATAATTTCTCTGTAAAGAAAAAATTTCCATTAAAAATAATTTATAATAGTTTTATAAAAATACAAAAATGGCATTTTTATGAATTTATAGGTTAATTTATGAGTTTGAATAATGTGTGTCTTTCATTTTTTTCTTCTTCCCTTCCCCCAAGTCTACACTTGGCTATGTTGCTCTGCTCATCAGTACTTTTCATGTTTTAATTTATGGGTGGAAACGAGCCTTTGAAGAAGAGTACTACCGGTTTTATACACCACCAAACTTTGTTCTTGCTCTTGTTTTACCCTCAGTTGTGATTCTAGGAAAGATCATTTTGCTCCTTCCATGTATAAGTCGAAAACTAAGGAGAATTAAGAAAGGTTGGGAAAAAAGCCAATTTCTAGAAGAAGGTATGAGAGCAGTTCCTCATCTCTCACCAGAGAGGGTTACAGTAATGTGATGATAAATGGTGCTCACTGATTCCATAAAACGTTCTATTCACGCCATTATTTTATGACGCCTTCTATGTTCAATTGTAAGTGCACTGTCAAATTGTTGTGGGTTGAAACTTACTCAGTGACATCTCAAACAAATGAGTGGTACATGTTTTCAAATTAATTTTTACAAATGTTACATTTTGTCAAAATGAATTGTTGTGGTTAACTTTTTGTTGTATTGAGTATTTTGTTTTGTATAACCATAACATTACTGTTATTTTAACAAACTGGATTCCATAATTAGACAAAATGATCTATAGTTAATATAATGTTAAAGAATTATTAACCCACAGCATTTTGTTTTAATATATTTTACTGAATAAATAAGATTTTCCTCTAAAACTTAAGTAAGGTTTTAATTGTTATTCAGCATAAGATATAGAAATGTATGTTCATGAATCATTTTTGAGAAGTGACACATTACTATGTAGGTAGGTCTATAGGATAATATTCCTATATTTCTTTCATAGATAGGATTTGAAGGATGAAATTAATTATATGAAGTTACTTGATTGACTATATGGATAAACACACAATTTGAACATGAAATTATATTTTAAATGCATATTTTTAATTTTTATCTTATTATAGAGCAAGCAGATATTAATAAAGTGATCTACTTGCAGTTCAGTTGGCACACCGATCAGGGAAAAGACAGTAATAATTTGGTGTCCAAAACTGGTTTTCCTAATATAGAACCCTGAGGATATTATTGTTTCCAGTAGGAGGAAAGTGTTAATTTTATACCCAAAGAGTTATTTGTCAGTTGATCTTTTTGTTGTACTTTAACTAGTCAACATTGTCTATGCTATAACATCCAAGGCATTGTTCTAAGCACTTTACTTGGGCTATCTCATTCAATGCTATCTCATTCAATCTCAACCAGTGACAGAGAAGGTAGTTGTTATCCTTAACTTCTGTATGGGAAAACTGAAGGATAAAAAAATTATTTTGGGAGTCGGGCGGTAGCGCAGTGGGTTAAGCAAAGTGGCGCAAAGCGCAAGGACCGGCATAAGGATCCCAGTTTGAGCCTCTGGCTCCCCACCTGCAGGGGAGTCATTTCACAAGCCATGAAGCAGGTCTGCAGGTGTCTATCTTTCTCTCTCTCTCTCTCTCTGTCTTCCCTTCCTTTCTCCATTTCTCGCTGTCCTATCCAACGACAACAACAACAATAAAACAACAGGGGTAACAAAAGGGAATAAATATTAAAAAAAGAAATACAATTCAGTATTTAAAAAAATTATTTTGCCAGGACCAATAATTCATTAGTTTTAAGAGCCAGCATTAAAGTTAGACAGTCATATTCCAGAAATTAGTTTTAATCATAAGCTATCTCTTTTTAAAAGTATATTTCTTTTATAAAATATTTATTATCTTTATTTATTGGATAGAGACAGCCAGAAATTGAGAGGAAGGGGGAGGTAGAAAGGGAGAGAGGCAGAAAGACACCTGCAGCCCTGCTGGACATTTATGAAGCTTTCCCCGTGTAGGTGAGGGTTGGGGGCTTGAACCTGGGTCCTTGTGCATAATAACGTGTACTCAACCAGATGTGCCACCACCCAGCCCCAGTTGTAAGGTATCTCTAAGCCAACACTATATATTGCGTTAATGAAGTACAATCTAGATACTTCCTCTTTTACATAAAAATATAACATATTTTATTCAAGCTCCCCTCCCCACCTGTAGAGGGAATGCATCATGAGCAGTGAAACAGGTCTCTCTCTCTCTCTCTCTCTCTCTCTCTCTCATTTCCCTCTCCCTCCTCAATTTCTCTGGTCCTGTCAAATTAAAAAGAGAAACTGGCCACCAGAGCAGTGGATTTGTAGTGCCAGCACCAAGCTCCAGCAATAACTCTGATGGCAAGTAATTAATTAATTAATTAATTAATACATATGATGTTTTAGAGTGGATTGTGGGTATCAAAAGATATATGACACTATTACAGTCTGAAATTTATTATTGGGAACTGGGTATTGGCACACCTGATTGATTGCCCACCTTATAGGACCAGGGTTCAAGCCCCCCAGTCCCCACCTGCAGCTTCACAAGTGGTAAAACTGTGCTGTAGGTTTGTATGTCTCTCTCCCTTTCCGTCCCCCTTCCCTCTCAATTTCTTTCTGTCTCTATCCAAAATAAATAACACAGTAGATAGGCTTCCCTATGTAAGACTGACTCTAGCAAAGACAGTATCATAATAAGTTTTAAATTATAACTGAGGTCATAGAATCTCCTTAAAAAGTCCTTCTGTCCACTTTGCCATTTTTAGGAACAGTTTACAAGAATAAAGGGTAGGCATTAGGGTAAGTGATTACTTATAAATCTACTCTAGAGTCATATAGCCAGACAAACTTGATATTCCACATTAAAATTGCATTTTGTTGAAACTCTGGCCAGAAAACCCTATATTTTTCTATTCATTTACTTTTTCTTTATTAAAATTAAAAGTTACCAACAAGATACAATTATATGAACTCTTTCTAATATTATAACAGTTCTAAATTTAGCTACTGGGTACTACTAAATCCAGTAGCCAATAAAAAGAAAGCCTTTTTTTTTTTTTTTTTTACTTACTGAAGTCTACCTTTTATCAAAAACTTTTTTTTTGTTTGTTAGCTTTATTTACTTATTGGAAGGAGCAGTCAGAAATCAAGAGGGAAGGGGGAGATAGAAAGAGAGACAGAAACATCTGCAGCACTACTTCACTGCTAGCAAAGCTTTCTCCCTTAGGTAAGGACCAGGTCTCAAACCCTGGTCCTTGTATATTGTAACATATGCACTCAACCAGTTGTGCCACTACCCAGGCCCTGAAACCTCCCTTTCTCACCAAGAGCTGTCTCTCTACTTTGTCAGCTTGGTATATCACACATGATTCTCTGATAGTCTACTAGTAAATTTTAATAAAGTTAAACATTTAACAATATGGGGGCCAGGCAGTGGTGCACCTGGTTAAGTGCACACATTACAGTGCGCAAGGACAAGGGTTCAAGCCCCTGATCCCCACTTGCAGGGGGAAAGCTTCACAAGTGGAAGATTTCCCTCTTTCCCTCTCTATCTTCCTCTCCCCTCTTAATTTCTCTCCATCTCTGTCCAATAATTTTTTTTTAAAGTTAAAAATGTAAAGAACTAAACACCACTTAATAATATGTAGTAGTGAAAATTATAACATATTTCATATACCTCCTTTTTTCCTTGTATTTCTCTTAAGACCATATTTTTACCATCTGATGTGAAAATAAAGTAGAATATTAACATTTTAAAACTTGGATAGCTATTGGACCATATTGTTTTATGTATATAATAAGCACTCAATTATAAAAAAAGATTGCCACTACTATAAGCAACTGAGACCTTTGAAAATATTTTTAAAAACAGTTTTTGAAAGTATTTAGAATATGTAACTATTGTTTCAGATGACAATGTCTGGGCAAAAGAGATAGCACCATCAGTGTCATAGTAGGCTTTAAGCCTGAGGATCCAAAGAACAAACATTCAATCCTCAGCACTACCATAAGCCAGAGATGAGCATTGCTCCGGAAAACACACACACACACACACACACACACACACTAGTTTGCTTAATGAAAATTGTTTCATAGTGTATAGGGCAGTAAACACCATTCATCTAAGTAATCTGTAACTAGTAAGTTCTTTTGACAACTCACTAAAATGTATGAACATATCACCAAATGCCTGTTAGCACCCAGGAAAAGTAATTTACTAAAATAAATTCCTTATTGTTCGTGAAAAGGTTAGAGAGGGAGATGGTAATAACTTCTTTTCAGAGGTACAAAGATTAAACAATTTTCAATTTTTAATAAATGTCATGTATTCATTATAATTCTAAATGATAGTTTCTCTAAAGTATAAAAATATGTTTTTAATTGTTTTATTTAACTGACTTTGAATTGTCTTATTTTACTAACTCCTACCTTGTTGTTTTTTAGTTTCTCATTATTTTCATGATGATTTGTATAAATGATTACTCTGGTCTCAGAGGTAGGACTGAACACTGCTTCTGCAATATGTGAGGATGTGGTAGGAACTTTCAAGTATCAGGGATTTGTTTCCTTCTCTGTATTTTGGGAAGTGTCCCTCAGAACTTAAGAATGTAGCTATTATATCCAGTATTAATCCTATGCAAGAAAAAAAAATCAAATAACTGTTTCATAAGTGGAAAATTACACAGACCTAATCATGTGGTTTAGCTTTTGTGTACAGATTTCATATGCCTCCTCTATTATGAAGATTTAAAATCATGTTTAAATAATAATATATTCATGCTAATATATATTTTTCAACATATATATTAAAAAATTTAGCCCAGATTATCTACATGTAGAGATTTTTATTTAAATTTAAAATATTTTAAAGGATCAATAAATTATATTTATAGACATTTCTTAGAGATCATTATTTTGTGCTACATACAGGATTAGGTAATGAGCTCCGATGTTGAACTATTGATTAATTTATTATAAATCAATACAATTTTGACAAGGGATTTTAATTTTAAGAAAGATTGACTTAATAATATCAACATAAAGTATATCCACACTTATACAACAGTCAGATTACTTATGCACTAAAAGGGCTTTAAAAATATGTCATCAGATTTTTTTGTATTGTTTAGCTCTTCTGTAATACAATAAATCCTTAATGCTTCTTAATTGCCATTTGCCATTAAAATGTTTCATAATAGATTCTATACAGTTTTATCCCAAGAGCAGTTTATTTATGAAACTTTTTTTTCTTTTTTACCAGAGCACTGATCAGCTCTGGCTTATGGTGGTGCAGGGGATTGAACCTGGGACTTTGGAGCCTCAGGCAAGAGAGTCTCTCTGCATAAACATTATGCTATCTACCCCTGCTATTCTTTGTGAAATTTAAAGATTTTTTTTTTATGTGATAGTTTAAGTAAACTACTATAGATATAACTCATAAGTATTTCCATATGAATATTATAAATAATGTCAATCTGTACAATCTGTTTGAAATAGATAATCAGCCTAAAATTTTGTGAACACCTGAATTTGTAAATTCATAATTTAAACAGTGCTATACATAGTTTAACAGACCTCAGTCTATTGTTGAGAATTATATTTCTGATGTGTCATTATGAAAATGAGATACTCAAATCTCAATTGTTAGCTATAAATTAAACTGTGATAACTTTAACAGTAGAAATAATATGTTCATATCTGTGAACAATGAATTTCATAGTAATAGTGTTTTAATGTGAGAAAAATTACAAAGTGTGTAGTGCTCAGAGATTCTGTCCATATGATACTAAATACATGTATTTCAATCTAACCTACACATACTGAGTTCTTTTTAACTTTATAAGCTAATTGGATTTCCATTGTGCAAACATCTAAAATTTGGATTATGTGGATTCTTTGAATAAGAAGGTGGGGTAAATTAAATCAGAACAGCAGGTGCTTGTGTATGATTTACAAATTGCCAACTTCAAGAAAGTGTTCTCTCAAGATTTTCATTAAAGGTCTTTCATAGCTTGCAGATCCAGTCTGAACAGTAACAGAAGTTATCTCTCTATGTCCAGTTACCCTACTTCTTTAAAAATCACTGCCCATCCCTTGCCTCAGTAGCCCTTGAAGTTAGTTTTGTTCATATAACTGAGTGCTGGCTAGGAAGATATTGAAGTACAGGCTTTATAGAGTTTATTCAAAGGAAAGCAGAATGGGTTCTTTATACTATTCCTCCATTATGCAGCCAGGATTGTAACTATGATAATAGGATCAACTATCTCTAGAGTACCAAGGCCACAGCCTAAAAGAAAGCAGGTTAGTGTTTGAAAATATCTCGACTATGTCACTGTTTCTATTGCCTTTTTCTGTATTTAAATCATTCTAAGTTTGAACTTATTTAAAGTCAAAACTCATAATTTCTGGCCTTCAATTTATTATAATCATGCCACTTAATACTGTTTGAATAAACCAAATTGCAATAATTCCCACCTTTAAAACCTTTTAAAGGCTAATGTATAATTTGCATTAGAATTGACTTTCCATTGTTAATTGTTTTCACTCATCTGCTTCCTTTGATCTTCCATTATACATTTTGTATCTTCCTGAAAAGATAGTGTCTTTATGATTGTATAATTGATATTTGCTAAAATTCTGTAATCCAAAATATTACTGTCAAAACACATACCATGTTTTTGTAACATTCTCATAGATCTACCTTATGCACACCTAAATAAAAGTATTATTTAATGTGTTTTTTAATTTTATTAGTGATTTAATAATGATTGACAAGACTGTGGGATAAAAGGGGTACAATTCCATACAGTTCCCATCTCCAGAGTTCTGTATTCCATCCCTTCCATGGGAAGATTCCCTATTCTTTATCTCTCCGGGAATATGGACCAAAATTCTTTATAGGGTGCAGAAGGTGGGAAGTCTGGATTCTGTAATTGCTTCTCCACTGGACATGGGCACTGGCAGGTCCATCCATACCCCCAGCCTGTTTCTATTTTTTCCTAATGGGGTAGGGTTCTGGGGAGGTGGAGTTCCAAGATACATTGGTAAGGTCGTCTGCCCAGGGAAGTCAGGTTGGTGTCACAGTAGCATCTGCAACTTGGTGGCTGAAAAGTATTAAGATATAAAGCAGAACAAATCGTTTAGTAATCAGGAACCTAAAGATAAGAGTATAGGAGATGAGCTTTGGGGTCTTTGTGTTGAGAGGCACTAGATGTCTAACTATTTTCCAATGGGACCTGACTTTCCTAATTTTTGCCTGGGCCCAACAGCTAACATGCAGGTGGGATAAAGATATTGTCTGTGGAGATGGTGTCGGGTTGAGAATAGAACTAAAAAGCTAGATCAGGTCAGAGAGTAGCTCCCAAATATGGGAAATGTATATAAATACTATTAACTGTAAACCACATTGATTTGACCTAAGGCCCATGTCTATTCATACTCAGCACAGGAGCCTGTATAACCTCTGCATCCTTGTCAGTCTGAGCTGACATTCCATGGTCACGGATAGGAACATTCTAGGCTGTACTCAGTTCAGGACCAGTCTTCTTCAAGTGGCAGAGTATGTTGACCCAGCCTCCCTTCTGAGAGTGGGGCAATTTCTACCACAGTTATTCTACATTTGAAGTCAAGTTCCTGTAGAGACCCACAAGAGGGTTTATAATGTTGTTCATGCTGGAGATGACCAGTGATAGTGGTGAGAGATCTGTTAGAAGTCTAGGCCCATCATATCTATGTGGAAATCCCAGGATTCCCTGACTAGGGCCCTGGATGTTGGGGTGGCCTGGTAGTGACCAAAAAGACCATCATTAAGAGTAATACGGGAGTCGGGCAGTAGTGCAGTGGATTAAGCGCACGCATCGCAAAGGGCTGGCTTAAGGATCCCAGTTGGAGCCCCCGGCTCCCCATGTAGGGGAGTCCCTTCATAGGCAGTGAAGCAGGTCTGCAGATGTCTTTCTCTCCCACTCTGTCTTCCCCTTCCTCTCTCCATTTCTCTCTGTCCTATCCAACAATGACAACAAAAATAACTACAACAATAAAACAACAAGGGCAACAAAAGGGAATAAATATTTTTTAAAAAAGAGTAATACATACTAGTTTTGCATTCATATATATATATATATCCACAGTTTTTATGAAAACTTCCACATAATGAGTATATATTCTTAAAACTGGTTCATTTAACTTCCATTTACTAAGTTTAAGTCAAGAACATGCCAGCAAAATAGCTTACTTGGATAGTGTGCTTCTTTGCCATGTAGGTGACCCAGGCTCTAGCCTGAGCCCCCACTGCACTGAAGGAAGCTTGGTGCATTGGTCTCTCTCACTCCCTCCTATCAAAACAAAATAAAAATAATAAACTAAGACCATACACAATATTTACGGAAGAGCCATCTTATTTTCTACTAAGCATCAGTTCTAAAACTTCCCACTACCCCATGCTAAAATAAAATCTCTAGATCCTAAAGTACTATATGTAAAATTGATTGTGTATAAGTTGCATTGCTCTACTTGAGATCATTTCTTTTTTAAATTTATTCATTATTGGATACCGACAGAAATTTAGAAGAGAGGGGAAGATAGAGAGGGAAAGAGACAGACACCTGTAGTACTGCTCCACTACTTGGAAAGCTTTCCCCCTGCAGGTGGAGACCAGGGGCTTAAACCTGGGTACTTGCACACTGTAATATGTGCACTTAGCCAGGTGCGCCACTGCCTGGCCCCTGAAATGATTTCTAAATTACTTACAATATGTAATACAATGTAAATGAGTTGTAAGTAATGTAAATAATTATATATTTTAATATTTATGTATTGGATAAAGACAAAGAAATCTAGGAGGAAGGGATAAAAAGATAAAAAAGAGAAAGTGATACCTGCAGCACTGCTTCATAAAGCTTTCTCTGTGCAGGTGGTGAACTTGGGTCACTGTACATTATAATACTTGTGCTCAGCAAGGTGCATCACCACCTGGCCCCCTCATTATACTATTTTATTTTAGAATGAGAGGGAATAAAGTTAGCACATGTTCAGTACAGTTGTAATGATCATAGTCCTTACTACCTATTATGTGTATTCTATCCAGAGTTCACTGAATTTGTAGATGTAGAACTCCAATATGGAGAGGCTGCTGCATATCCTGAAAGTTCCTACTAGAAGTTCTGTCTCGCTTACTTCTGTATTCACAACGTCTAATAAAATATGTCCTATAGATACAATTGAGGTATTACAAAGGATGTTGAGCCAGCACCATACTGAGCATGAAGCCCAGATTCAAGCCCTGGCATTACAGCACCAGGGAAAGCTCCATAGAAGGTGGAGTAGTGCTATGGTGTGACCCACTCTTTTTATCTTTCTCCCTCTATAAAATATAAAAGTATTTTTTTCAAAACAACTACTGATTCAACATTACATGAAATTATGAGTTTTTTGTTTTGTTTTTCGCCTCCAGGGATATTGCTGGTGCCTACACTAGGAATCCACTGATCCTGGAAGCCATTTTTTGATTTTTTTTTTTTATAGGACAGAGAGAAATTGAGAGAGATGAAGAAGACAGAGAGGGGGAGAGAAAGATAGACACCTGCAGACCTGCTTCACCACTTGTGAAGCAACCCCTCTGCAGGTGGGGAGCCAGGGGCTTGAACCAGGATCCTTGCTCAGTCCTTGTGTTTCCTACTATGTATGCTTAACCCAGTGTGCCACTGTCCGGCCCCTTGAAATTACATTTTTTATTATACAACATCCATGAAACTAGACCTTTATCCTGCTTACATCCTTCCATTTTTACCTGTTATTTCTGGTACTAAGAGTTGAAGTCCAAATGATTGGGGGCTGGGATCAAAGTTATATTGTGTATGAAACAACAAGGGAGATATCTAAGTACTACAATGAAAGATTGTTCTGATTAGAAATTATCAGGGCTTCAAAGAGCTCACTAAATAGTGCATCTGATTTGTCATGTAGATGATGAAAGTTTAAACTCCCCTTGTGGGGGCGGCTTTGGTGCTATGGTGTCTTTCACTCTCTTTTTTTTCATTCTTTTTTTTTTAATTATCTTTATTTATTTATTGGGTAAAGACAGGCAGAAATCAAGAGGGAAGTGAGTGGTAGAGCGGGAGAGAGACAGAAAGACATCTGCAATTGCTTCACCTCTCACAAAGCTTTTCTCCTGCAGGTGGGGACTGGGGGCTCAAACCTGGGTCCTTGCACATTGTACCATGTACAGTCAACCAGGTGTGTCACCACTCAGTTTCCTCACTCTGAAAAAGTTGACTCATAGCAGTGAAGTCCCAGAGTCTACCAAGAATGAAAAAGAGGAAGGGGTGAGTGAAGGAAAAAGGAAGGGAAGGAGGGAGGATGGAATTATACTGTATATAAATCATTCCTGATGATGTAATAAGTGCTCTAATGAAAGAACTGCGGTTATCAGAAGGGGGTGAGGAGAAATATAATGGAGGAATATTGGTGGTTGTTTTTTTTTTTTTTTTTTGCCACCAGAGTTATCACCTGGGCTCAGAACTTCCACTAAGAATCCACTGCTCCCAGAGACCAATCCCCCCACCCATTTTTTAAAAAGTTATGATAGAGACAGAAAAAGAGAGAGAGAGAGAGGGAGGGAGAGAGAGAGAGAAGGAAAGACATTTGCAGATTTCCCTACCTCTCCTGAAGCTCCCTCCTTCAAGTGGAAATCAGGCTAGAAACTAGGTCCTCACACTTGTGCACTTTACCTGTCATGCCACGGCCCAGTTCTGATATCTGTACTTTCATGGTCTGTGTAGTGTGATAACATTTAAAAAAAATTTTTTTTGTGATAACATTTTTAAAGAGTTGTGAAACTACTTCTAAGGCATATACAGTGTTGCAAATATTACAATTAAAAAAACGTTTCAGGTGCCAGGCAGTAGCACAGCAGATTAAGTGCACATGGCGCAAAGCCCAAGGACGGTGTAAGAATCCGGGTTCGAGCCCTTGGCTCCTCACCTTCAGGGGAGTCACTTCACGGTTGGTGAAGCAGGTCTGCAGGTGTCTATCTTTCTCTCCCCTTCTATATCTTCCCCTTCTCTCTCCATTTCTCTCTGTCCTATTGAACAACAATGACAGCAATAACAACAACAATAATAACAACAGCAATGATAAACTACAAGGGCAACAAAAAGGAAAAATCCAGGAGCAGTGGATTTGTAGTGCAGGCACTGAGCCCCAGCGATAACCCTGGAGGCCAAGAAAATGTTTCTCTTATGACCTTTTTCTTTTAAAGTCAGGCAAATCCTTGAAATCAGCTTGCACAAAGAAAGACATGGAATGAAGTCATGGTGCACGTTTATGAACTACTTAATCTTGCTTGACATTTAACTGAAGCAAAAGTGCCTTTTATCAGTTGAACGTTATCAGTGCATTTCAGAGAATGTGGTAACAAGTTAAATCTATGTTGTACTCAAGCCATAATGGTTTCAAACAATTTTTCTGTGATAAGAATAAGTTTGCATGTTGAATTGCCAGTAACCCTTATACAGCTGTGATAATCTTTGTTTTATATGCAAATCAACAAATGAAAGTTTTGATTGTTGTTGCTCTGAGGAAAAAAAAGTTTCCCACTCTAGCCATGGCCCCTGGACTTGAGGAGAAACGAACCTCCTGCCTGTGCACGTATGTGTGGAATATCTGGCTCCAGCAGTGCCAGATCAGGGACATGTATATTCAATGCTAGACACATGGACATTATATCGAGAGACTGGGGTAACCAGATAAGCTTCAGGACACTCAGTTAAGTTTAAAATGCAGACAAAGAACAAATGACTTGTTTTAGTGTAAGTCTGTTACAAACATTATGTGGATCTTTTTTCCCCTTTGGCTAAAGCTTGTACCCTTACTTAAACAGGTATCTTTGATCAAAGAGATGCAGCACAAGAGGGAACTGGTAGATAAATTCTCCTTCCTTTCCCTTTGGTGACAGATTCCAAGCTGCAGTCATTCATAAGACCTCCATAAACACATCCTAAATGAAGAAGCCGTTAGCTACACTTATTCCAAAGCTAGGCCCACTCAGTAGGCTAGTATTTGTGTCCACTCTTCCACCATCCACTTCACTTTGAGCTGTTCTTCACTTCTACTTCCCAGAGATAGCACCCTCCTGGCAACAAAGTGGCAACGGGTGAGTATTTAGACAGATTCCAAGGAACCTGGTCTAGTACTTTTGGTAGCAGGTTCTTCAAATGGAAAATGAAACATTAAATCAATGATTTTGATGAGGTCAGGTACAGGGTTTTGCAGGTCCAAAATCCTAATTGGCCAAGAGTTCCAAAAGTGGATGAATCTTTTAGGGACAGATTCGTGCTAGTCAAATGTATCGTGGTAGACAATTCAACCAGAATATTAATTTCTCACTACTGTGGGAAATAATCAATGTCCCATAAGGCAGAATACTAGTATTGCCTTAAGTAATGATACTTTGTTCTTGAAGGGGCACACCTGGCAGAACACACATGTTACCAATGCACAAAAACCTGGGTTCAAGGTTCCAGTCCTATCTTCTGGGAGGAACATTTCATAGCAGTGAAGCAGTGTTGCAGGGGCCTCTCTTCCCTCCCCTTTTTTTTTTTTTTTTAATCTCTCCGTCCCTCTCAATTTCTCTGCCTTTATAAGAAAAAAAGTACTCTGACCTTCATAATAATTTAAACTATAACCCAACGGACTTAGGGTTCTGTTATAGGTTAGATGGTAAGCCATTAAAATACATTTGCTGAAATCCTAATTGCAGTGTCTCAGAATGACTATATTTGAAGATGGGCCTATTCTGTGGAAGAGATAATTTAGGCAAAATGAAGTCATATAGAGAAACAATTATTGTTCAGTATGACTGATTCTTTGTGAGAAGAGGTGATTAAGAAACAGAAATTCCATGTGATGACAAAAAATGCTCATCTACAAACACAGATGTCTTTGAATGAAACTAGTCTTGGACACTTTGATATCTTTAACTTGTAGACTTCAAACTATAAGAAAATGAAGTTCTATTGCATCATTTACCCAGTCTATATTTGTCCTAGCAGCTCTAGCAAAGTAATAGATTACACATAAACAAAGCAATTTTAGTTAAATAATTTGAACAATTTATATTCTTGTAGTAAACACATCTGATTAGTTCTGTTCCACAATACATAAAGTTCTATATTGAGGATCTTAGCTAGTCAAACACAATAGTTTTTAGTTATAAATGCTAGGAAGCATTTTCTTTTTTTAAAAAACTTAATTTTGCTGTTATTGCTATTCTTGTAAAAAAAATTGGCAGTGCTATGATCTTATACATAAGTGGTTTTACTGCTTGAGGGCCAGTTTTCTTTTTTTCTTTCTTTTTTTTTTTTCTTACTTCCCTCTCTCTATTCTCCCTCCCCTCTACAGTTCCTGTCTCTATCCAATAATTAAATAAAAATATTCAAAAAGAAAGAAAGCAGAAATGAAAGATGCTTACAGACATCAAGGAATCTTGGACCATGAGCAAAGAGAAAGGGAGAGCCACCATAGCAATGGGGCTCCCACTGGTGCCAAGGATCACTCCTGGCTGCACACACACTCCTAGGTGAACTATCCTGGGTAACATTTTCATTTCATGGAAATTTTCCCATGACATCAAACTGAACGTTTGATGGGGCACATTTCTTACTACTTATTTAGTTATTCCACTAAATAATAATAGCTCCTGTAGTTTCCTATGTAAAAATCACTTGCACTTTGGATTATTTGTATACTTTTTGTTAGAATGGTTGACTTCAGGAATAGTTGTCCTTTTTTTGTTGTTGTTCTATACACTTATTATTCCCAAATTTGCATTCATGGTTCTGTTAGAAAGATACAATTACTTTTGTTTCTTTTCTTTCTTTTTTCTTTTTGTTCTTTGTTTCTGTAACAATCAACCTGAACTTTTTTAAACCAGACATTTTAAAACAATAAAGTAGATTAAATTACAGCTTTATGTGTATTTCTTGTTACATAATTCCCCTAATACTAACCTACAAAGATTGTACTATAATCATATCCCCTATGTGCTATAAAAAGTCTGTTTAAAATAAATTATTGTGACTCAGAAAGGAACATTTTCTTGAACATTTAGAACATCTGGCACTAGTTTAGAGACTACCAAATTCATATGCAATCAAAAATACTTAGAAACATTCCTAATTCATATCAGTGAATAATTATAATTCCAGTAAACATTGTTAATTAGGCAGTACATAAACAGGCATCAGAAAAATAACAATAATATTTTAATTTTTTCATTCATATGAAAATATACATAGAAAATAGAACTTGTGCATAGGGAGGTTAACATATAAAAATTCCCAGTTTAAGCCCCAAAATGCATTTTTTGTTTTTATTTTTTTAGTCTTTTTCTTCTAGCGTTTGCCCTTCTTCCGTAGCCAGTCAACAGCATCAGGTTGAGCCTGATGTAAAGTTTCGAGACCTCCTTTGAATCTGGAGAGCTGGCAGTCGTTGACTATGTGGGTCATAGTCTGTCTGGAGCCGCAGGGGCAGTTCGGGTCGTCTCTGGCTCCCCAGCGATGGAATATAGTGGCACACCGGCCATGGCCTGTTCGATAGCGATTGAGGAGGGCCCAACCATAACGTGCTAGGTCAAAGCCGGGTTGACGCTTGCAGGGGTCTGTGATGAGGTGTTTGTTCTTTACCTCAGCTGACTGCCAACTCTGTTTCCAAGAGACTGGAACAGAGAAGTTCAGTGTAGGCATAGGGGACCAGATTGGGTGATGGAGATGTCAAGCGTTGGACAGGGTGGGCGAAGATATCCGCGTATATTGGCAGGTCCGGTCGAGCATAGACGTGGGAAATGAACTTAGATGATGCCGCATTTCGACGAATATCTGGTGGGGTGATGTTGCTAAGAACTGCATGCAACCGGGGTGGAATGGATGGTTCCAGAAATTATCCTCATGGAGGAATATAATTTGGAATCGACCAAGTGGACATGGGGGCTACGGAACCATACTGGGGCACAGTATTCTGCAGTGGAATAGCATAATGCCAGAGATGATGATCGTAGTGTGGAAGCGCTCGCACCCCATGAGGAGCTGGTCAGTCTTGCAATGATGTTATTCCTCGCGCCCACCTTTGCTGCAGTTTTTATGAGATGTTCGTGAAATGACAGGGTGCGATCGAGAGTAATGCCAAGATAGACTGGCTAGGCTTCATGCCGGATTCTCTTATCATCAAGCTGCACATTAAGCTCACGCGAGGCCGAGGCATGGTGTAGATGGAAAACAGATGATACCGTTTTTGCAGTGCTAGGGATTAGTCACCATTTTTTACAGTAATCAGATATCAGAGACATGTCTTTCGTGAGTGTTTCCTCGAGGACGTCAAACTTGGATGCCTGAGTTGCACAGCAGATGTCATTGGCGTAGATGAACTTCCTTGAAGAAGTTTCTGGGAGGTCATTGATGTAAATATTAAGTAGCGTAGGAGCCAGAACAGAGCCTTTTTTTTTAGTGAGAGAGAGAGAGATAAAGAGGAAGAGCTAGAAAAAAAGACCAGAGCACACTGCTCAACTCTGCTTTAAGGTAGTGATGGAATTGAACCTAAGAGTTTTGATGCCTCAGTCATGAAAGTCTTTTTGCTATCTACCTAGTCCTCAGTTTGTAATCTAAAAGGAAAGTTAAATTGCACAAAATTGCTATTAGGCTAAAGCACATTTATTTTCTTCGTGTGACTCACTTCTCTATTACTAATTTATCTTTTGCTAAAATAAATTACAATTTCATTAGTCAATTTACCCATATATCCCTCTATGTTTTGATGTTATGAAAATGCCTCCTGTGCTTTTTTTTTTTAAAAAAGATTTTTATTGGGAGTCGGGCGGTAGCGCAGCGGGTTAAGTGCAGATGGCACTAAGCACAGGGTCCAGAGGAAGGATCCCGGTTCGAGCCCCCGGCTCCCCACCTGCAAGGGAGTCGCTTCGCAGGCGGTAAAGCAGGTAATAACTACAACAATGAAATAACAAGGGCAACAAAAGGAATAAATAAATAAGTAAATAAAATAAATTAAAAAAAGATTTTTATTTATTTATTAGATAGAAGGAGAGAGAAAGAACCAGAAATCACTCTAGTACATGTGTTGCTAGGGATCAAACTCAGGACCTCATGCTCCGGAGTCCAATGCTTACCCACTGTGCCACCACCTGGACTACTGTCTCCTGTGCTTTTGACATATATATTTTTTTCTTCAAAGATTTTATTTATTTATTTATTAATGAGAAAGATAGGAGAGAGAAAAAGAACCAGACATCACTCTACTACATGTGCTGCCAGGGAGTGAACTCTGGACCTCATGCTTGAGAGTCCAATATGGACCAAGGACCAAAATATAGCTCAACGGGTAAAAAGTCTGGCTTACTATGTGTGAAGTCCTGGGTTCAAATCCTGCAAGAAATGTGAGCACCAGGGACAACACCAGAGGATTGATATGAATGGTAAAAGACTGTTTAAGTATCTTCTATTATTTCTAAATAAAAAAATGAAAAAAAATTGGGCTCAGGAGGCTGCTTGGCAGCAGTATCAAGCATGCACAATTGGGGCCTTTATTTCATCCCTGGTGCTACATTAAAAACTATTAAAGAAAGACCGAGGGAGTCGGGTGGTAGCGCAGTGGGTTAAGCGCACGTGGTACAAAGCAAAAGGACCTGCACAAGGATCCTGGTTTGAGGCCCTGGCTCCACACCTGCAGGGGAGTCGTTTCATAGGCAGTGAGGCAGGTCTTCAGGTGTCTATCTTTCTCTCCCCATCGCTGTCTTCCCTTTCTCTCTCCATTTCTCTCTGTATCCAACAACGACGACATAAATAACAACAACAATAATAAAATAGCAAGGGCAACAAAAGGGGATAAGAAAGAAGGACCGAGGTGGTTGTACACCAAGTTGAGTGAACACATCACCAGGTGCAAGAACCCCAGTTTAAACCCCTGGTCCTCACCTGTAAGGGAAAGTTTCACAAGCAGTGAAGTGCTGTAGGTGTCTCCCTTTTTCTCTCCCTCTCTATCGTCCTCATCCCTCTCAATTTCTCTATGTCCTATCAAAAGGAAGAAAGAGAGAGAGAGAGAAGGGGGGAGAAAGGAAAGAAAGAAGGCAGTAAGGGAGGGAGGGAGAAAGGAAAAAAAGGGGGGCTACTAGAGCAGTAGATTCATCATGCTGGCACCAAGCCCTAACTGCAAGCAATAAAACAAAACATAATAATAAAAAAGAACTTAATAGAAAAATGGACATTGATTTAATTGATTGATTGATTGATAGGAGAGAGAAGGCAGACACCACTTTAACTTCCATCTCATTCAATCCTCTCAAAACAATTCCACTACAGAAATGAAAATGTGGGCCTTCGGCTGTTAACTTGCCCTCAATTCACTAATTTAGTTCAAAAGCCTTCAAAAGTTACGTGCAACGCCTTAATTCACTACACACTGGTATGGATAAAAAGCACAGAAGAGGTGAAAGTGTGGGAGACAAGAGGTGACAATGGCCAGAAAAATGGCTCGGCTATATCAAGATCATTCAGCCCTCACACTTAAACCTATTGGCGCCTGCTTTAAGAAAGTCCAATAACTACTGGTAAGACACACCTGGTGTCTCCTGGAACATTCCTCGTTTACACAGGCGTCTTCTGTCTTTCCTTCACGCGAAAACTATTCCACCTTCTTCTTCTTCTAGCGTTTGCCCTTCTTCCGTAGCCAGTCAACAGCGTCAAGTTGAAAGCTGTCAGGAGCTGCTTGTTGCTGGCTTTGAAAGTGACTGGGATCCATGTGGATTCAGTCGGCTAGGAAGGAAGGATCGTCAGTTTCCCCAATGAATGGGTACTCACGGGATGCACCACGAGAAGGTCGATCCAATTCCACCTAATACTGAGCATCACAGGCTCAGATTTTTGCTTGGTTTGGCTCCCAGGGTTTCCGTAGGAATTGTTACAGTCCCCACCTCGCTGGGCCCGCCCCTAGCAACGAGCTGACTGTGTTAGCAACGGGACCGCGGGCGAGAAGGAAAGTTGCTGGGTGGACAGTCGCAGACGCTTTGCAGGCGATGTCGGGGTGACTGAGGTCACAGCAGGACCCCCGAGACCTTTCGTGACTTTAGCAGCGCGCAAGTGGCCTGTCCTCGGCGGCGCGCCTTGGGGTTCCCCCGGCTGCCTGCGGGCTTTGTGGAGGACTGGGGGTGGGGCGGCCTCGCTTTTTCACTTTTGCCGCAACAACCATGTCGAAAGCAGAGACTGCGGCCCCTGCGGAGGCCCGGGAACCCGGCGGCAGGGTCAAGTCCGGCAGCCCGCGCCACCCGCTGGTGGTCGGAGCAGTGTCGGAGGACGAGGAGGCCCAGGTAGGGGCGGCATCTGTGCTTTGGGGAAGTGGCTGCAGGACGGGATGAGCTGGGGGGGGGTGAGGGCGGGACAAGGCTGAGGCGAGACCGGAACGGAAATGGGGTCGGAGGGGAGTCTTCGGGAGCCCGTGGGTTCCTAGCGCAGATCCGACCCCTCCCCAGAGAGCTGGGCGGCCTGAGGGGCGGCGGGCTGTCGTCAGCCTCCCGCCTAGGGAGAGGCGTGGCGGGGCCCTCCCGGAGCGTCACCTGGGCTGTAGCGCCCTTGCTCCTGGTAAAGTGTAACCCTGAGGACTCTGGGAAGGAAGGAAGCAATCTCTCTCTCTCTCTCTCTTTCTCTCTCTCTCTCTCTCGTTTACTTTTTATTATCTTAATTTGCTTGTTGGATAGACAGAAATCGAGAATGAAGGAGGTCATAGAGAAAGAAAGCAGAGAGAGAGAGAGAGAGAAACACCTGCTATACTGCTTTACCACTCCCAAAGCTTTCCCCTTGCAGGTGGGGATCGAAACCAGATCCTTGTCGCGTTGCAACATGTGTGCTCAGCCAGGTGTGCCACCACCCAGACCCTCGGTTAAAAATCTTTATTCTTTTACTTTTTATTACTATCTTTGTTTATTTAGATTGTAACATGTGCACTCAACCAGGCGCTTTCCCGCCCTTCCTCCCACTCCCCCTTTTTAAAAGCATTTGGTGACTTTGTACTGAGCTTTTATATTGTATATGATTCTGGTTATCTGGTTTCTTGATACAGTTGTAAAGTCTCCCATATCTAAATTTGCTTGTGTAAAAACCTCCCAGTTGGGGAGTATGGATTGCCCTGCCAACGCCCACCCACGCTTAGCGGGAAAGCAATTACAGAAGCCAGATCTTCCACCTTCTGCATCCCACAATGACCTTGGGTCCGTACTAAAGGGCTAAAGAATAGGAAAGCTGTGGTCCGGGAGGTGTCGCAGTGGTAAAGCTTTGGACTCTCAAGCATGAAGTCCCGAGTTCGATCCCCGGCAGCACATGTGCCAGAGTGATGTCTGGTTCTTTCTCTACTCTCCTATCTTTCTCATAAATAAATAAAATCTTAAAAAAGAATAGGAAAGCTATCAGGGGAGGGGATAGGATACGGAGATCTGGTGGTGGGAATTGTGTGGTGTTGTACCCTCTTATCCTGTGGTTTTGTCAGTGTTTCCTTTTTTTTTTTTTTTTTAATTTTTTATTTAAGAAAGGATTAGTGAACAAAAGCATAAGGTAGGAGGGGTACAACTCCACACAATTCCCAACACCCAATCCCCATAACCCACCCCCTCCCATGGTAGCTTTCCCATTCTCTATCCCTCTGGGAGCATGGACCCAGGGTCCTTGAGGGTTGCAGAAGGTAGAAGGTCTGGCTTCTGTAATTGCTTCCCCGCTGAACATGGGCGTTGACTGGTCGGTCCATACTCCCAGTCTGCCTCTCTCTTTCCCTAGTAGGGTGTGACTCTGGGGAAGCTGAGCTCCAGGACACATTGGTGGGGTCTTCAGTCCAGGGAAGCCTGGCCAGCATCCTGGTGGCATCTGGAACCTGGTGATTGAAAAGAGAGTTAACATATGAAGCCAAACAATTTGTTGAGCAATCATGGATCCCAAGCTTGGAATAGTGGAGAGGAAGTGTCAGGGAGGTGCTCACTGCAAACTCTAGTGTGGTCCTGCTCAGTGTTTCCTTTTTATGAATAATAATTAAAAAAGAATAGGAAAGCTATCGATGGGATGGGATGGGATATGGAGTTCTGGTGGCAGGAATTGTGTGGGGTTGTACCGCTCTTATCCTATGGTCTTGTCGATATTTTTTATTTTATAAATAAAATTAAAAAGAAGTCTCCTGTTGTTTTTGTTTTTGCCGTGAAGCCAGCCCGTCGAAAACAACAGTCTCCCAGTTGGGGCAGGGACTTAAAAAGGTAAATTAAGCATCATTTTGTTTGTTTAAAGAGATACAAAGAAAGATACAGAGAAAGCCCAGTGTACTACTCAGCCATGGTTTATGGTGGTGTTGCTGGGGATTGAACCTGGGACCTCAGAGCCTCAAGCATGAAAAGTGTTTGTATATAACCATTCTGCTATCTCCCAAATCCACTAAGCATAAATTTCACCTAAAATTCGAAGCTGATTGTAGGGTGGGTTGGAAACAGGAGAGAATACATTTATTGTGCTCTGGTTTTGAATAGTTTTTGTTATAAGTGCAAACTTAATTCTTTCAAGTTGCGAGATTTCACTTGGGAACCATGACTTAAACCTCCAGGCAGGGTGTTCAAAAAATTCCAAGCAGTTTGTTTCAGACTCGAGTTCCACTGCTCCTCTCCAGAGAGCCATGATCACTCCCTAAAATGTGAATTCTCTGGAGGAATCCATCCTGCCTCCTTACACAGAAGGTGTGGGGCCACTTTGGGAATTCCCGTTGAGATTTCACAAGTCTCAGGCTGCGTCAAGAGTCCTGTCTTTTACGTCCACATCCTGGAGCCTTGGAGAGTTCCCTGGCAGTGGCCAGTTGACTGGGGACCTCTACCACTGTGGGTTGCACTCTCTGAGGACTGTCAGACATTTACCCAGTAACCAGTAGAGAAACAACACTGTAGCAAGGGGAAGGGGGGGCAGATGTTAGGGGAATTTACCTAATCAGCCTTGTGGATGTATTTCCAAGTCCAGCAGGCAGGGAGACCTTTGAGGAACAGCAGCTCTTCTTTCCCAAAGCTGCAAGCAAAGGGGCTCAGCATAACAGCATTTTTCCCAGCCACAGGGCAAACCTGAAAAGTAGGTGACTTTTTCTATCTGCTGATTTCATCTTTCCTTTATTTGTTAATAAAGGGCTTGGGGAGGAGATAAGTTAGAAAAGCATGAACAAAAGAGCAGGAGGGGTGGGAGTGGAGGCAGGGATACTTTAAACTACCCATTACCAAAATGCGCCACAACATTCCAGGTAGAACAAGTTTACGTATGTGGATGCTTGTGTCTTTTCTCCCTTTCCATCCCCTTTCCTTTTCTCTCCCTTTCCAGGCCCTAAAATTCTCTTCCAGGAAGAAATCATTTGTGTAAATTAAAGTCTCTATCTTGTTGATAACTATTTCTAGGAATAGTAACATTTTTAAATACCTAAGAAAAATGCAGTTTCTAGTGAAATAAAAAAGTAGATTTTTTTTTTCAGAGCTGGAAGGAGTACTTACTCAACCTTGGTTTTTGTTTATAATTGTTTTTACAAATGATTGCTATTTAAAAAATACTTTATTAACATAGAGAGAGAGAATCAGAACATTTCTTTGGCATATGTGATACCAGGGATAGAGCTAGGGACCTCGTGATTTAATGATTTGTTTTGCCACCAGAGATATTTTTGGGTCTTAGTACCTGCATAACAAGTCTTTTGATCCTTGAGGGTTATTTTATTAGTAGTATTAGTATTCATATTCTATGGAGGTGAGACACCTGTAACCCTGCTCCATCACTCCCAGAGCTTTCCACTGGCAGGTGAGGACTATAGACTTGAACCAAGGTCCTTGAGCATGGTAACATGGGTGTTTTACTGGGTGAGGTACCACCTGACCCCAGGACTTCAGTTCAGCACTGTAGCTACTGTGTCACCTCCCTAGCCACTGATGACTCTATTAAGACCATGAATAATTGATGAGGGTTGCTCAGTTTCTTATTCATAAAGTGGGGTCTAATGCATATATATATGTATATACATATATATATATGTAGAAACGGGGGAGATAGAGAGAGAGAGAGAGAGAGATAGAAAGACCTGCAGCCCTGCTTCACTGCTTCTGAAGCTTTCCCCCTGCAGGTGGGGACCAGGGGCTTAAACCTGCATTCTTGTGCACTGTAATGTATGCACAAGGTGACCACTGCCTGGCCCTGGGTCTAATGCTGTTTGCTATCAAAAAAAAAAAAAAAAAAAAAGGGAAGAAAGATATCCTTTCAGAGCTCTGACAAATACCAGTAGAAGAAACACCCATTTCTAGTTATTTGAAATCATCCCACATTTCCAACCTCCTCTGCCTTTGCTGCTTGAAATACAGTTTATCTTAGTGACTAAAAGTGAGTATGGTGTCAACCTTAATGTAGTAAATTAGCCCCCTCATATACTTAAAGCACAAAGTTGAGGTCTGAGTGGTGGTGTACCTGGTTGAGTGTACATGTTACAGTGCACAAGGATCCAAGTTCAAGCCCCAGGTACCCACCTGCAGGGGGAAAGCTTTGTGAGCGGTGAAGCAGGGCTGCAGGGCTGTAGATCTCTCTCTCTCTCTCTCTCTCTCTCTCTCCCTTCCCCTTCCCCTTCCCCTTCCCCTTCCCCTTCCCCTTCCCCTTCCCCTTCCCCTTCCCCTTCCCCTTCCCCTTCCCCTTCCCCTTCCCTCTTGATTTCTGGCTCTCTATCTATTGGGAATGATTGATTTGTCCCGCAGGCACTGAGCCCCAGGTAGCAAAAACAAACAAAAAACCTGAAAAGCACACGCACACATGGCAGTTACAGTTGCCATAGAAGTATGTCTCTTATCTCTCAATGTTAAGTATCTGTGCCGTGTTCCCACGACCAAATACCATCTTCCTCCACCATCATGCTCTTGGTCCCCCTCATCCTCTCACACCACTGTGAATGCACCTCTTCTTCTTTCTTTCTTTCTTTTTTAAATTAGAAAGAAAGAGCAAAAGCACACATCACTCTGGCACATGGAGTATCAGGAATCAAAACTGGGGGAGGGTCTGCAAGTTCTGCATTCTACAACTGCTCCACCTCCTGAACTGATCTTTTCTTTCTTTTTTTTTTTTTTTTTTTTTTTTTTTTTAAGAATTTATTCATTCTTGAGAAAGGAGAGAAAGAAAAGCCAGATATCATGCTGGTACATGTACTGCCTGGGATTGAACTAGGGACCTCATGGTGAGAATCCAGTGCTTATCCACTACATCACTTACCAGATCACAATTTTCTATCTTTTAATGTCATTTTCCTCTTTGTAAAGGATCCCAAAGCTGTTTAAAGCAGTGTTTTTCAAACCTGAATGTGCATTTGTAGCACTTGGGGATTTCATTAAAAGGCACATTCTGAGTGTGCAGGTCTGTATGAAGATCCTGATTTTATTTTTCTAACAGGTTTCCAAATTATGACACTGGCTGCTACTTAAGCTTAGTCCTATGTACGCTTAATCCTGTGTGCCACCACCCAGCCCCCCAACTGGCTGCTACTTGTTAAGAGTACCCTCTTTCCCACTCTGGCTAGCAGTACTTAGTATATTATAGCTGCATATGGTGGAAACAGTGCTACAGAGTTCCACAGCTAAATTTTAGAAAGCTGTAGAAGATAGTTTCATGGTAGTCGGGTGGTAGTGCAACAGGTTAAGGATCCCAGTTCGAGCCCCCGGCTCCCCACCTGCAGAGGGGTCACTTCTCAAGTGGTGAAGCAGGTCTGCAGGTGTCTATCTTTCTCTCCCCTTCTCTGTCTTCCCCTCCTCTCTCTGTTTCTCTCTGTCCTATCCTATCCAACAACGACATCAATAACAACAACAATAATAACTACAACACCAAGGGCAACAAAAGGGAAATAAATAAAAAAATTCAAAAAAATAAAAAAACGATAGTTTCATGTATACTCAGATTATAAATAAAAATAAAAGACAGGTAAGACAGCTCACTGCAGTAGTGCGCTGCTTTGCTATGTGCACAAACCAGATTCTAGACCAAGCCCCACCCCACTACATTGAAGGAAGCTTCAGTGCCTTGAACTTTTTCATTTTCTCCTGCTTCTTTCCTTCCTTCCTTTCTTTTTCTTTATTCCTTCCTTCCTTCCTTCTCTCTCTCTCTCTTTCTTTTTAAATATTTATTTATTTGGTTGTTATGGGATAGAGACAGAGAGAAATTGAAAGGGGATGGAGGATAAGGGGAGAGAGAGACCTGCAGCCCTGCTTCATCACTTGTGAGGCTTCCCCTGAAGGTGGGGACCAAGGGCTTAAACCTCTGTCCTTGTGCATTATGTGTGCACTTAACCAGGTGTGGCAACACCTGGCCCCTCCTTCTGCTTCTTTCCCTCTCTCTATCTAAAACAAGGAAAGAATGGAGTGTGGGAAGAGAAAGAGAAAAGAAAGAATGCCCAACTGTCCCCCTTAAGTCAAACAATGTAGTTTAAAAAGGAAGTCAAATGGGGTCTTAAGAAAACTACTTGCTCTCTTGTCAACACAAGGCCTTGTATCCATCCTTGTATCCTTGTATCTGTCCTGTATTACTGTGATGCCCTTTGGCTTGTACTTCTTTTTCTGCCCAATCTGTTTTCCAGAATAAATCCTTAATAATTCTTTTTTTTTTTTTTGCAAAGCACTGCTCAGCTCTGGTTTATGGTGGTGTGGGGGTTTGAACCTGGGGCTTTGGAATATCAGGCATGAGAGTCTCTTTGCATAACCATTATGCTATCTACCCCCCACCCTTATTAACTCTTCTACCTGAGTCCTCCATTTCCTTCATTCTTTCCTTCCTTCCTTCCTTCCTTTTTTATTTCACAGTAGCTCCTTAACTGCATACCTCACCTAGTATAATTACATTAACCAAAATTATTTAACCTATATAAATCTATTTCCTTTTCTATAAAATGAGTCTATACTAGATAATGCTCCTCAAATTTGGTGGACTGTCACAGTCATGTGGGGAATTCTGGGGAAAGAAAAACACTGAGTTTGGAACTAGGTGGTAGCATACTGAGTAAAGCACACACATTTCCATGCACAAGGACCCAAATTTAAGCCCCCAGTCCCCATCTGCAGCAATGGAAATTTCACTAACAGTGAATCAGTGCTTCAGGTGTCTCTCATACTCTCTAACCCCTCTATTTCTCTTCACCCTATTAAATTAAAACAGAAAAGAAAGGGAAAAAATTGCCATCAGGAACTATGGAGTCATCTTGCAGACACTGAGCTCATTGGTAACACTGATGCCAATCAAGTAAATAAACAGACAAACCTGATTCTACTCCAGATCTAGTCAATCATAACCCTCAGTGATATATATATATCCTTATTTATTATTTATCTGTTAACAAGAAAGAGAACTAGAGTCACTGGCATATGCAGTACCAGGGATTGAACTTGGGACTTCAAGCTACCTGATGCACCAACTCTTGGGTCACCTGGAACTCTTTAAAAGCTACCTCTAGCTTATTATTGGAGCACCAACTTGCATGTTTGATGCCCCAGAGGTCCCAGGTTCAGTCCCCAGAACCACCTTAGGCCAAAAATGAAAGGTGCTACCTCACTCACTCATATATATACACACACATACACACAGAATGTTCTCTTTATTTATTGGGTAAACACAGCCAGAAATCAAGAGGGAAGGGGGTGATAAAGAGGTAGAGAGATACTTACAACAATACATAACCATGCGCAGAGGTTTCTCACAGCAGGTAGAGATGGAGGGTGGGGCTTGAACCTGAGTCCTTGCACATTGTGCCACCCACCACCTAGCCCTAAGAGTCTCTTTGCATAATAATCATTATTATGATAGCACCCTGAGCACACCCGATCTCATCTGATCTCAGAAGAATTAAGGTGCAAAGAACAAGTGTTCCTGCATTAGAGAAGCCCACTAACCCATTTATTACCTTTGCAACCTTAATAATTTAGTTCTTATGTCTCCAGTTTCAACAACTGAGATACAAATGTTACCGGTATATCATGTATTTGGGAATAAAATAAGATATACCAGACACATAAAAGAACCACAATAAAGGCTAGGTTCTTCCCTTATAATTATTAAATTGGTTAAAGAGACAGGATTTCTCTCCTTTGAAATAATCCTTGATAAGGCAGAAATGTAAGTTTATTCTATACCTTGAAGTAGACGTCTAATTTTCTTCAAAGCAGTTAATTAAACTCTTGATCTTACATTTTTGTTAAATGTTTTAATTTTTTTCTATGCACATGTTATGGTGATATCAGTTATTTTGTTATTTACATTTGTATGTTCTCTTCTGTACACTGCTTGTGTGATCTCATTTATCCAAATTCAGCCAATTATTACTCTAAGACTATGATTTATAAATCTCTACCTTACATTTGTCTCATCTGAACCTTCAGCACAAGCCTTTTCCTTCAGTACTTCCTATCTCAATAAATGATGCCACTGCTGTGTTATTTCTTAAACCAAGGAGTCAGTCATCCTTTTTGTTTCCTTTTCTTTCCCACTGGATAACATCACTCATTAGACTCTACTGATTCTACCTCCTTGATGTTTGGAGTCCCCTGATGCCACTACCTAAGATTTTAAAAATATTTATTTATTACTGGATAGAGACAGAGAGAAATTGAGAGGAGAGAGGGAGATAAAGAGGAAAAGAGACACCTGCAGACTTGCTCCACCACTCATGAAACTTCCCCCCTACAGGTGGGGGGCAGGGGCTTGAACCTGAGTCCTTGTACACTGTAATGTGTGCCCTTAACCAGGTGCACCACCATCTGGCCCTCACTACCTAAGATTATAGACTATTCTCCTATCTCCAATTTAGGCCTTGCCAGTTCAGTTTCTGCTCAGCAGACAAAATTATCTCTTGTTGCATTTTTATCATTAAAAACCTGTGGATGTATGGCATGTAAAGATCTCTCATTTGGTGAAAAAATCATGTTAAGTGAAATAAGTCAGAAACAGAAGGATGGATATGGGATGATCTCACTCTCAGGCAGAAGTTGAAAAACAAGATCAGAGGAGAAAACACAAGTAGAACCTGAACTGGAATTGGTGTATTGCACAAAAGTAAAAGACTGGGTTGTGGGGGGGGGGAATACAGGTCCAAAAAGGATGACAGAGGACGTAGTGGGGGTTGTACTGTTATATGGAAAACTGGGAAATGTTATGCATGTACAAACTATTGTATTTACTGTTGAATGTAAAACATTTATTCCCCAATGAAGAAATTAAAAGAAAGAAAAAGAAAACTGAGAAATGTTATGCATGTACAAACTATTTACTGTTGAATGTAAAATATTAATTCCCCAATAAAGAAATTTAAAAAAAACCTGTGGAAATAAGTCACCATAAAAAGAAGGTATTTATACACAGTTTGTTTAAAAAACAGAGTCAGCCTGGTTGCATTTGGCAGAGACCCCAAAGCAGTCAGTAAAGTTGTGGAAGAAGGGAAGACTTCTGTTGTGTTCTACTAGGAAATTGTTTCCATGAGGAGGGTGGAGGTCATTTAGGGTCATATAGCTAGAAGAAGATCATCCTATGTGATTGACTTGGGAGGCAAATTTGGCTTTTATTGATTGGTAATTGTTGGGACCATGTATAAGCCTGATAGAGCTTAGGGAGAACCACCCCTGTCCCTGGATGGAGGTCTGAGAAGATAACCTCTTGGTAAGTCTCTCTCAACCGAGGTGAGCATAAGGGGGGAAACTCAGACTTGGTTCTTTCCTTCTTGACTCTCAGGCCCACAGAAACCCCAGTACTTCCCTCCATTAACTGCAGGCCACATGGCCGCAGATTCACTTATTCAAAGTCACCTTCTGATCACAGAAGAACACACCTTATCACACACTTCATCACACACCTCAGACCCCAGACAAGAGAAATTCCAAACTATATGGCTTTTTGATATCCATCTTCTCTTTGTCTCACCCCTACGGATTTAACCCCTATGCTTCTCTCAGATACCTTTGGATAATTAAGTTGCTTGTGTCATGGAGAATAACTGTCTTATATCTCATCAATTCCTGTCATACCAGCCCCCTACCTTAGGGGCATGCTGACCGTTAAGAAACCTGTAATTTCTGTCATATTTCAACAGTAATTTTCTTCGTTGCTTTTCTGTTTAACTCATGTCCACTTTGCTAATGAACGGATTCTACAGATTCTAGGATTCTACGGATTCTAGGCACGCTAAGAGTCCCCTGGTGTCTTTTACTTCGTGTCACCCCTGTCATGAGTGAGAAAGAACCAGCCCGTTACCTTTCCCCTGGAGACCACCCCAAACCAGAGAGAGAGAGAGAAATACCGAAAGGTAATGAGTTGTAATGGGAGGGTGCTAGAAATGGGAAATATGGAAGTCATTGACCACCAAAACCTGACTCTTTCTAGTCTGTATATTGCTGCACAAACTGGTTTGTTCCCCAACTCTGGTTTGGCTTCTGTGGAAGTTGTAAGCCAGAATTGTAATTTGACTTCACCTCAGCAGTCAGCTGTAGGCCCTATTTCCTATACTAGCCTCACCACACATACTAAAACAAAATGTCATGTTTGTTTTTTTTTTTCCTCTTGCCTCTAGTCCTTCACAGATGTTACTTCCTCCATCTCTCTCTCTCAAACCTGTTCATTTCTCTAATCCTGCTCAGCCTCACCTCTGCCTATAGATTATTTCTGGAAGCTGTCCCAGTTTCTTCCATGTGCCATTCTGTGCCTCTTCTGTGTACTTCCAGAATACAACTCTCAGCATTCATGAAACATGTCACATACTGTATTACCTGTACCCCATAGCAAACTGATAGCTTACTTCAGTTAAGGACAGTATGTTGTTCCCCCATTTTTAGCATGGTTCTTAAAATGCAGAAGCTGCTTATATATGTCAAAGGAAGAACAGACTCTAAGAGGAGAGAGGGGGAGAGAAATATTTAAATTGTGATATATGCCAAACAGTTTAAACACAGAATAACAAGAAGTGATAATACACTGTAAATATAAAAGTTATCAGCAATTAATTTGTACTACTTCTTATAAAAGTTGCAGATTTGGGGGGAATATTTTCTGATAATACTGGTATTAAAAGAGAACTTTTAAACTGACTTTTGATTCAGGGTCCTTTCCAACCTACAAAACCAAAAATCAGAAAACAGATTTGTAATATATAGAGCTTTAATCTAGCAGGCAGCGGGTACAGATTGTATTGAACTGGCATACCAAGCCTATTACAGTTTTATACTTAACAACAGGTGGCAAGAAACTTAAAGCTAAGAACCATGTGGGAGTCTTGGCAGTAGCCTTCCAGACACTTTCTACAATCTTGCTGAGAGCAGGGACAGTGGATGACATATTGGATTTCAGTCTTCTTAGTAACAGACTTAGTAGCAGATTCTGGGGGGAGCACTCTACCCCTAGGTAGCAACTGATTTAGCTAGGGACTCTGAAACATAAACCAAGAGTGTTAACTATCTGCAGATAGTCCAGGCTTTTACCAGCTCAAACCTTAAAACTAGCAGAAAATGTCCTGTCGACCTCCCAAAGCATATCCCACTAGCAAGGGGGATTCTATTGCCTGCCTTATTCCTCTGTCAAACTATAAATGCCAGAACCGATTCCCAGCCAGTCCCAGACTGTGAATGTTATCGCCACCAGAACTGAGACCCTAAGCTCCTTTGTGACTTGAACCCCCACCCATGGAAACTTAAAGTCTACTGAGAACTTGAAGTCTTCAACTCCTGGTCACTACACAGGTTGACTTGATCTCTGTTCTATAGCTTCTGTCATGTACTTGTGATCATGAAGCCCTTGTTACTGTGCAGGCCTGCTCAAGCACAGACCCCTGGCCCATGTCCTTAAAGAGCATCAGACATAATGAGAAGACAGAGGAAATTACCCACAGTGATGGACCAGGACAACAATTTGAAGAAAACCTCAAATCCAGTAGAGGTATGTTGTCTTCCTAAATAGGCCTTCAAATCAGTGGTCCTTAAGATGTATATTGAGGTGAAAAGTTCAGTGGAAGAAAGCAATAAAGTCAAAGATAGTATGAAACTATAAGAAAAGTCATAACAAATCCAAGATAAAGAATAAAGTAGCTAAGCTAAGGGCCACTAATAGAAAGATAGAAGCTAATGGTCAAAGTGGTAAGCTGGAAGATATGGGAGAGAAAGTCAACTATCTCTGGCTCTGTTTCTGTCTCTCTCTCTCTCTCACACACACACACATACCACAAACACACATGCATACCATCAGAACTAAAACAAATGAAAATAATATAATAGCTTTATGGGATAGCATCAGATAGAACAGCATTTGCATCATGGCTGTGCCAATAAGAGAAGAGAGGAAGAGACAGAATTATTATTTAAAGAAATAATAGCAGTCCTTGCCATGTCTTCCCACAAGTCTTTCAGAATCAAGCACTTCCTGGATAGAAGTAAAAGCAGAACTGTCCCATTCTCCAATGGATTTGGATGAAAACTGGTAATAAAATTAGGTACAGCTCCAAGAGGAGACAAAACTGGATCTATACGGATTCCCCAAAGGATTCCGCAAGGTTTTTTTCTTTACCAGAGCACTACTCAGCTCTGGCCTATGGTGGTGTGGGGGGAATGAATCTGGAATTCTGAAGCCTCAGAGTTCTTTTCTTTGGTGTGATATACCATCCTTGAAACTGCACTTTTAAAACTAGTTTTGATGTGGGGTAATAGCATAATAGTTATGCAGCAACATAGTCTTGTAAACTAAGAATACCTTAAACAAATTTATTTCATTTTATTTTATCTTTTTAATCTCTTTATTGGGGGATTCATGGTTTACAGTCAACAGTAAAATACAATAGTTTGTACATATATAACATTTCCCAGTTTTCCACATAACAATTAAGTACTCACTATGTCCTCCTCTGCCATCATAATCCAGGACCCGAACTCTCCCCACAACCCCATAGTCTTTTACTTTGGTGCAATACAAACAAATTCATTTTAAAAAGGAATATGAGAGAGATGAATGATAGTTTTAAAGGGCAGAAATATGATAATGTTAATACTAAGAAGTTATTTATCGTAAACAAAAACATGAGAGATAATAAGTACATATAAATAATATATTTAAATGACAGGGATAAGTAAGATTTTCTTTCTTTTTTTTAATATTTATTTTATTTATTTATTCCCTTTTGTTGCCCTTGTTGTTTTATTGTTGCAGTTATTATTGTTGTTGTCGTTGTTGGATAGGACAGAGAGAAATGGAGAGAGGAGGGGAAGACAGAGAGGAGGAGAGAAAGACAGACACCTGCAGACCTGCTTCACCGCCTGTGAAGCGACTCCCCTGCAGGTGGGGAGCCGGGGTTCGAACCGGGATCCTTATGCGGGTCCTTGTGCTTTGCACCACCTGCGCTTAACCCGCTGCGCTACAGCCCGACTCCCAATTTTCTTCTTTCTAAGTATATTTCATATTATCCTTACATCATCTTTTCAGATAGTTAAAATAGATATAATAAAAATCCAACAGGGAAATTAGGCAGTAGCGCAGCGGGTTAAGCGCACATGGCACGAAACTCAAGGACCTGCATAAGGATCCCAGTTCAAGCCCCCAGCTCCCCACCTGCAGAGGAGTCTCTTCACAAGCGGTGAAGCAGGTCTGCAGGTGTCTTATCTTTCTCTCCCCCTCTCTCTTCCCCTCCTCTCTCCATTTCTCTCTGTCCTATCTAATAATGACATCAATAAACAACAACAATAATAACTACAACAATAAACAACAAGGGCAACAAAAGGGAAAATAAATTTTAAAAAATCCAACAAAAAATAAACAAAGTAATTTCAAATGATTTAATTCACAGAGGAGTAACTCTGATAGTGAGAAAGAGCATAAAAGGTATATCCCTCCCCCAAAAAAAATCAATAGTGTACATTTCTTGTAAAGGAAATAAAAATCTTGAACTTTTATTTTAAAAGATCCACTGACCAATAGGGGAAAAGGAGGTAAATTTTTCAGATCATTCCCCCACTTCATTATTGTCCTTTTTCTGTTATATATAGTCCCTGTCATGCTTGTATTGTGCAAGACCCCACGTTTTTCAGTCACATGCTTAAAGCCCATCCTGTAAAATTGGGTGTTTCTTTTCAGTACAGGATATGGAGAAATAAAGTCATAGTTTTTTATATTTTTATATTACAGAATTACATGTCAACAGGGGTTTAAATCCACACCATTCCCACCACCAGAGTTCTGAAATTTCACTTCCCCCACTGCAATCCACCAAAGTTTCCCTAAAGTTTTAAGACATGGGCCAACCATCTTCTCTACAACTGTCTGTCCACATTTATACAAAGTTGTCCCTTCTTTTCCTGATTCAATCCTCTCTTTCCCTTTAAGCCACTCATGACATCATAACTACCTCCATATGTCCCTCTCCTTTTCCTTCTCTCTCTCTGAGTGCTGATGGAGCTGGAGTGCAGAGTCCTCTTATCTTCATCCTATCACTTCTTCCCTGCTGGGAGTATGGATTAAGGTTGTTTATGGGGAGCAGAAGGTAGGAGTTCTGGCTTCTGTAGCTGCTTCTCCACTGAGCATAGGCATTGACAGGTCAATCCATATCCCCAGCCTGTTTGTATCTTTCCCTAGTGGACCAGAGCTTTGTAGATGTGAGGGTCCAGGACACATTGGTGAGGTCACCTGCCCAGAGAAGTAGGGGTGGTGTCATGGTAGCATCTGCAGCCTGATGTCTGATAGGTGCCATGACCTAAATTGAGAAAAGATGGTTAATGGACAGGAACCAGAAAGCAGGATCATAGCAGATACGATTAGGGATTTTAGGATAGAAGAAAGCTAGGAAATCCATTTTAGGCATGTTCCTGGGGACATACAACTATGGTAGTTTTGCTTGAGTTTGGTAGCTAGCCTGAGGTTGGATGAGAATATTGTCTGAGAGAATGGTGTCAGAGTGGAGAAAAGGGCTAGAAAGTTGGGTTAGGGAAGGGAGTAGTTCCCATTCTTATATAAAAAAATTGTGGCTAAAATTATTTATCTCCATCCACCTGCTTCAGGGCCCATATATAAATGCATATTTATATTTAGTGCCAGAGCCCGTGTAACCTCTAAGTTGCTATTGAGATTATAACTCATGGTCACATCTAAGGAACATTGCAGGCTGCACTCATTTCAGGACCAGTCTTTTTCAAGTGGCTGGGTAGGATACCCCCAGCCTCCCTTCAGAGACTGGGGTTATGCTTACCGTCATTGCTTTATGGTAGAGCCAAGGTCCTGAGAGGGTCCACAAGACATTGTTCCTTATGGAAGTGACCAGTGGTAGTGGAGAGAGGGACCCTTTAGAGGTCAAGACACATCATATGTGTATGGGAATCCAAGGATTCCTAACTAGGACCCCAGATGATCAGGTGGTGTGATATTAACCAAACAGGCCATTATTAAGTGGGCCAGTCTCTTGCCTTTATCTAACTTTTGTAGTCCTTTCTTTATCTGATTATCTTAGATTTTCTCTCAGTTCAAGTGTTCAGTATCATTTGTTGAGCCCAACCAGAGTTGGGTTTGGGGGATCTGTCTTCTTTGGGCCTTTCTGTTAGGCTGTCCTGCTAATTTGGTCTAAATTCAATCAATTACAGAATTTATGATGCCTTCTTTAGGCACTTCAACCATTATTAAGCGCTTTGATTTTGGGTTATATGATTGCCACTTGTTTATGGATATGTGTACACCTGTATTCAGTACCCTAAACCCTAGCCTAATCAGGTATCTGTTACTTACAAACTAGAATTCCTTAGCAATAAATTTTAATCTCTTCTTGCTCTATCACAATGGGAGTAATATTGATATGTGAATTAAAAAGAAAACATCATGTAATGAAGCATTGATCTCCAAGTTAAATATAGCAAGGGCTGTGTTTACAATTGGGAAATTTCTGTATCATCTATAAGTGCTTACACTTTGGACTGTGGCATCTTCTATTTTATCCTCCACTTTACCTACAAATAACTATGATAAAATTACCTGTTGGTTGCATTATAAGCTTTTACTGAGTAATCAGTGATATCATATGCCAGGTTCAGTGTTGATAGTAAGAATGAAGGACAACAAAAGTCTTCAAGTAAACTTTGGAGCAGAGTATGGTGGAGATGAACATATAAACTGTTCTAGATCAATGTGATGAGGATTGTCATATATATATATATATATAGATATATATATATCTTAAGGGTGCTGTGGAAACACAGAGAAAAGACATAAAGTTCTTTTTTTTTTTCTTTCATACCTTGGGGAGGTGACATCTAATCTGTGGAGGTTAACCAGTGAGAGAATTGTTTAAATGAAAGTAGAAGAATTAGTGGCATCACTTGAGACTTGTTGAAATGCGGCTTACATTCATATTTGAGTTTTGTTATTCTGACCATAGAATAGAGGATGGTGTGATGGATGCAAGGGGAACAACAGAAAACCTTCACAACTGAGTGAGAGATCTGAAGTAAAATAACAAATTAGTAAGATGGGGTGGTCTTAAGAAATATTTAAGATGTAAATTTTTTAAAAAAAATTATATTTTTTCCCTTTTGTTGCCCTTGTTTTTATTATTATTATAGTTATTATTGTTGTTATTGATGCGGTCGTTGTTGGATAGGACAGAGAGAAATGGAAAAAGGAGGGGAAGACAGAGAGGGGAATAGAAAGATAGACACCTGCAGACTTGCTTCACTGCTTGTGAATCAGGATCCTTATGCTGGTCCTCGAGTTTTGCTCCATGTGCACTTAACCTGCGCGCTACCGCCCGACTCCCTAAGATGTAAAATTTATAGAACTTGTAGTTAAATATCTTGCTTTCCAATCTAGATGGCTGTAAGAGTACCATTTGTGAAAAAGGATGTTTAGGAAAGTTACCTCCTACCTGTTATATGTATGTGTTTATGAATAGTTTAGAAGATATAAACTCATATTCATCCATAGATAAAGTGTAAAGTATATTCATGAAATGTGTAATATGTATTCATGAAATAATTTATTTTCTAAAATGTGCAAGTGCTATTATTTTAGATGTTCTTCTGGACCTCTCAGTACTAGTAAAGTTATACAAGAAGAATCCAAAAGATGTTCTAACTCTACAGTTTATCTACTACTACAAAGTTTCAACAAGGGGGCTTGGCAGCAGTGCATTGGGTTAAGCGCACATGGCACAAAGCTCAAGGACCAGCGTAAGGATCCCAATTTGAGACACTGGCTCCCCACCTGCAGGATGGGGGTCGCCTCACAAGCAGTGAAGCAGGTCTGCAGGTGTCTATCTTTCTCTCCTCCTCTCTACCTTCCCCTCCTCTCTCCATTTCTCTCTGTCCTATTCAGCAACAACAGCAATGACAACAATAACAATAACTACAACAACAAGGGGAACAGGACCAACAAAAATGGGAAAAAATGGCCTCCAGAAACAGTGGATTCCTAGTGCAGGCACCAAGCCCCAACGATAGCCCTAAAGGCAAAAAAAAAGTTTCAGCAACATTTCATTGTCCTTTCTCTGTTTTTTTTTTTTTCTTTTTTGCTGTTGTTAAAGATATTTTTAAAGACTTTCTTTTAAAAATCTTGTTTTTTAAATTTTTATTTATTACTTATTGGATAGAGATAGAGAAATTGAGAGGAGAGAGGAGATAAGAGAGGGAGGAAGAGAAAGAGAAACAGCTGCAGCATTTTTCACCACTTGTGCAACTTTCCCCCTACAAGTGGAGACCAAGGACAAGAACCTGGGTCCTTGAGCATTGCAACATGTGTTATGAAAATAGTGTGTGAGATTTCCTGATTCTTATGATCTTGAATATTATGAATTGTATTTTTTAGGGTGCTTTCAAGTCTATGGATCTGAATCGTGTCATCAAACTTCTTGAAGAGACTGATAAAGTAAGTTTGGAGAAAAACATTGGTGCTATGTCATTTATAAATTGTGACTTCCCTGGAAAAGTTACATGTGTTTTCCCAAAAATACCTTATTTCTCTCCTTTTGTTGAAAGCACTTCATACGGTATTTATCTTATATTGTAAAACTTAAAATTCAGTGTGAATGCATTTAACCTGGAAGGAGGCTGAATTTGGGGGATGGGAAAATTTACAATAGATAATAAGCAGAAGGAAGCATTTAATTAGAGAAATTATTCTAGCCTCTGCTAGTTGCATGTTAGGAAGTAAGAAGTGAGGAGTGAAGGTAGAAAAGTCTATCATGTATTAAAATTTTCTGATATGAAATCAGGATATATATATATATATATGCATACACTTATACAGACTTGTAAGTAATTTATTTTGATAAAAATATTATAGTTAATACCATGGAAATAAAATTATTTCAAACAAGAGACTTAAATTTCAGAACTGAGCCATCGGGATAAAGGGTAATGAATGCATATATTCATATGCACACTCTTCTGAGATTACACTCTTTGAGAATTAACTGAATGCCTAAAAGCCAGCATACACTCTACAATTATGACGGCTTGAACAAGAATACATACCTGTAGAATGTGATAAATGGTTTGACCATGGTAGTACAACCTATTAAAGTAAAAATAGTATTCTGTAATTGGTAGACACAAAAAATATGCTAATTGTTTTAAGATTTTTTTTAAATGATTTATTTATTTTTATGAGAAAGACAGACCAGAACACTGGCTTAAGTAGTATCAAGGATGAGCCTGGAACTTCGTGCATGCAAGTCTGTGCTCTGCTACTGAGATAGCTCCACATGCTTATGTTTTTCTAGTCTCTACATTTTTACATAGAAGAAAAAAAATAATGATATAAGAATAATTTGTCTTTTCCAGGCTGTTTATTGTGAAGTTTTAATTTTAATCATGAATGCATGTCTGTATTAAGAAAAGAAAATTCAACTACATAAAGCTCATAATAGCTCAATAAGAAAGCTAAAAGAAAGTATGGAAAAAGTTATAGCTTTTTAAAAAATAGGTTAATAGGAGTATAGATTAACACCATTACCACCACCATAGATCTGTGTCCCTACACCAAGCTCCTACAAATGAGCTTAAGATCTACACCCCCCCCAAGTCTTTTACTTTCATGCAATTAGCTTTTCACAAACAATTTGGAACATTAAAATGGGTCTATGAAGATAGAGCAAAGGCAGTGCACCTAATTTATGCCTGAGGCTTGGAGATCCCTAGTTCAATCTCCACATCACCATTAGCCAGAGCTAAGCAGTGCTCTGGTATTGTTTCTCATTAAAATAAATGAATAGCTAATTTAAAATATGTTAGGGTAGGTGATTGTATGACTAGCTACCTTCTGTCCAGGTGTCCATGTTTAAATTTCCAGCAACACATGGGAGTGCCACAATCCTGGATACAGTTCTGCTGTTATGGGATCTCTTTACCCCCACCTTCCACTAAATGAAAAAAAAAAAATGACCAGGGCATAATGAAGTTTCACATGTGCAAAATCCTGGGTCACCAAAAAAGAGAGAAATGAAAGAAGGGAGGGAAGAATATTAGGAAGACAATGTGACTTACTAAAGAAAATACATCATTGTCTACAGTTTTGTTTCTCTGATCTTTAGATTGTACCACTATAGTGGGCATATTTCGAAGCTAAAAATATATATTTCTAGAGTCAGACAAACTTGGCTCCTAAAATACCACTTATTAATATTTGGACAAACTGCTTGTGTTTCAACTTTGAGTTCCCTACTCTGGAACAAAGGGATAATAATAGTATATTCCTAATGGAATTAAATTGAAGATTAATAAATGGTGGACCAGGAGGTGGCACAGTGGATAAAGCACTGGACTCTCAAGCATGAGTTCCTGAGTTTGATCCCCAGCAGCACTTGTACCAGAGTGATGTCTGGTTCTTTCTCGCTCTCCTTCTATCTTTCTCATTAATAAATAAATAAAATCTAAAATAAATATTAATAAAATGAAAACGAATTAGTGCCTACAGAGGTGCATGACATACATGGATGCACAACACACTTCAGGTGATGTTAATATTCCCTCTAGAGATAATGTCTATTTTTCATTAACCTCGTTTGGATTCTACATTTTTAATGGGATTTAACATTTTTTACTGATAACTTAATTTTTCCTTCACTGTTTTAAGTAAACTCTTTTTGTGAGAGAGACTGAGTCCAGAGCACTACCCTGCCATTTGTGATGTTGTTTGTTTTTGTATTTGTTGGTTTTATGTAATGGATGATCGAATCCAGAGCCTTATGCATCCAAGATACATTTCACCACTTAGTCATTTTCCCAGCTCACAGGAAACATTTTATAATACTTACATCTTAATATAGTAATCTATGAACTACTTGATAATCATAACATACATCCTCTCTATACTAAAGAAATTTTTAGAAATCTCAACAGTTATAATCATAAACAGCTAAGCTAGATCATTTGTTTTAGGATGATTTAGAAGAAAAACAACTAAAATCTGTGAAGAAACTGGTGCAGTGTTATCAGAACGGACTTGTATCCTTTATATATAAGTTTGCTCATTTTCTTTATCATGAAATAGGTGCTTATAAGCAAATATATTAATTTTCTATTGCTACTCTTAACTTGTGGCTATCCCTTTAAAATAGCAACACTTTCACTCCTGCTTCTGACCTTGCATCTCCTTTTCTACCTCTTTTATAAAAAACTCTGTTACCTTGGACCTTCTTGAATAATCTAGAATGATTTTACCATCTTAAGATCTTTGATTTAATCATATCTGAAAGATCCCTTTGTTATGTCAGGTAGTATGTTCACAACTCCAAAGGATCAAGATATGAACATCTCTGGGTAGGCCATTATTGTTTACCACACTAAATAAATACCTAACATTTTGTGTTTTTAAAACAAAATCTTACATATTTATGTACTTATTAGATATATACATAATTACATATACATATTTTTGTTTTTTAGAGAACAAAATAGAGGAAACCGATACTGTGAAGTTAACTCTGTGCTTGCAGGCTCGCTCCAGGTGCCCCACCCCCCTAGCCAGTGGAAGTGAGGGTCAGAGCAGCCCCCTGGGAGTCCTGGGGTGGCTCCATGTGTCAAGGGCAAGTGCTCAGAGAGACAAGCAGTCAGCTCTGGGAGAGCCTAAGTGTGGCAACTCATTTATTGGGGGAAAAGGCAGGCAGATATACCCATTGCTCTGGGGGAAAGGTTGAGGTAATTATTAACCCAAACACAGAGCAACACAATGCATTTTGACCTACAGACTATTTGATCACAAGTAAAAGTTACCATACAAGGTTTGATCACAAGCTTCACAATGTATATTTTTCCGGAGATAGACTGCAGGCACTTTAGGTAGGGGTGAAGGGAAGCAGCTGAGCAATCAGGATGTTTGCTGGTGGTTTTCAAGTTGGCCATACACAGTAATTTATGGTCTTTGTTTAAAAAGGGAGGAAGGGTGGCATGTGTAAAGAGGTGCCCATGTCCGGGGCCCAAGTCATAAATTCCAGAGGTCAGGGGAGATCTGCCTTATCTCAACCCACAGGGGGGAGAGTTTGGGGTCGACCTACTCAGATTCTCATGGAAACAATGGGCCTGGGCTTTCCCAGCAATGGGTCCAGCCCCCAACACGTGCTGATAGCAGTTTCTGTAAGCTCAGTACAAACAGCATATATAGTCAGGAGAACCTAGTCAGTTTTATTTCTACCAGTCACCTTGAGTATTTCCATGGTAGATAAGCTTCTGAACTTCTTCACCTTTGTAATATAGAACTGAAAGCAACTCATGAAAATGTCAGTAGGACCAGATGAGATAACATATATGAACATATTTGATGGCTTGTAAAGTATTAATATATCACCACTGAATATACCACCATGATAAGAATATATGTATGTCAAGATCCCAGTTGGGTGGGGGAGATGGCACAATGGTTATACAAAGAAGACTCTTATACCTGAGGCTCTGTTCAATCCCTCAGACTACCATAAGCCAGAGCTGAGCAGTACTCTAGGAAAAAAAAAACGGTTTTGGGGTGGTTGTTTTTCTAACCTTTGCCTAGATATGCTATTGGAAAGTTCAGTTAGGTTATCCTGAAAACTTCTCTCTATAACCATCTTATCACAAACTAGTAACATACAGTTCTAGAACTGGCAGTGGCAGTGGTTCATTGATCGAATTTTCATCAATATTGATCTGAACTATCTATGGCAGTTGTCCACCATGACGTAACAAAGAAACCAGTTTAGTTTGTTCCAGCTTTTCAAAATATCTTAAGCCTTCTATTCAGGGAAATGTGCTTCACAATTTTATCTAAACCCTTTATTACTTTATTTTTACTTTTTTTTTATTGGATAGAGAAAAAAACTGAGAGGGAGAAGAGGAGATAGGGAAAGAGACAGAGAAGAGGTAAAGAGATAGACACCTACAGCCCTGCTTCACCACTTGTGAAGATTTCCCCATGTAGGTGGGGATCAGGGGATTGAACCTAGGTCCTTGTGCATTGTAATGTGTGTGCTTAACCAGGTGTGCCACACTGCCTGGCCCCTGAGCTTGTTGTTTTTTGTTTTTGTTGTTGTTGTTGTTGTTGTTGTTTTTTGCTTGTTTTGTTTTAATCAGAGCATTGATTAGCTCTGGCTTATGACAGTGTGGGAGATTAACCTGGGACTTCACAGCCTCAAGTATGACAATCTGCATAACCATTATCCTATGTACCCCCACCCCCTTACCTTATTTTTATATGGATTTGTTGAAGACTTGAGATTATCATGCATTATTTATAAGTAGACAAATTTTATTAGTAACTTTTCTTTTTTCCTATCTTAATCTGGTACCTCAGTAACTAATCATTTTGTTTTTGACTAGAGAATTGGTGACAAATGGCTCTACTTCTGTATGCTTCTAGTAGACTGAATTTTGTACAGCGTAAAACAAAGATAGGTTAGAATATCTTGGTCAAGGCGTCAAGTGGTGACACATTCAGTTGAGTGCACATTACCATGCACAAGGACCCAGGTTCAAGTTCCTGCTCCCCACTTGCAGGGGGGGCACTTCATAAACAGTAAGGCAGGTCTGCAGGTATCTTTCTCTCTCCCTCTATCTTTCTCTCCTATCAAATAAAATAGAAGGAAAAAAGAAAAAGAAGATGATGAAGAAGTGAGTAAATAGTCACTGAATACAGTAGATTCATTGTGTAGGCACTGAGCCCCAACAATAACCTTAGTGGGAAAAAAATGTATCTTGATCACATCTCTAAAAAGTTAAAAAGTTCGTATTTCTTTATTTTTTTTTCAGGAATTTTAAAGTTTATTCTGGAAAATTGAGAGCATTTACTTGTTAGGCCAAGAGAGTAAAATAGAGAGAGGGAGAGAGGAAGAGAAGCCCCCAGAGCTCTTACTCACATGTTGATGGGGCACTCACCTCGGGCCAAGAGCAAGAAAGACAGAGAGAGAGAAGCCTCTGAGAGCTCCTACTAACATACTGACCTTGGCAGACAGGAGAAGTTTATATTTCTGATATGCCCACTTTTTTTAGATTGTGAGGGTTTTTTTTTTTGTTTACTTGTTTAAGATTTATTTACTTATGAGAGAGAACCAGAGCATCAACCTGGCATTGGATCAACTTGGGATCTCATCCCTGAGGGTCCAACGCTTAGTTTATGATGCCACCTCCCAGGCCACTCCCCTGTCTTTCTTAGGAATGCACAGAGGGGGCCAGGTGGTGGTGCATTCAATTGAGTGCACATGTTACCAGATCTAAGGACCCAGATTCAAGCCCTTGGTCCCCATGTGTAGGGGGAGCTTGAGTGGTAAGCAGTTCTATAGGTGTCTCTCTTTCACTCTTACTAACTCCAACTGCCCTCTCAATTTTCTCTGGCCTATCAAAAAAAGAAAGGAAGCAGTGGATACTTCCTACAGACACCAAGCCCCAGATATAACTCTGGATATATATATATATATATATATTTTTTTTTTTTTAAGGAAGTGCCTACAGGAAATGAAGTGGTAGGATTCAAGCAAGAAATGCAAGTCTCAACTATCAGTACTATGCCCTGTTAGCTATAGAATATGAACTATGCAATTTGTTCATATTAGCAATTGCTTTTTAGTTTTCCAAGAAATACTTCTTAAAGATTTGCTTCTTTACTAGTGGGGGAGAATAAGACAAAGAGCTGGAGCCTCAGTCTGACACATGAAATGCCAGGGATCAACATAGGGACTTCATATCTGACAATCCAAAGCTTTATTCACTGCATCATCCCCAGGTCACACCAATTGGATTTTTAAGTGGCTAAAATTAAAAAGTACTTGTATCTGAAGACCTTGAGAAGATTATGTTTTGCTTTCATACTAGCTTAAAAGGAAATAAAATTTCAGTAATTTAAGTCTTAAAAGCATGAACATTTAAGTAATGTTACGAAAGTCATCCATTGGGATTAGGTGAGAGCACAGCCAATGTAGCACACAGGTTACCATGCTGAAGGAGTGGGGTTTGAGCCCCCAGTCTCCACCTGCAGTGGGAAGCGTCATGGATGTTGGAACCAGCTGCTGGTGTATCTCTCTCTCCAGAGCCCCAGTAATAACCCTGGTGACAAAAACAAACAAAAAATGAAACAAGGGAGTTGGGTGGTAGCGCAGGGGGTTAAGTGCACGTGGCGTAAAGTGCAAGGACCGTGGTGTAAGGATCCTAGTTAGAGCCCCTGGCTACCCACGTTCAGGGGAGTCACTTCACAAGCGGTGAAGCAGGTTTCAGGTGTCTATCTTTCTCTCCCCATCTGTCTTTCCCTCCCCCTCTCCATTTCTCTGTCCTACCCAACAACGACAACAATAATAACTACAACAATAAAACGACAAGGACAACAAAAAGGAATAAATAAATAAATATTTTTTAAAAATAAAAAAACGAAACAAAGGAAAAAAAGGTTATGCATTAAAGTAAGGTTGGTTTGAGTTATGGATTTTGAAGTAGTGTGTGGTTGGAAATGAAGGATATAATTGAGTCATCAAGTTAATTTTTTCCATATGTTATTATTCATTAATAATAGTAAGTCATTGATAAGCTAGCTTTGTGGTGTAATAGTTGATAAAAAAAATTCTATGATGTAGTGAGTAGAGAAAATAATACTTTTGGATAAGAAGTTACTGTGACAAAAAATAGTATTTGAAAAATTTTATGACTTGAAGTTCAGTTTGCACAGTCTATTTCTGCTCACAATAAAACAAACAAACAAAAAAGACACCAGGCTTCTAAATATAAACTGATAGGACTTGTAGTATTAACAAAAAATAAGTAAGTTTATGTTCTAAGTTTTCCTCCTAAACTTTAAAATTGGTGAAGTTAAAAATGTCAAGCACATTTAACAAAGTAGATAAAATTCCAGACTTTGCTTTTTCTCCCCCTCCAACTTCCTTGACAGAAATACTATTAAGAATAAATTTCTTTAAAAATATTACTCTTAATGTTATTTCTTAACTAATAATATTGAAGCCTCTCAGGGATTTAGCACAAATATTTAAAGTTCTAAATCTCTGTGCAGAAAAAATTGAAAACCAGCCTTCTTTTGTAGAATCTGCATGTAATATCCTAAAATTATGTGGGTAAGTTATTCTTTGTTCTATATTAGCATGCATTATAGCAATGTGATAAAAAATTTTCAGAACTCTAGTGATTACTTTATTCAAAAAGTTGAATTGAAAAAGTTATACTGTCATTTGAGATTGATAGTTATGAGAGATTATAATTATATTAAAAATGTTTTATCATGAAACTACCTGTCAGTTAAATTATATATGTTAGATAAGTTTTGTGGACAACAGTTAATTCTATTCTCTTTAGAAAACATGACTCTCAGGGCTGGGCGATAGTGCACCAGGTTAAGTGCACACATTACAGTGCACAAGGAACGTGGTTCAAGCCCATGATCCCCACCTACAGGGAGAAGCTTCATGAGCAGTGAAACAGAGCTGCAGGTGTTTCTCGGTTCTCCCCATCTCTCTCCCCTCTCAATTAGTTTCTCTCTGTCTCTATCCAATAATAAATAAATAAATAAATAAATAAATAAAAGAAAAAATGGCTTTTAAAGTTTTTGTTAGTCTATGTATCTTATTTGATTTGACTTTCCAAATTTGAAGAATAAAATGTCACAAATTATTTTTCATGGATGTATGTTTAATGTAAATTAGAGGTCAGAATTATAAAATTAATGACTCTTTTATATGAGTTTTCACAACCTTTCTTTTGCTTCTTTGCTGCCACATAGTGGCTAATCAAGATATATATTAATTTTTTTGAGGTTTTCAATACAATTTAATTTCTTGAGTTAGGAGTAAATCCTTGTAGCCCTTTCACCAATTTAAAAGAATACGTTTTGGAGGGTATGGGATATGGAGTTCTGGTGGTGGGAATTGTGTGAAATTGTACCCCTCTTATCCTATGGTTTTGTCAGTGTTTCCTTTTTATAAATAAAAAAAAGAAAAACACATATACAGATAGAAATAGTTGAACCATATGGAGATTTTTAGCTCTCCAATCTTTTAGATTTAACAATAGTAATATATAAATTTTTATAACTACTTTTCACTTATTCTTGTATCTGAACAAGAGAGTAAAAATATATATATATATATATATATATATATATATTTTTTTTTTTTTTTTTTTACCAGAACACTGATCAGCTCTGGCTTATGGTGCAGGAGATTTTGAACTTGGGACCTTAGAACATTAGGCATGAGAGTCTCTTTGCATAACCATTCTATCTATCCCTGCCCTGAATGACTTTATAAGGTGAATGCTTTTAAAGAACTCGTATGTCCTAATTGGACATAATTATCCTGGATGTGAGGGTGATCTGGTTGCAAGATCTATCATCCTCTTGTCACTCATGGTCATCCCATTGATCATCCCACTGGCCACCATTGATGAGTTAATTCAGCTGAATTGGCTAGTTAACAGGTATCTCTTTCCTCCCTAACCACTTCATGTGTTTCCCACCTGACTGAAGAGGACAACCTTTCCTAAATAGAGATGGTTGGTTCAGGGTATATGAGTAACTGTTTTTCCTTATAGAACCTTCAAACAAGTTCTCAAGGAAATTATTATCTTGATGTGGAGATTACATTATATGAAACATTTTTAAATTTTGAGGCAGTGCAACTCTTAGAATACCAGGTTCATAAGAACTGCTTTCAACATTAGTGCATCTACAGAACACTACCAAGATTTGGTTCTCTATGAAAGCAATATTAAATGTTTCATTGAATGATATCACAAATCTTTTGAGTTGTACTCACTACACTGCATATTTCATAATTATTTACATTATTTTGACTCTCTTGATTTTTATCTTTTGCCTACCTGCATAATGTACTATCATCTGATTCCTTTTACAAAATATTTTTTCTTTCTCTTTTTCTTTCTTTCATTTTACTAGGGAGCTAATAGTTTATATTATGGTTGTTGACACATGAGACTCATGTCTCTTTGCAACAAACGTCTGCAAAACAGGCTTCCCCTCCACCATCATGCACCAGGACCCCAAAGCCCCTCTCCCACCAAGCCCCTTCCTGCTCTCCCTCCCTAGAGTTCTGTGTTTTGGTACAATACTAAATCCTAGCCAAGTTTTCCTTTTCTGTCCTTTCCTAAGTTTTGCCTATGAGTGAGATCATCAAATATGAATCCTTCTCTTCTTTGGTTTATCTAACATTCCTTCAGGCTCCACAGTCAAAACATTTCTGAGAGAAATATTGGAAAAAAAAAGTTTTAATTAAAATCAAGCTTTTCTGGTTTTGTTCTCTTAAGTAGTATTATTTCTCAGTGCACTAGAAGTATAATGATTATTTTCTATTCTCTGTAACTATTTGGTCAAAAATTCTGGGTTTTGTTGTTGTTTGTTTATTTATTTGTTTTGTTTCCTTCATAGTAAAGTAATTAGTTCAGGGATAAGAAAAACTAGTTTTAAATTTCTTCCACTGAGAGATCCAACAATAAGCTGGATAAGTTTTCAAATGAAAAAGTCAATCAAATAATAGAAATGAACCTTTCCTGCCATTTATAAAACTGTCATTTGGGGGCACAGGAGAAAGCATAGTGGATATGCAAAAGATTTTCATCCCCAAGGCTTCAAGGTCCCAGGTTCAATCCCCAGTACTCCCTTAAGCCAGAGCTAAGCAGTGTCATTTTTATTTTCTTGCCCATGAAATATCTTTATATTCTAATGATATATGCATGTATATTATATATACATACACATTATATTAACATATTTTATACATAATATACAAATTATAGTAATAAATAAACCAAACATTCTCATTCTAATGCTTGGTTAATTTTGTTGGAAAAGTTTAGTTGTCACTATTAAAAAATTTTCAAAACAATTTCCCTTCAAAATTTCAATTTCAAAAACTTTTCAAAGCTTTCTTAACTTCAAAAGGACATATAACATATTTATACCTATAAATGTTCATGTAATTATGAAATTAATCTACATGTAATAGTTCTAAATTCTGTTTTTAACCTTTAGTGTACTTTTCTTGAAAAATATGTATCAAAAGTCCTACACACAAGGTACATTATATTTGAAATAATACAGAAGATTCAAATACTAAAGTCATCAATAGCAAAATTTTATATTGAGGAAATAATGTTCACCCCTCCTTTGATGTTTTAATGAATGACCTAGGTTTGAGTGTACTGTATTTTATGATACTAGTTGTAGTAGCTATGAAATATAATTCTAATATAATTAATACCTATTAGCATTGAATTTCTTCATATCCCCCAAATATTTTATATTGTACATGATAACTAAGTCAGTTTATAAGGGGTGAAAATAGACCATTGGTCTACTAACTAGAATTTTGAAACTTCAGAAATCTTTGATATCTTTTGTTATAAAGAAACCCAGATCTGTGCATTTTTCTAATTTTGACAGTACAGCTATCTTTTACTATATGATGAATATATACTGTTATTTAGCCCTCAGATAAAAATAATTGCTTATGCATTGTTGCAAATGTTTTTTATTTATTTATAGTATTTATTTTTGTTTTATTTGTTAGTACAGAGGAAAACTGGGAGGGAAAGGAGATAGAGAAGGAGGAAGAAAGGGAGACACCTGAGCACTTTTTTAAAAAATATCTTTTATTTAAGAAAGGATAAATTAACAAAACCATAAGGTAGAAGGGGTACAACTCCACACAATTCCCACCACCCAATCTCCATATCCCATCCCCTCCCCTGATAGCTTTCCCATTCTCTATCCCTCTGGGAGTATGGACCCAGGATCGTGGGTTGCAGAAGTTGGAAGGTCTGACTTCTGTAATTGCTTCCCTGCTGAACATGGGCGTTGACTGGTCGGTCCATACTCCCAGTCTGCCTCTCTCTTTCCCTAGTAGGATGGGTCTCTGGGGAAGCTGAGCTCCAGGACACATTGGTGGGGTCTTCAGTCCAGGGAAACCTGGCCAGCATCCTGATGGCATCTGCCCTGAGCACTTGTTTTCAACTTATGAAACTGCCCTGCTGGAGGTGGGAGCCAAGGTGTGCGCTCAACTGGGTATGCCATCACCTGGCCCTGTTACAAAAGTATTATCTTAACTCATATGATTTTTCTTCTCACTTCTTAATTTTTACAAACTTATTTTGTTCTCCTTTTGGTCACTTAACTTGAGTGCTGTGAATTTGCTAGGGCTACAGATTTGCCAGGGTAAGATATTACCCACTTATTCTTTAGAAAGGAAATTTTCCTCTATAAATGATGCTTCAATGAAGTAACACATTAAACATAATTCATATATCTTTTATTCTTATTAAAGCCTGCCATTTTTGAAAAAGAAAGTATCAGATGAAATAACATATGCTGAAGATACAGCCAATTCACTTGCACTTCTAGGTACGTTAATATTTCTTTATATATATATATATATATATATATTTGTTTCCTTTTGTTGCCCTTGTTTTATTGTTGTAATTATTATTGTTATTGATGCCGTTGTTGTTGGATAGGACAGAGAGAAATGGAAAGAGGAGGGGAAGACAGAGAGGGGGAGAGAAAGACACCTGCAGACCTGTTTCACTTCTTGTGAAGCAAACCCCCTGCAGGTGGGGAGCCAGGGGCTTGAACCGGGATCCTTACACTGGTCTTTGAACTTTGCGCCTCATGTGCTTAACCCGGTGCGCTATCGCCCGACTCCCAATATTTAAGATAGAAGAATGTAACATATAGCAAGTCTTATTGACAAAAAAGGAAGTGGTCTCACAAGATTTCAATAAAAGTATTCCTCCAAAGTTTGATGGCTTTCTTATTTATGCTTGAAAACTAATCATAGTATGCTTGATAATAAATTTTATATTGTTTTCGGGGCAGGTGGCGGCACACCTGGTTGAGTGGCACATGATACAGTGCGCAGGGACCCATATTCAAGCCCCCAGCCCCCACCTGCAAGGGGAAAGCTTCACAAGTGTTGAAACAGGGCTGCAGGTGTCTTTCTGACTTTCCCTCTCTATCACCTCCTTCCCTTTCGATTTCTGGCTGTCTCTATCCAATAAAGATAATAAAAAAAAATTTTAATTTTTTATATTGTTTTTCACCCCAGCATTTTAAATTCACAAGTGATGAAGCAGGGCTGCAGGTCTTTCTGACTTTCCCTCTCTATTACCTCCTTTTTTCCCAATTTCTGGCTGTCTCTATCCAATAAAGATAATAAAATTTTCCACTACAGCATTTTATTATGCCTATGATATTCTGTATTACTTAAATATAAGAATTGGCAGATACTTTGTTATGCTTATTTGTCTTGATGTTATTTAGTTTGATGAAATGTTAACATTTTTTTCTTCAATAAATCAGAAGTGTTTCTTTGAATAATCATAACCATTTTTTCAACTTTGATATTTTTAAATAAAATATTTTATGTATTGATGTGAGGGATGGTATGAGAGAAAGACAACCAAACATCACTCTGGTGCATGTGCTGCCAGGGGTTGAACTTAGGACATCATGCTTGAGAGTCCAGTACTTTATCCACTGAGCCACCTCCTGGACCACTCAACTTTGATCTTTGATAATTGCTAAAATTGCAAAGAACCACATTGTTAAATAATCTAAAGCTTAAAATCACAAATGAGAGGATGCTAGTATAGTACACATAAAGATATGGGTGGTTTTGTTATATTAGTAAATATGAAAAAACGTTGTAAAGGAACAGATGCTTATATTTGGATCGTTGTTTGATTTCCTAGAGAAAGAAAATAATTCATAAGAAATTACCTGAACCAAACACCAGTTCTTTGTATCAGACCCTGAGATGTGTCACCATGTTCCCAAAACAAATTCTACACTAAACTTATTAATTTAGATCTCTTTGTAAGGGAGAAATAAAAGATAAACAATTGACCCAAGTTCCTCACACAAAAAAATTATTTTCTGAATAGTTATGTTCCCAGCATTATACTCCACATTGAAAGAGTATAAAGTTTTTTTTTAATTATTTCTAACATAGACACTGACTGTTTTCTAGCAAAGTAAATGTCACCATCTTCAACTGTAGGTGCTTTGAAAGAAATTATAGCCTAGTGTAAGTGAAGGTGTCAAAGAAATGACAATAAACATAGTTTACATGACATAAGAAGCAGCTCAGTTGAAATTAATAGGAGCCTTAAATTCTGAGAATTTCTGTCATCTATGGAAATTTACAATTGAAAATCAACCTAGAAGAGAACACGGTCTTATTTACAAATTAAAACTGCAAATTTGACCAATAAAAATTTTTCAGATGAAACACTTCCATTGCCGTTATTTTTACATGGTATCTCAATGAATGTTGACAGCTCTTTGTACAGTGAGTACATGGCCTGTTTCTTACTGAGTTCGTTTGCTCTTTGCTGACTGGCTGACTGCCTGCCTCCAAAACAGTAGGGTTTCACTTGAGGTCAGTATGAACTCTTAGTTTAAAATGAGCTTCCTCCACTGATTACTGGCAGCAAACACCACTGTTTTTCTCCTATTTTTTAATTTTTTTTCACCATGGCTAAACTATTATTTTATTCAAATAAGAATTGAAGAAGTTACAAAATTTCAGTATGATATGATACAGTGATAATATTTTTATGAGCATTTTGATTTTCAAAACCAATATATTGTCAGACAACTGTAATATATAACTTTAAAAACTTCTTTCCTCATTAGCCATATGATTTTTTCTTTTTTTATTATATATATTTAATTAATTTATTTATTTAAAAAAGATATTAACGAAACCATACGACAAGAGGGTACAACTCCACACAATTCCCATATATAAAGTGTTGAACAAACTCTATTCATCACTTTTACTAGTAACTTTTAATTTCTATTTTGTAGTAGTAAATTACATAGTTTTTTCTTGTAAACTAATATCTATTTTTGACACAGGAGTAAGATTCTGGAAATGTATGAAGGAAGAAATTGGTACTTTGCCTTTATATTGCGAAACAGAAACTATGAGAAATGAACTAAATTTACTGGAACTAAAAGGGTGGAGAGCTAATGAAAAGCCTCAAAATCTCCCAGTTGTTTTGGAAAAGTTTAGTTTTTATTGCCTACATTTTTTCAGGACAGTGATTTTTTGAACTTCAAATGATCCACAAAATAAAATAAAGAGCATACCATTTTTTTCACTCTTCTCCCCTCCATTTTAGGAGATTTATTTATTTATTTATTACATATTCTGGAGAGAGAGGAAAGATTTAAAACATTAGGGACATGATGACCAAACCATAGTTGTCAGAGGGCCTTATCTGTTGACACTACTTGGGTTTATTGAGTCTTAACCATAGCTGCTGGGTTCTAACTTTGTCCATTCCAGAAACATTGCCTTTCTGGAGAGGCTGCTTAAGTAACAGGATCCTATCATCCTTTCTGGAAGGACTGCAGGCAGAACTCTTATCTGTCTCCATTCTGCTCACTTCCAATCACTCTTCTCCCTTTTCTCTGTATTCCATGAAAATTCCAGGGAGATGACCTGGCTGTCTAGAGTTGATGGAATAATGGAGACTAAGACACTCATACTAGTTTGTTGAGAGTGAGGGGGAAAATCCCACAAGAACCAGAGTGTTTTCTTGTTGTTTTTCTCCCTTCCTTTCCTTTTCTTTCTCTTCTTTTCCCTTCCCTTCTCTTCCCTTCCCTTCCCTTTTTTTTATAACAAAACCAACAGTAATATCTTTTACTAATAATTATTTTATTTTATTTTATTTTATTTTATGTGTAGAGACAGAAAATGCAGAGAGGCAGAGAATGAAACTGGAAGAGACCACAGCATCAACACTTCCTTCATTGTGGTAGGAGCTGGGCTCAAACCTAAGTCATACACATGGCAAAACAGCATGTTATCAGAGTGTGCTATTTCACTAGCACACTAATAGATTCTCTTAAAGCACAGATGACTGTTTCCTACGAGCTCTTTCTGTTCAGTTGCATCCTCACTCACTGACCATCCCCAAAGATGGAATTGGAATTACAAAGGACAGGCCTTCAAGGAATACATAACCATCCCTTTACCCCAGAGAATTCAACCAGAATTCCTTCAGTTATTTAGAAGCAACTGTTGACTTCCTTTGTTTTCTGGCAGCCACAGAGGGTGCTCATTCACAGACTCTCAGAGACTATTCTTATGCGCTCTGGGTATCACGTCTGTAAGACTTTCCGAGGGCATATGCAATCCAGTATGAAACATATACTGAAGGTTATCCAGAAATAGTGTAGATATGATGGAAAAAGAATCTTCTCTATCCTCCATCACTACATAATTTGAACATAAAACTCATACCTGTGGGGTAAAGTCTGCCTTAAAAACACTGTTTTCTAGTTTATTAGCAAACTGAAGAGTAGTGGTCACTTGGAAATTATTATAGACAGCAAATTACTGACTGCTTGATTTGGAAAGAATATGCTAATTCATCTTACCAAAATATTAATAAGAATGTACCATATGCTAGACAGTGTTCTCTACAACTTTTATTTATTTTTCATTATCTTTATTTATTTATTGGATAGAGACAGCCATAAATTGAGAGGGGAGAGGGTGAAAGAGAGGGAGAGAGACAGAGTGATACCTGCAGTCCTGCTTTACCACTTGCAAAGCTTTCCTCCTGCAGGTGGGGACCGGGGATTCGAATCTGGGTCCTTGTGCATTGTAACATGTGCGCTCAACCAGGTGTGCCACCACCCAGTCCACTTTTCTTTTATTAACTAATTCTGACAATAATCTTGAAGTTAGTAACTACGATTATACCCATTTTATAGATGAGAAAAACCAAAGCACAAATTTATATAGGTAGAAAGTATCAGAGTTTAATTTTAGATAGTCTGGTTCCCACATTTATACTGTTAATCCCAATCATTTACTTCCCAATATCATTAGACCCAGGATATCTTGTGTATAGATATATAAGTGTGTGTAAAATCCAGTTTATATATAAGTAAAATCCAGTTTAGGTATATAAGTGTGTGTAAAGATCCAGTTTAAATCTCTGATCAGTATACTTTTTTTATGATCGTTATTAACTTTTTGACAAATACACTTATGACAGTTTTCTTAGATAGTATTTATATTCATTTATTCTTCCTGGCAGGTGACTTAATGAAAATACCAAATTCTGAATTAAGGATTCAAGTTTGTAAGTGTATTGTTGACTTTTATCATGCAGAACCACCAAAGAAACACATTACAGGTAAAGTTTTCAAAATTCTTTGAAAATTCTATAAAACAGAATATTTTTTCCTATTTTTAAAAAGATACATTTATTTTAATGGGGGGAGCACCAGGGCATCAGCTGGCATTTGTGGTGCCATGGATTAAGTTTGGAACTTCACACCTGAAAGTTCTGTGCTTTGCCACTGAGCCACACCCCCAGCTATTCGACCTTATTTTTTTTTAATTTATTTTTTGTTTAAGAAAGGATAAATTAACAAAACCATAGGGTAGAAGGGGTACAACTCCACACAATTCCCACCACCCAATCTCCATATCCCATCCTCTCCCCTGATAGCTTTCCCATTCTCTATCCCTCTGGAAGCATGGACCCAGGGTCGTGGGTTGCAGAAGGTGGAAGGTCTGGCTTCTGTAATTGCTTCCCTGTTGAACATGGATGTTCACTCGACCTTATTTTTTTAAACTTGGGAAGATGCAGTGGGATCGCAAATATAATACCTTAAAAACAAAAGGATTTTTTTTGTAGTTTTGAGTTTTCAGCCATTTTATACAATATTTTTTTTTTTTATTAATTAACAAAACCATAGGGTAGGAGGGGTACAACTCCACACAATTCCCACCGCCCAATCTCCATATCCCACCCCCTCCCCCGATAGCTTTCCCATTCTCTATCCCTCTGGGAGCATGGACCCAGGGTCATTGTGGGTTGCAGAAGGTAGAAGGTCTGGCTTCTGTAATTGCTTCCCCGCTGAACATGGGCGTTGACTGGTCGGTCCATACTCCCAGTCTGCCTCTCTCTTTCCCTAGTAGGGTGGGTCTCTGGGGAAGCTGAGCTCCAGGACATATTGGTGGGGTCTTCAATCCAGGGAAGTCTGGCCGGCATCCTGATGACACCTGGAACCTGGTGACTGAAAAGAGAGTTAACATGCAAAGCCAAACAAATTGTTGAGCAATCATGGACCCAAAGCTTGGAAAAGTGGAGAGGAAGTATTAGGGAGGTACTCACTACAAACTCTAGTGTACTTCTGCTTTCTTACTTTGGTGCCATACTCCAAACTCAGTCAATTTCTGCTTTGCGTTTCTACTTCTTTTTTTTTTTTACATGCATAACATTCCCCAGATTCCCATTTAACAATACAACCCCACTATTTCATTCATCATTTTTCATGGACCTGTATTCTCCCCACCCACCCACCCACCCCAGAGTCTTTTACTTTGGTGTAATACTCCAATTCCATTTCAGGTTCGACTTGTGTTTTCTTTTCTAATCTTGTTTTTCAACTTCGGCCTGAGAGTGAGATCATCCCATATTCATCCTTCTGTTTCTGACTTATTTCACTCAACATGATTTTTTCAAGGTCCATCCAAGATCGGCTGAAAACGGTGAAGTCACCATTTTTTACAGCTGAGTAGTATTCCATTGTGTATATATACCACAACTTGCTCAGCCACTCATCTGTTGTTGGACACCTGGGTTGCTTCCAGGTTTTGGCTATTACAAATTGTGCTGCCAAGAACATATGTGTACACAGATCTTTTTGGATGGATGTGTTGGGTTCCTTAGGATATATCCCCAGGAGGGGAATTGCAGGGTCATAGACAATATTTTTATTATTTCAAGTTTTGATTTGTATATTTTTGTTCTGATGCACAACACTTATAACACAATTTTTAAAGTCAGATTAGTCTAGTTATTAGTCTAGTTAGTTAATTACAATTAACACTGTATAAGACTGCTGATAGAAAATATTGCTTTCCTAATAGTTAATAGTTATCCATATCTTTCTGATCCATTTAGATAGTAAAATTCCTAATGTGAATAATAGTCTCCAAGTTTAGTGAAAGTTTTACATGGTATAGCCAAGGGGTTTTAATATATAATGATAAAGGGAATCACACAGCAATGGGTGGCACTCACACTGTGGGGAATATAATGTTAATTAGGGTATATTTCTTACCTTCATATTTTCTGTAATTTATAATGAATCTAGAAGGGAAAGGAAATGTAAATAATATTTCAAGTCTGTGTCCCTTATGAAAGTAAGTCAGTAAAAATGAGTAGTGGAAGATGGGACTATCTCTAAAGTAAAAAAAATAAATGAGATTATTAAAGGTCAGGTTTCAATTATTTATGAGAGAGACATGAGGAAATGTTTAGTAGATAATAGACAATGGATACTAAGAAACAAAGATCAGAAGTGGAAGTTTGGAATTTATCTAAACAGATAGAAATTGAAGCCATAAGAAAGCCTGAGTTTTTCAGAAGACAGCATGTAAGTAACAGATAATCAAGAATGAAATCCTAGAGAGTGTCTATTGAAAATTGGAAAAGATTGATTCAAACAAGTTGGCAGTGAATGGAAGCTGAAAGAGCAGGAAGAAAATCCAAAAACTAGCATGTCTTATGTGCCAGTGAATGAAATGTTTGAAGCTTTTGGCAGAAGACATGGTCTCAGTGGTAAACACTGTCAAGGTTTTGTAAAAGAAGGATGAAAAGACCAAGTTAATGTGGTATCTGTAAAGCTGGCATTACTCTTTGGCAGATATGATGTCATCAATTGGTTAGAGCACTTGAGAAGATTGTGAGAGTAAAGGCGGAGGGAGGGCCTTAAGATTATTGTACCCTTCTTTTAAAAAATATTTTTATTTATTTATTATTGGATAGAGACAGAAATTAAGATGGAAGGAGGAAATAGAGGGGGAGAGAGGCGAAAAGACACCTGCATCCCTGCTTCATCACATGTGAAACTTCTGCAAGTGGGAACCAGGGGCTTGAACCTGGATCCTTGAACACTGTAATGTGTGTGCTTACCCAGGTGCACCACTGCCTAGCCCATATTATATCATTCTATAAAATTTTAAACTCAATAGAAAAAGGTATAATAAGTATAAAGTACAGTAGAATGCAAAGTTCTGCATATACTTCATTTTTAAAATGATAAATATCAACAAGAAATGTACCAAGATGTTAATGTTATAATATCTGTATGGTGAAATTACAGGCAACCTGCTTTGTTTCACTTTATACTATTTTTTTCTTGCCTCCAGGGTTATCTCTGGGTCTCCATGCCTGCACCACAAATTCACTGCTCCTGGAGGCTATTTTTTCCCTTTTGTTGCCCTTGTTTTTATCGTTATTGTTGAGATTATTGTTGTTGTCATTGTCATTGCTGTGGCTGTTGTTGGATAGGACAGAGAGAAATGGAGAGAGGAGGGGAGACAAAGACACCTACAGACCTGCTCCACTGCCTGTGAAGCGACCCCCCTGCAGGCAGGCACTTAATACTTTTTAAATCCCTAGAGGGATTTAATTTTTTTATTTTTAAACATTTTTATTGGAGTAATTAATGGTTTACAAAAGATCTCTGTGTAGCTATGTACATAGCTGTACAATTTGTAACTGTGGAAGCAACCTTGCCCTCCAACAACAGATGAGTGACTAAGAAATTTGTGGTGTGTATACACAATGGAAAGATAAATATGGGATTTTAAAATTGCTACCACTTAGGGAAAACCAAAGAAAATCCATTACAAGAATAAATGGGGCGGGGACGATAGCGCAGTGGGCACGTGGCACAAAATGCAAGGACTGGCTGAAGGATCCCGGTTCAAGCCCCCAGCTCCCCTCTTGCAGGGAGGGTCGCTTCACAGGCAGTGAAGCAGGTCTGCAGGGTCTATCTCTCCACCTCTCTGTCTTCCCCTCCTCTCTCCATTTCTCTCTGTTCTGTTCAACAAAAACAAGGGCAACAAAATGGGAAAAATGGCCTCCAGAAGCAGTGGATTCATAGTGCAGGCAGTGAACCCCAGCAATAACCCAGGAGGCAAAAAGAAAAAAAAAAAAGGACAAAAGAATTGTCCAGAGTCAGTGATCAGAAACATAACACAAACTGACAGACATCTCAGAACTTTGGCAAAATTAAAAGATCTAATGGGAAAGTCAAGAAGTCAGGGTATAGAGAATATCACTGAGAGAAAAAAACAGCTTCTCAGATGTTAAGCCATCAGCTGGTATATCAATGAATAAGCTACAGCTGCATCAGGAGAGGTAATTTCTCACAGGAGCTAAGGCAGAAGGGAATTCTTATGTTGCCAAAATTCAAACTTACATAATACCACGGTAGTCACTAGTATATATTATAACATCACCACATTTTCATTATGTATTGTCAGCATCACATAATTGCAGCCCCTTGAAAGCCTTTATGTACTGCTTTCACTTGAATAGTGAAATACCCAGTATTTGTAATTATGCAATTTTCCTTTATTGAAAGGCATATTAACTGAAAAACAGAAAATATTTTTCTTTTTTAGACTGTAATGTGTGCTACCCCTGCCACAGCTTTGTGGTACTATTTCAAATGTTGAGTCAGCAATCAACAGACTGGATCCTAGGCTAAAGTTGGCGCAGTGTATGAATAAAGTTTTACTGAACACAGCCCTGCTTCATTTACTTATTATACCTGCTTTCATGTTACAGTAGCAGAGTATTTGAGACAGAAATCTTATAATTTAAAAAAGACTGGAAAAAAAGCCTGAAATGCTTTCTACTTGGTTTTTTATAGAATAAATTTTCTTCCCATTTTCTATACCATTTAACAATGCCAGACTGGGGGCCAGGTAGTGGCGCACCTGATTGACCAAACATGTTCCATACAGTGTGTAAGGATCTGGGTTCAAGCTACCATTCCCCACCTGCAAGGAGGGGAAGCTTCACAATTGGTGAAGCAGTGCTGTGTCTCTCTCTTTCTCCCTCTCTATCTCCCCCTTCCCTCTCATTTTCTGTTTCTAGTCTAAATAAATAAAATATTTCTAAATGCTGTACTTTTTAAAGATTTTGATGTCTAATGCTTAGTTATTCATTCCTTTGTCTTGACATTAATTGCTCTGTAAAATATACATTTTCAAACTAATTCTTATTAGGTTATCAACAAGCTAATTCATCATATAAGATTCAAATGGCTGAAGTTGGAGGATTAGCAAAAACAATGGTCCAGTCACTGGTCTTACTCGAAAATCAACTTATTGAGAAACTTTGGGTACTTAAAGCTCTGCAGCACCTCTCAACTTCTGGTTTGTACAGCATTAAATTTGAATACTCCATTCTCAACTATTTTTGTTTCTACCTAATAATATCAATGCTATACAGTATAAATCATGTTTAACTTTATTTTTAGAAGTCAATTGTACTTTAATGATGAAAGCACAAGCAGCCAGTGGGATCTGTACTCATATCAATGACCCAGATCCTTCTGGACAGCTTCTGTTTCGCTCATCAGAAATACTTTGGAACTTACTGGAAAAAGCTTCAAAAGGAGAAGTTATACAACAACTTAGTAACTTGGACTGTTTGCAGTAAGTATATATGTCTAGGTAGGGATGGATTTTTAACTTTACAATGGTTCTAGTTACTTAAATAACATCTTTAATTTTCAGTTTAGGCTTCTGATTCATGGAATGGCTGGCTCTATTTTAGGATACTTTATAGTAGTGCTGGAGGTGGCGCAGTTGATAAAGCATTTCACTCTCAAACACGAGGTCCTGAGTTCAGTCCCTGGCAGCACGTGCACCAATGTGAAGTCTGGTTCTCTCTCTCCACTTATCTTTCTCATTAATAAATAAATTTTTTTCTTAAAAAAAAAGTCCTTTGTACAAGTAGGTGTGACTTAGAAAGGAAGAGAAGGCAGGACCACAGAAAAAAAATGGGCATATATATAATAGTCAATCTAAATATGTGACCTTGGGAGAACTGATGCAGTTTTCAATGGGGGAATGGGGACACAGAACTCTAGTGGTGAGAAATGTGCGGAAGTATACCCTTGTTAGAATTTTGTAAATCAGTATTAAATCACTAATACATTTAAAAAGAGATTATTCCTGTGACCCTGGAGCTAGCTCAGAAGCATAAAATCTTGCATTTGGCCCCATATACTACATGAGCCAAAAGGATGCACTGGTATGCTGTCTTATGGAAAAGTAAGAATGAAACATGAAGGATAATATTTTCATAATAAGTAAAAGCAATTTCCAACATCTAAAAAAAAAAAAAAAAAGCAAGCACTCTGTACAAGGAATTTGACCCAACTTGAAGAGTTAATACTCATTTTCTAATCCTAATCTGTTATTTGGATAATAAGACCACACAAAGGAGTTTTGGATGCAGAGATCACCCTAAACAATGAAACATGCATAGAAATAAAATTTAACAAAAGCTAATAATAATAAATAATGAAGAAGTGCAATATATACACAAAGTATAGCATAAAATAATGAGATGAGGTTTACATGTTAGCAGGGACCATAACATGAAAGGCCTGGTGAAGTTTGGTTAAGAAGTAGAGTTTTTGGTGTAAGGATCCTGGTTTGAGCCCCCGGCTCCCCACCTGCAGGGGAGTCGCTTCACAGGTGGTGAAGCAGGTCTGCAGGTGTCTGTCTTTCTCTCCCCCTCTCTCTCTTCCCCTCCTCTCTCCATTTCTCTCTGTCCTATCCAACAATGATGACATCAATAACTACAACAATAATAACTACAACAATAAAACAACAAGGTCAACAAAAGGGAATAATAAAAAAAAGAAGAGTTTTTGAGAGTTGGCAGTAGCGCAGGTGGCACAAAGCACAAGGACCAGCGTATGGATCCCGGTTCGAGCCCCTGGCTCCCCACCTGTAGAGGAGTCACTTCACAAGTGGTGAAGCAGGTCTGCAGGTGTCTTATCTTTTTCTCCCTCTGTCAGTCTTCCCCTCTGTCCTATCTAACAATGACAGCATCAATCACAACAATAAAAACAAGGGGAACAAAAGGGAATAAATAATATATATATTTTTTAAAGTAGAGCTTTGGACACAGTCTGAGCTGAAGCATGTTGAGGTGACAATCGTTGCATTGATCAGGTTGTGATTGGCTGATGCAATATTATTTGATATGGATTGGGAGAGGCATGCAGGAAAGTGGGCCCTATCCTAAGGTTCCAAGACTGGGAGAAATATAGGCTCTATAGTGGAGATGTAAGGTTCTGGCTGTCTTAGGGTTCAAAAAGACAATATTATCATCACATTATTTGGTAATTGGGTTAACTTTGAAAAGTCCAGGGAAGCAATTACAGAAGCCAGACCTTTCACCTTCCGCAACCCACAATGACCCTGGGTCCATGCTCCCAGAGGGATAGAGAGTGGGAAAGCTATCAGGGGAGGGGATGGGATATGGAGATTGGGTGGTGGGAATTGTGTGGAGTTGTACCCCTCCTACCCTATGGTTTTGTTAATTTATCCTTTCTTAAATAAAAAATAAAAAAGGAAAAGCATAGAGGGCTGGGTGGTCACATGCTTGATAATTCACAAAGACGGGTTCAAGCCCCCCCCATATATATATATATCGCCTTGCCCTCTCAATTTTGGGCTGTCTCTATCCAATAAATAAAGATAATAAAAAAGTAGAAAAAAAATTTTAAAAAGAGAAAGGTGATTTAAAAAATATTCACTCTTCATTTACTGCTCTCACTTTGTCTACTATCTATATATTAAATTGATGAGTTCTCTCAGCAAATGTATTTTAATGGCTTACCATATAAACTCTAACAGAACCCCAAAATCCACTGGGTTATAGTTTGAATTATCATCTCATTCACAGAAAATTAGTGGCAGAGGTAGAAGTGTGGAGCAAGTTAGAAATATCAAAATAAATCATTTAAATTTTTTTTAATTTTTAAATTTTTTATTTATAAAAAGGAAACATTGACTATACCAAGAATAAGGGGAGGGTACAACTCCGCACAATTCCCACCACCAGAACTCTGTATCCCATCCCCTCCCCTGATAGCTTTCCAATACTTTAACCCTCTGGGAGTATGGACCCAAGGTCATTGTGGGATACAGAAGGTGGAAGGTCTGGCTTCTGTAATTACTTCCCTGATGAACATGGGCATTGACAGGTCAATCCATACTCCCAGCCTGTCTCTCTCTTTCCCTGGTGGGGAAGGGCTCTGGAGAAGTGGAGCTCCAGGACACATTGGTGACGTTGTCTGTTCAGGGAAATCTGGTCGGCATCCTGCTAGCATCTGGAACCTGGTGGTTGAAAAGAGAGTTAACATACAAAGCCAAGCAAATTGTTGACCAATCATGGACCTAAAGGCTGGAATAGTGAAAATGAAGAGTTGGGGGGTCCTCCATTTTGTAGATAGCTAGCAGGCATATTTTAGTTATATTCCAAAGGGCCTATAGCTATACTAGTTGTTGTTGCTGTTTTTTTTCCTGAGTCTGAAATCTGATATGCCAGTGGATCCAAGTTATTGTCTGAGGAGGTGATGTCATGGCTGGAAAAGAGACAGAAATCTGGAAGAGAGAAGTTCCCTAATATGGGAAAGGGGTATAAATATTGTTGACTGTAAACCCCATCGATATGATTTGGTCCATATTCAGCTTAGGAGCCTATGTGACCTCTGCACCCCTGTAGGTCTGAGCTCACATTCTGTGGTCATGAGTAGGAACATTCCATGCTGCCCCAATATTGACCCATCTTCCTCAGATGTAGCATAGAGTATGTTGTCCAGCCTTCCTTCAGAGGGGAACATTCTCTATCGTTGTTGATCCAAGTTGAGGGCAAGGTCCTATGGGGGACCCCAAAGTCAGTATAAAGTTCATAATGAAATAGTGTCTACTTAGACTTAGATACCCTCCTCACCTACTTCCTATTACAGTTCTCTCACTCACTTGAAAGCTATCCTTATCAAAGCAAGGACTGCAAAAGCTGAATAAGGGCAAGAGACTGGCATACCTTAATGATGACTCTTTAGTCACTATTAGGCCACCCCATCAGCGGGGGCCCTAATCGGGGGAGTCCTGAGATTCCCAAACAGACATGATGGGCCTAGACTTCGAATAAATCCCTCTCTCCATTGTTACTGGTCATTTCTATCGTATTTTTAAAAGGAGGTCTTGGGGTGGGAACATAGAGCTTAGCTGGTAGGTGAAGTGTGGGACTATACCCTATAATATTATAATCTTGTAAGCCATTATTAAATTACTAGTAACAAAAGGAAAAACCTATCCTAACATAAAAAGGTATTATTGATAAACTAGTTTTTCTATTGAGTTCTTGTTTTAAAGATGTAATTTTACTTTCTAGGGCCTTAAAGGAAGTATTTAAAAATCTGTTTATTAAAGGTTTTAGTAATTATGATCGTCAACTTAGAAATGATATATTAGTGATCACTACAATTATAGCTCAAAATCCTGAAGCACCAATGATTGTAAGTATGAATCAAATTCCTTTGCTTTTAATTACACAAGTTCTAGATGTGGAGAGAGGGAATCGTAATCCATGCTGCAATATTAATATACTTTGTGTTAGTGCCAAGTTGTGTTGTAGTGGCATGATAGTCATGCTGCCAACTCTTTTTTGCATCCCTTTGGAAACTCGAGATATTCTTCTTATATTTTGTAATTTATGTATATATATATATATATTCTAAAATAGTAGAAATATAAAGCTGTGAGCTCAAAAGGCCAGCGTTTGCCCCTTTCACCTCTCCTTCACTTTCAAAGTCCAACTAGAACAAGAATGAGTTCACTCATACTGAAGTATGTACAACTCTGGTCATTTTTCAGGGCTTTAAGAACTGCCTCTATCTCTTTTTCACATATTTGACACAATAATGAAGGTAGGGGTAGGGTTGGGGGAGGCAGTATTTAAGAAGAAAATCTGAGAAAAGTAACAATATTTGCCTCCTTTATTTTGTCACTTGAAGGTATAATTTTGTTTAACCAGAGTACTGTTCAGTCTAGCTTATGGTGGCTAGGTGGATTGAATCTGACACTTTGGAGTCTTGGTCATTTTTATTTCTTTATCTTTTTTTGCATAACCCTTATGCTATCTTCTCCATCCTGAAAGTATAGTTAGTTAGTGAATCACTTAAGTAACTTGTAGATCTAATACATTTTTTAGCTCTTACCAAATTTTAAATAGTATCTCCTAAAATATACATAGAATAATGTAAAAATATGTCTTGTAGCCTACAGAAGTAAGTTAAAAACTAAATGATAAGTTTATCTTGCTGTGTGCTTTTTTTTTTATTTAAAAAACCTTTATTAGGGTTTTCTGAATTTAAGTGAATTCCAATAGAAGAATCTGATAAGGATACATATTAGGTAAACATGTTCATCTATATCTTTATCTCCATACAATTAATTAATCCTTTTTTTCTTTTTTGGTATGTGTATTTACACTAGGAAAGTGGCTTTACCAAGGACTTGATACTATTTGCAACCTTTAATGAAGGTAAAAATCATAAAAGCTTCAACATATTTACCTTGATAATACATCATTTTAGCTTTTAACTCTTTCATTTTATTTTCCTCACAGTTAAAAGTCAAAATCCTTTAGTGAAAGGTATTAAGCTCTCTAATTCCCATGAAGATTTTGAGCTAAAGAAATTGCTGTTCAATATAATTGTGATCTTATGTAAAGATTTATCTACTATACAGGTAAAGAATAAGCAAAGCAAACGTTAAAGTTATCTGATCTCAGTTTGTAGTAGAGCTTTTTTAGAGCCGTGCATGACTGCAGACCTTTTCATCAGCCTTATGTCTACCATAAAAAGTAACAACTTGAAGCTGGTGGGAAAGATGACATCAGACAAAACAGGCTTGGGTGAAGCCTTGAGTCCTTTTTTTTAAAAAATATTTTATTTGTTTATTCATGAGAGGGATAGGAGAGAGAGAAAGAACCAGACATTACTCTGGTACATGTGCTGCCAGGGATTGAACTCAGGACCTCATGCTTGAGAGAGCAACATTTTATCCACTGCGCCACCTCCTGGAACACAAAGCCTTGAGTCCTCTCCCTGGTACAGTATATTCCAGAGTGCTTGTGTATTTTCTGAGATGACAAAAAAAAAAAAAAAAAAAAATCAGTAAAATATGCTTTGCTGTTGTTTTCAGTGTAATGTTATAGGATTATTAAAATAATAGACAAAATAAAAATCTTACAGAGTATAAGCTAGTTTGTTTAAGCAAAAAAATCAAATGGTACATAGACTATGGTAAACTTAAAATACTTTGGGAGGAATAGAATCAACTATTTTCAACTACTTTTTTATGCCATATATTTGTGTCTCAGTAATAACTATTGTGATGAGTACAAGTACTGATATTTGTAGTTTACAGGTATTTCAAAAACATTATCCAGTGGTCTGGGAAGTGGCTCAATGGATAAAGTGTTGGACTTTCAATGAGGTCCTGAGTTCAGTCCCGGGTAGCACATGTACCAGAGTGATGTCTGCTTCTTTCTCTCCTGCTATCTTTATCATGAATAAATAAAATCTTTAAAAGAAAAACATTATCCACTTAATCTTACAGAAATGATAAAACTAGTTGCTATCCTTCTTTTTAATGTGCTTCTAGGCAAAGAATCCAGGACATTAAGAATGTACAATACCACCAAGTATTCTCACCAGTCCAATTTTTCATTCATTATTTTTGAGAGAAGGAAAGCAGAGGTAGGGAGAGGCACAAAGAGAAGTGAGAGACACCATGGCACTGTTTTATCACCCATCATTCTCTCCTAGTGCTATAGATGGTTCTCTGATACATTGCAGACTTTAAACCCAGGGTCTCAAGCACAGTAAAGTTTGTACTCTACTGAGTGAGCTACCTTCTGGTTTCTAGTTGTTACTCTTATTCCCACTTTCTCATTTTTTTTTAACTGGGGAGTAGTCTTTAACACATAGACACAACCTCTCATTTCCCTTGATTGGTGTCTAGGAGACACAGCAAGATTCCAGTATCTCTTCATCCTGTCCCTTTCCATCCTTCCCCAGAGTCCCTTGCTTTGGAGCAATATACCACCCCCAGTCCAAATTTGATCATGTGTTCTTCCTTTCTAACTCTGTCTCCCAAGTTACCCCAACATGTGGAGTCATCCAATATTCATTCTTCTCTTCTTGACCTATCCCACCCAGCACTTTTCCTTCTGTATCTAATAAGTGTGAGGCAAAGTTGAGATTTTAGAGTTTCTGTTCTGATATCTAGGTCTTTGATATTTGGCTTTGGTTCACCAACATTAGTCAAATCACTGTGTTCTTTCTGTCATCCCTATTCCTTTTGCTACTGTTGTTTGAGTTCCTATTTCTACTGTACCACAGATTACCTCATTTGAAGTTAGAGTTCCTTCTTTTCCTGTAGGACTCCTTTCAGTAGTTTTTGCAAGACAGGTTAGTTGTGGTGTATTCTTTCAGTCTCTATATGTTTGGGAAGCTTTTCAAAATATTTATTTTATTTATTTATGAGAAATATAGGAGGAGAAAGAGGAAGAACCAGTTATCACTCTGGTACATGTATTTCTGGGGATTGAACTCCAGACCTCATGCTTGAAAGCCCGATGATTTATCCATTGTGCCACCTCCCAGACCACACTGTTTGGGAAGCATTTGACTTCTCCTTTATACTTCAAGGATAGTTTGGAAGGATAGAGTATTTGTGGCTGGTAATTCTTACCTCTTAATATATATATATATATCTTCTTGGGATTGTGCTGAGAAATCTGGTGAAAGCTTGATGCTTCTGCCTCTGTATGCAAAATTCTTTCTTTCCACTTCAACCTGCAATATTTCTTCCTTGTCCTTGCTTTTGGAAAGTGTTACTATATGTGTCTTGGCATTGACTGTTTGGGATTCAGTAGTTTTGGTTTCTGTTCAGCTTCCTCTATATCAGTATTTTGGCCATTGTCTAGGTGTGGAAAATTTTCTGCAATAATTTCTTTAAATATGCTCTCTGCTCTGCTCTGTTTCTCTTCATCTGGCACCCCAAAAACTTTCACATTTTTAATTTTGATAGAGCCTGCTGTTTCACAGAGAATTGCTTCATTTTTCATAACCTTTCTTCAGCAGCTTTACACACTGAGAATGTGGTGGTTTTTTCTTCTAATCCTACTATTCTTTCTTCAAAATGATTTATTCTGGATATAAGGCCACTTAAATAAGTCCTAATACTTTCCAGTGTTCCCTTTAATTCCAGGGTTTTCTTTAGGAATTCTTATTGTGTTGGGACCATGTGGTGGTGCACCTGGCTGAACACACATATTACAGTACTTGAGGAATTCTTTTTGTGAATTTTTTAGTTCTTTGGTGAAGAGATTTCTAGATTCTTTAATTTGCATTTTTATGCTGTGGTTGGAGTCTTGAATTACCTTCATAATACACTTTCTCAATTCAAACTCAGACATTTTTTCCAAATTCTTCTGATGGTGTACATTTGCATTCTTGTACGTTTCAGTTGACTGTTGTTTCTTCTGTTCAACCAGCAGGTGGTGCTTTGGTTGTATTGTTTATACGTGGTGGTGTGGCAGGGGTGGGGAGAGTCCTCCCTGTTACTCAGGTCTGTTTAGAATAAATCCACAACAGGTGATGGGAGTGCTGTTGCCCATAGCTCAGGGCCCAACTGCCTTTACCTGTTTCAGACTGCATTCAGGCTTCTGGCCACCCTATGCCATGGTCTCAGCTGTTCCTGAACTAGGGGCCAGGTTCTCGCTTCAGTATGGCTTTGCTTTCTGCCTGCTATTACCTCCAGATTCAAGTCGCCTCTGTCCCACTATGCTCTCCCCTGCCCCTTTCCACATGTCCATTTGCATGCGCCTGACCCTCAGCAAGTTTCTCAAACTTTGTAGGTTGTAGTGTGAGGTTGCAGATTTTTTTTTTCTACTGTTTTATCTGGTTTCTCCCAGGTGTGATCATTCAGTCCTTGTGACTCTATGGCCAAACACGCAGCACCCAAAATTTTCTACTCCTGTAGTTTTATCACAAGCAGAAGCTAAATTACATATATAAGCAGCACAGACAAAAGAATTAATATTAATTGTCATCTAAGGAGTGCATATTCCCCCCAAAGGAGGTAATAACCAACTGTTAATACTGAATTGCTTTTTGTTAACTTAAGAATCTTTAGTATCCCTCACTAGTATTCAGAAGAACTTTGAAATTATTGTCAATAAAGCAAATTTGAAATCTGTTGTTTAATTTTTTTAGGTTAAATTTAAATTACATCTCTAACAGTATTTTTTAACCTTTCTCTTAATAGCTACTAATTGATGGAAAAGTCATTTGGGCTTTGTTTACCTATGTTAAAAAGCCTGAGAAAAATAAAATAATTGAGTGGTCTGCAGCACAATATGAAGAATTACAATTGCATTCAATTGCCACTTTGTCATCAGTGGCCCCTTTACTAATTGAAGAGTATATGTTATGCCAGGGAAACGCCCGGGTCCTTGCTTTTCTAGAATGGTGTGAGAGTGAAGGTAAGTGGTCCTACAATTCTTGTCAAAATTTTAATCTATATGTTTCTTTCTTCCTTCTTTTCTTTCTTTCTCTTCTTCTTTATTTCTTATTGGATAGAGAGAGGAGGAGGGGATAGGAAGAGAGAAAGAGAAGTACCTACAGCCCTGCTTCACCACTTGTCAAGCTTTTCCCCTGCAGGTGGGGACCAGGGTCTTGAACCTGGGTCTTTATGCATTGTAATGTGTGCACACTTAACTAGGTGTACCACCGCCCAGTCCCCAAAATTTTAATCTATATATTTCAACTGAACTCTTAATGCATAGAAAAAGAAATTTAATTAAAGCATGGGAAAAATATACAAGCTTGTCTTTCTGTGATTTCAGTATAGTTAGATGAAATCTCAAGAAAAAAAGGTGGACCTTGAGATTTCACTTAAAATGAGACATTAGTATCATAACTCTGGGTGATATATACTTCTCAGTAAAAGATAGACAACTAATATGATTTAAGTATTTGTATTTTTAGGTTCATCAGACAGTTACATGAGGTTATGACAACATTTTAATTATTCACTCAACAACTATTTATTGCATACCTATTAAATAATACCAGATGCTATATTAACTGCTAAAGAGACATTTGTGTTCAAAACCAACAAAATCCCTATATTCATGGAACTTAGAAATAAGATTTCTATGGGTTGGGTGGTGGCACACCTTTTTGGACATACATATTACCACATACAAGGACCCAGGCTCAAGTAACCTGTCCTCATCTACAGGGGAGAAGTCTTACAAGTGGTGAAGCAATGCTGTAAGTGTTTCTCTCTCCTCTACTTCTCTCTTCCCTCTTGATTTCTCTTGTCTATATCCAATGCATTATAAAAATAATTAATTAAAAAATTTAGTTAGTTTTCTGGGGCTAGCAAAATAGCCATCTGGTAGGGTGCCTACTTTGCCATGCATGATACACAGGCTTAAGTTTGACCCACAGCACTAAGGAAGTTTTAGTGCTATGGTATTTTTCCCTTTGATCCCTCTGTGTCTCTCTCTCTGTCTTTTTATCTGAAAAACTCAGCCTACAAAAGTGAATCACCTACCAAAACAGAACACACTAGATTTCTAATGAGAAGTAATTACTGTAGGGCTGGGGAGATAGCAGAATGATTATGCAAAAGACTTTCATGCCTGAGGCTCCAACCTCCCAGGTCCAATTCCCAGCACCACCATAAGCCAGAGCTGAGCAATGCTCTGGTCTTTCTTTTTAACTGGATAGGACAGAGAGAAATTTAGAGAGGAGGGGAAGATAGCAAGAGAGAAAGACAGACACCTACAGACCTGCTTCACTGCTTGTGAAGCATCCCCCCTGCAGGTGGGGAGCCGGGGACTTCAGTCCAGATCCTTGCTCAGTCCTTGTTCTTGGTACTGTGTGACTTAACTGGGTGCAACATCATCTGGCCCCCTGCTCTGGTCAGTCTTTTTGTGTCTTTCTCTTACCTCATTAAAATGAAATAATAAAATATTAAGAAAAGTAATTACTGTCATGTAGTCTACCAAATTAGGTGATCCCTAATCTGTATAAATATTTTCTTCAATTTACAGAATTCTTTTTATTTATTTATTTATTTATTTATTTAAGAAAGGAGACATTAACAAAACCATAGAATAAGAGGGGTACAATTCTGCACAATTCCCACAACCCGATCGCCACATCCCACCCCCTCCCTTGATAGGCTTCCCATTCTCTATCTCTCTGGGAGTATGGATCCAGGGTCTTTGTGGGTTGCAGATGGTGGAAGGTCTGGCTTCTGTAATTGCTTCCCCGCTGAACATGGGTGTTGACTGGTCGATCCATACTCCCAGTCTGTCTCTTTCCCTAGTAGGGTGGGGCTCTGAGGAAGTGGCGATCCAGTATACATTGATGGGGTAGTCTGTCCAGGGAAATCTGGTCAGCATCCGGAACCTGGTGGCTGAAAAGAGAGTTAACATACAAAGCCAAACAAATTGTTGAACAATCATGGACCTAAAGACTGTAATAGTGCAGATGAAGTGTTGGGGGTATTCCCTGCATGCTCTTGTGTACTTCTGCTTTCAGGTATATATTTTTCCCCTAGTTTATGGGCACGGGTGAACCTATGCTCTATCTCAGGGGATCTGGTCTATATCTAGGTTTGGGGACTTTATTGGGGAGTGGAACACCTGGAATGGAATTAGAGAGTACTATGAAAGGACAGGTCTCACCCAAGTGATGAAGCTGAAGGGTTGTCATTCCACACCTGAAGTCTCTGGTCACAGTCTAAAGTGAAGCATGCTGGGGTGACACTCGTTGTGTTGATTAGGTTACAATCCGCGGATGCAATATTATTTGATTTGAATTGAGAGCAGCTTGCAGAAAAGTGGGCCCCACCCTAAGGTTCCAGGACTGGGGGAAATATAGGCTCTATAGTGGAAATGTGAGGTTCCTGTTGTCTTAGGGTTCAAGAAGACAATGGATAGTTACTGTTATCATCACATTATTTGGTGATAGGGTTAACTTTGGAAAGTCCCTTTGATAGAGTTTGGGGTATAGTACCCAGCATCTTGTATATAGCTGTGCTACCAGTTGCTTCTGTTCTCCCTGGTCTAGGCTTTTGGGAGAGACAACATATCAAAGACAGCCTATGTATTAAAAAGACTCAGTCTGTGTTTTAAGAAGTTCTAGACATATCATCAGTTTTTCGCCTCTCATATTAATTAAATAGTGGTTTATATAATGTTTACACTTTAATAGGATTGTACATAAACACCACTCCCACCACCAAAAGACTGTATCCCATCCCCCCTACCCACCCTCACCCCACCCACCCTCCACCATGCAGGAAGCCCAATGGCCACCCTCCCCTTCACCACAGTGTTTTTACGTTGGTGCCCTGCTCTCGATTTAATCAGATCCTGCTTTTAGTTTCCCTTTCTGTTCTTCTTTCTCAACTTCTGTTGATGAGTGGGGACATCCCATACTCATCTTTATCTTTCTGACTTAGCTGACTTAACATAATTCCTTCTAGCTCTGTCCAAGATGGGTCAGATAAGGTGGGTTCATTGTTCTTAATAGCTGCATAGTATTCCATTGTGTATATGCACCACAACTTTCTCAGCCACTCATCTGCTGTTGGGCAGCTGGGCTCCTTCCAGGTTTTAGCTATTATGAATTGTGCTGCTATGAACATAGATGTACACACATCTTTTTGGTTGGGCATTGTGGAATCCTTGGGGTATAACCCCAGGAGAGGAATTAACTGGGTCATATGGAAGGTCCATGTCTAGCCTTGTGAGAGTTCTCCAGACTGCTCTCCAGAGAGGCTGGACCAATTTACATTTGCACCAGCAGCATAGAAAGGGTTCCTCTGTCCCCACAGCCTCTCCAACATTTGTTGCTGCTGTCCTTTTTGATGTATGCCATTCTTACAGGAGTGAGGTAGTATCGCAATGTTGTCTTTATTTGCATCTCTCTGACAATCAGTGACCTGGAACAGTTTTTCATATGTTTGTTAGCCTTTTGGATCTCCTCTGAAGTGAATGTCTTGTTCATATCCTCTGCCCATTTTTGGATGGGGTCATTTGTTTTTTTGGTGCTAAGTTTGCTGAGTTCTCTGTATATTTTGGTGATTAGTCTCTTGTCTGATGTTTGGCATGTGAAGATCTCCCATTCTGTGAGGGGTCTCTTTGTTTGTGTGATAGTTTCTTTGGCTGTGCTATGTGAATAACTTTTTAAAAATTGAATAACAGAATGTTACAAGAAGTATATATAATCTGCTACATTTGAGTAAAAATCTAAAGTACATGTTTCTACCCTGGTAAAAGGTGAGGGAAACAGGATAATTCTCTAAAAAATGAAGTATGACTACATTTTAAATTTAGAGACATATATATGAGATGCCTACTACATTCTGTTTGAAGTGATATATGCTACATTTTTCTGATGCATAATAAATTATTAATATTTATTTACAGATTCCTTTTTCAGTCATGGTAACAGTTTTCATGGGGCAGGTGGCCGTGGCAACAAGTTTGCCCAGATGCGTTACAGTTTAAGACTTCTGAGAGCCATGGTCTACCTTGAGGATGAAACTATAAATAATGATCTTTGTGAAAAAGGAACAATTCATCAACTAATAGGTAAAAACATAACATCTTTATGTACTGGTGAAAATAAAGTACATGTAGAGTCTGGAGTTCTGTTTAAAATATTTTTCTACAGATTATTTTGTAATAGTAAAAGAAAAATATTCTTTATAGTTGAGAAACTCCTACTTTCTTGTTTTATGTTTCATATGCTGTAAGGTAATTTATTTTTACAAAAACATTATGATCATGTTTCCTTTAAACATTTGTTTAATTAACAAATAGCAGATAAAATTTCATTATTTGTTTTAAAAGAATAAAGGATTAGGGGGTCGGGCAGTGGCGCAGTGGGTTAAGCGCATGTGGCGCAAAGCACACCGACGGGCGTAAGGATCCCGGTTTGAGCCCCCGGCTCCCCACCTGCAGGGGAGTCGCTTCACAGGCGGTGAAGCAGGTCTGCAGGTGTCTATCTTTCTCTCCCCTTCTCTGTCTTCTCCTCCTCTCTCCATTTCTCTCTGTCCTATCCAACAACGAATTGCATCAACAAGGGCAATAATAATAGCCACAACGAAGCTACAACAAGGGCAACAAAAGGGGGGAAAAATGGCCTCCAGGAGTGGTGGATTCATTGTGCAGGCAATAACCCAGCAATAAACCTGGAGGAGGAAAAAAAAAAAAGAATAAAGGATTAGCTTTATGTTTTAAAATATATACGATTGTCAGAGGAGGACCTAGAAGGGACTTGAACTGTTATGTGGAAAACTGAGAAATGTGAACAGGGGAAGATGGCATAATGTTTAGGCAAAGAGACTTATTCCTGAGGCTCCAAAGTCTCAGGTTCATGGTGCATTCACCTTCTATACCCCATCTTGAATGGAGCTCAAAAATGTCATGTTAAGTGAGATAAGTCAGAAACAAAAGGATGAATATGGGATGATCTCACTCATGGACAGGGATTGAAAAACAAGATCAGAAGGGAAAACTCTTAAGCAGAACTTGGAGTGGAGTTGGTGTATTGCACCAAAGTAAAAGACTGTGAGTTGGTGGCGGGGAGATTCAGGTCCTAAAACATGATGGCTGAGGAGCACCTAGTAGGGCTTGTATTGTTATGTGGAAATGTTATGCTTGTACAGACCATTGTACTGTTAACTGTAAACCATTAATTCCCCAATAAAGACATTATATATGTATAATTGTATATAATAATACATAAATATATTATTTATATAAGTATATTTATATAAATATATAATTGTATATATATATATATATATATATATATATATATATATATATATACACAATTGTGTGTCTGGGTGGTGGCACACCTGTCTGAGCGCACGTTATAATGTACAAGGACCCAGGTTCAAGCCCCCAGACCCCACCTGCAGGGGGAAGTGTAACAAATGGTGAAGTCAGGCTACAGATAGCTGTCTCTTTCCCTCTCTATAAAAGTTTGTTATGTTTCATTTTTCTGTAAATAAGATCACCACTTTTTGGCTAAATACTTCACTTTAAAATTGAAATTATTTTTCAAGAGGCATAGCATCACTTTTATTGTTGTAGTCATTTCCAGGGTTTTGCTGCTCTGCATTGATTCTTTTTTTCAGATAGAAAAAACAGACACTAATATAGAGATCACAGCACTGATGTTTCCTTAAATGTGATGGGGGCTGGGCTTGAAACTGGATGACTTACACAGCAAAGTAAGACACTTGTCCAAATGAACTATTTTTGCTAGCCCTTTTGTATTTTTAATTCTTTTTAAGATTTATTTTTATTGACCAAGAGACAGGAAGAGGGGGAAGAGAACAAGAAGACCAGAGCATTGCCCTGGCACATGTAATATCAAGGGTCAAACTTGGGACTTCATGCTTGTAAGTCCCACTTTCTTACTACTGTGTCACCTCCCTCACACAGTATTACATTTTTATGACACAGGACACTGTTACATACAGAAATGTACACAAGAGATTATTTCATTGGATAAAATATCAGGATATCCTTGATTTTCAACTTATAATTTTGTCTATTTCTTAATATTTATTTATTTATTGGGTAGAGGCAGAGGGAAATTGAGAGGGAAGAGGAAGATAGAGAGGGAGGAAAGGAAAGAGAGAAACCTATAGCAAGCCTCATGGCTTGTGAGCCTTCCCCGCTGCAGGTGTGGACTGGGCGCTTGAACCCAGACCTTCTACACTGTGTGCACTCAACCATGTGTGCCACAGCCTGGCCCCTTTAACTTGTAATTGACTATGACTTATCCCCTTATAGTCGACTTTGTAAGGTCATTGTAAATTCAGAGCCCTTGAACAAACTTGTTTTTTTGTAAAAATAGACAAATTTTGGAAAAAATAATTGCCCTCTAGCCATAACCTTTCTAGATTTTGAAAACTAAGAACTATTTCAGTTAAAAGAATTATTTCAGTCATAAGCATATACTTCAGTCTATTTATTCAGTGATGGCCTCATAAGTAAGTCATAATTTGATGAATGTCTGCTCCAAAGGCCTGCTATAAAGCTTAGGTGTTTATTATTTCCTTATTAGTATAATTAAATAGTACCCTCTAGTAATAATTGTAGCAAGCAAAATTGTTCAAATGGAGTCTAGGCAAAGGCCTTTTTGATTAATTTTTTCTGTATGATCACACCTAGAAGTAGATTTTATCATTTTCATGCACATTATATTGTATAGAACTCAACCATTGATGCTCCAGCCTAACTGGATAGAGTCTAAAAAGAAAGCAGTCATCCATGTGTCCAGGAGAAAGTCTCTTTTTTAATTGGAGGGATTAGTGGTTTACAGTAAATACAGTTGTTGATACATGTGTAAAATTTCTCAATTTTCTGCAAAATACTCTCACTCAAGCCTAGGTTCTCCCCCACCATCATGCACCAGGACCTGAGTGCCCTGCACCCAAAGGCCTTCACTTTGATGTAATACACCAAATCCAGTCCAAGTCCTACTTTGTGTTTCCCCTTTCTGTTCTTTATTTCTCAACTTCTGTCCATAAGTGAGATCATCTCATATTCATCCTTCTCTTTCTGGCGTTTCACACATAGCATAATTCCATCCAAGATGAGGTAAAGGTCAATTCATCATTCTTAATAGCTAAGTAGTATTCCATTGTGTATAATACCACAACTTTCATTGCTATCATTATTATTTTGCCTTCAGAGTTATCTCTGGGGCTCAGTGCCTACATTATAAATCCACTGCTCCTGGCGGCCATTTTTTTCCATTGCTGTTGGCTAAGACAGAGAGAAATTGAGAGAGGAGGGGAAGACAGAGAGGAGGAGAGAAAGATAGAAACCTGCAGACCACTTGTGAAGTGACTCCCCTGCAGATGGGGATTCGGGGCTCAAACTGGGGTCCTTGGGCTGGTGCTTGTGCTTCACACTATGTGCATTTAACCCAGCCCCCATACCACAACTTTCTTATCCACTCATCTGTCGTTGTACACTTAGATTGCTTTCACAACTTGTGTTGCTGAGAACATAGGTATACAAAGATATTTTTGAATGGGTCTGTTTGATTCCTTAGGTTGTACTCTCAGGAGAGGAATTTCAGGGTCATAGGGTAAGTCCATTTCTAGCCTTCTGAGAGTTCTCCAGACTGCAGTCCACAGAGATTGGACCAATTTACCATCTTATACCTGTAAGATTGTGACACTTTATAAAGGACAGAAACAAGTACTGGTGAGGATTCTGGGGAAAAGGAAGTGGATCCCTTCTATACTTCTGGTAGGAATGTAAATTCCCCCCTCCCTTGTGGAAAATAGTTTGGAGAGATTCTTATGACATTAAAAATGAGCCTACCAGATGATCTCACTTAATGGTGGAACTTAAGAAAAAAAGGGAAAATATAAGGTTAAACTTAAACTAGGTGTGATCTATTACAGCAAAACCAAGGACTCTTGGGAATGGAGGGAGAAGTAGGCAGGGGTTGAGAAAGAGTTAGGGATCCAGTGCATTATGGTTAAATTGGTAGTAAGAATGATGTGCAGACACCTATCATGGGGAGATAAATTGTATTTATGTGGAAATAATCAACTTAAACATTCTTTCTCTAATATAATGATTGAAAAAAAATATTAAAAAGTAAGGGAGGGAGTCGGGCGGTGGTGCAGCGGGCTAAGCGCACGTGGCACAAAGCACAAGGACCAGCTTAAGGATCCTGGTTCGAGCCCCCAGCTCCCCACCTGTAGGGGAGTTGCTTCACAGGCAGTGAAGCAAGTCTACAGGTGTCTATCTTTCTCTCCCCCTTTATATTTCCCCTCATCTCTCGATTTCTCTCTGTCCTGTCTAACAATGATGACATCAACAACAACAATAATAACTACAACAACAATAAAAAACAACAAGGGCAACAAAAGGGAAAATAAATATAAAAATGTAAAAAAAATTAAAAAAGAAGCAAGGGAGAGATTTTCAAAAGATATGAGAACACTGCTGCCTAAGTTTGTTTTAGACATCTTTAGGTAGACATAGAAGTGGATACAGAAAGCAGTACCATGAAAGACTGTTTTTCAGATGAGATGAGATGAGAAATCGTACCCATGTGCCATAACTGAACTGTAAACCATTAGCCTCCCAAATTTTAAAAAAATCATAAATTTATGGCACAGAAAAACAAATAAGAGGAATACATTTTTTTTCTTAAGATTAAAGACCTTCTTTGCTTAAAGTTAACCCAGTTATAGCCATGAGAAGAGATGAGGCTAACTAATAAAGCATTTTGGTCATATATTTGCATGGATACTCATCCTTGCTGTCTCATAAAATTCTTTGAATTTTAAAGGTTTGTTTACTGGAGTAAGTATGAAGTTTTTAGGGTATTTTTTTTTGTGATGTTCTGTTTATTCTGTGTTAGAAATTCTAGGCAGTGGACCTTGTGGTGGCACACCTTGTAGAGCACACACACTACGGTGCTCAAGGACACAAGTTCAGTGCCTGGTCTCGACTTGCACGGGGGATGCTTCATTAGTGGTAAAATAGTGTTGAAGGTGCCTCTCTCTTTTCCTGTCTCCATCCCTCTCAATTTCTTTCTGCCTCTATCCAGAATAAACAAGTAAAATAAAATAATGAAATTCTAGACAAATATGAGGCAATAATTTATTGTATTGAAAGTTTAAAGAATGTATTTATCTTTGCCTAGTTTCTAGGTAACGAACTACTTGATGATATAACTCCTTTTAAAACACTTGATCTAGCTGGAATGTTATAAGGAAGGATTAAAAAATTAAAATACAGTGTCCAGTAACTTTATATTTTTATTTTTTTTCAAACTAGGAATCTTTAAAAACACAATAAACAAGGATAATGACAGGGAAGAGGCTATTCTTTTGGAAATTCAATCTGATATATTGCTTATCTTATCTGGTCTTTGTGAACATAGTGTTCCTAGGAAGGTATGTATGTCTTTGAGTCAAAGATTTGTTTAGAACTCTCAATCATCTAATGCTACTTTTTCTCAGTAAGTCTTCACAAATGTTAGTGTTTTTGTCAGTCTTGTGAAAATGTAATTTAGTATTATTTTTAATAGCTAGAACATAACTACGTGTAAGAAGAGATATAGCTCTCAGTATCGAATTCAATAGATTCTAATAACTGGGTGTACCCATTTAACTAAAAAGCTCAGTTAAAATATAGTATATTGTTACCAACCTATAAAACTCTATCATGTCCACTAGCAACTATCCCCCAAGTAGCTTCCAGGCAACTATTATTCTGATTTTTCTCCCCATTTACTACTTTTGCTTATTCTTTAACATTATGTGAATGGAATCACATAGCATTTACTCTTTAATCTAGTTTTCTGTCATCCAGCATCATATTTTTGAAATGCATTCATTTTACAAATATCAACAGGTCATTCCTTTTTACTGATAAATATTAATGTATAAATATGCCTAAATTTGTTTATCTGTTGACACTTAAGCTGTTTCCATTTGGGACTATTGTGAATAAAGTTTAAATGAATATCATACTAGTCTTTTGTGGACATAAAGTTTTCATTTCTCTTTAACAAATGTCTAGTAGTGAAATTTAAGGATCATAAAGTATGTCTTATTAGAAATGCACAGTTTTCCAAAATGGCTTGTACCTTTTTAAGTTCTTTTTTTATTTAAATGGTATTAATAACTCAAAAGTTAAGAGGGGAGAAAAGGAACATGATTCCTTTCTATCTTCTTTAGTCCCACAACAAACTCTGGATATCATATCAGGAAATCAAAAATTGTCAGAATTGTGACAATAAAAGTAAGAAATTGTAAAAGTACCATGGGGCTAGAGATAGCTCACACAAGGCCATGGATTCAGCTGCAGCATCACAGTGGAGCACCATGGATGGTATCGGGTGCTGTGTGGGTGGTGGATTGGTGTCGTGGTATATCTTCTTCTGTGTGTCTCTTTCTCTCTCATACCTTCTCTAAGATATTGAATGGGTGTGGGGGAGAGAAGACTAGGGAGACCTCTCAGTGCTAATATCATTCATGTGCAATGCTTAGTGCCACATAAAATAAATTATGATGGTTTCAATAAATGGAAAAAACAATATTAGATATATACTTAGCTTCCAGTTCTAATGCAAAAATTATATTATACCACCTGTGCTCTTCTGGAAAAAATAGAGAGATTGAGTTTGGTATATTGATTAATGCCCATTCTTTTTTTTCCCCAAGGCTTTCCCCAGGATCCTTGACTTTGGTGCAATACACTAATACCCACTCTTAAAGTAATTAGCTTTACAATAATTTCCCTCAACTCTCTTAAAACAACCAAGTACAAATTCAAGAAAAATAATATATTACAAGTATTACTTTTCTAACAATGTTGGTTGCATTTCTCTGGTAGAAGTTTTAAGGTACATAATAAAGTATGGAAGAATAAGGAGTTATTTATTTCAAAGAAAATTCTAAAATCTTTTAGGAAATTTTTGGAATTGAAGGAGTGGATATAATTCTTCATGTAATGAAAACAGACTCCAAGAAGTTACAGAGTGGATTAGGCTATAATGTTCTTCTTTTTAGTACATTGGACAGTATTTGGTGAGTACTACTTTATTTAAGTTTAATAAACCACAGTACAAAAATATTGCCTAAATATTAGTATGCAAATTCTCTTCCTTCAAAACAACAATGGAAAGGTAATTCCCTTAAGCAGAGTGCTGACCTGGTGTAGTGGTTCTGCATACGGACTGAGAGGCAGAAGAGCTTCAGGTTCAAACCTTATTCTCACCAGAAGCCAGAGGTTCACCCCTCTGGTGGCGGGGGAGGGGATAGAGGGGCAGTGATAATTCCCTTAAAATCTATTAGAAAGCTCCAGGAAATTACTAAACAATATGTTAAAGTGTCAGGCTACAAAAATCAGTGGCATTTCTCTCTGTAAACACTAAACTATTAAATAGAAAAAGAAATATGGAAATTAATTCTTTTTACTATAGCAGCAGAAATAATCAAGTATTTAGGAATAGAGTGAATAGAGGAGGTGTAAGACTTGTTCAGCAAAAATTATGAATCACAATTCAAGGAGATAGAAAGAGATATAAAGAAATGGAAAGATATCACATGCTCTTAGATTGGTATAATTAACATCATCAAAATGACTGTCCTACCTAGAGCTATATACAGATTTAATGCCATCCCTACCAAGGTACTACAGAATTTCCTCAAAGGAACAGAACAAATGCTACAAAGTTTACCTTGAACCAGAAAATAAAGTAATCTTGAGAAAAAAGACCAAGACTGAAGGCATCACACTTCTTGATCTTAAATATACTACAGGGCTACAGTAATCAAAACTGCCTGGTACCGAATTGGAGTAGAATGGAAAGCCCAGAAATAAGACCCCATACCTGTGGACAATTAAATTTTGACGTAAGAAACCAAAATACTAAATAGAGAAAGGAGAGAGTCTTCAACAAAGGATGATGAGAAAAGTGAAACTTTTAGGATTAAATATACAGACAACCAAAACTGGACCATTACACAAAAGTCAGCTTCAAATGGATCGAACACAATGACACTAGAATAGAAACTACCAAATACATAGAAGAAAGCAGTGGCAAAACAATTCACAATCTGTGCTTAGGAAATGTCTTCAAAAACTCAAGCCCATTAGCAAGAAAAATAAAAGCATACCAATAGAACTACATCCAACCGAAAGACTTGCACAGGAAAGAGAGCCGTCACCAAAACAGTAAGACAACCTACAGAATAAGAGATCTTTATTTAATCAAGTGACTGATTACCAAAATACATAAAGAGCTCACTAAACTCAGCAGTAACTGTGAACAAATAAACAACATTAAAAAGTGGGGCAAGGATATGGACAGAATCTTCATTGAGGAAGAGATCCAGAGGTGCAATGGACACATGGAAAAGTACTCAAAGTCACTGACTCAGAAAATAATAAAGACAACTACCAGGGTGTCGGGTGGTAGCACAGCAGGTTAAGTGCATGTGGCGCAAAGCGCAAGGATGGGCGTAAGGATGGGCGTAAGACCGCAAGGATGGGCGTAAGGATGGGCGTAAGGATCCCCGAGCCCCTGGCTCCCCACCAGTAGGGGAGTCACTTCACAAGTGGTGAAGCAAGTCTGCAGGTGTCTCTCTTCCTCTCACCTTCTCTATCTTTCCCTCCCCTCTCCATTTCTCTCTGTCCTATCCAACAACGACATCAATAATAACTACAACAACAAAACAACAAGGGCAACAAAAGGGAATAAATACTTTTAAAAAAAAGAAAAGAAAGACAACCACCTTACACATCTGTGAGAATGGCATACATTAGAAGGGATAGAAACAACAAATGTTGGCAAGGACAAGGACGTGATAGAAAAGGGACACCTCTGCACTGTCAATGAGAAATATAACTTGGTCCAACCCTTGTAGAAAAGTCTGGATGCTTGTCAGGACACTAAAAATGGACCTACCCCATGGCCTACCAATTCCTATTTTAGGGATATATCCAAAGGAAGCAAAGACATTTATCCAACTATGTACATAGCAGCACAGTTTGTAATAGCCAAACATTGGAAACAATCTAGATACTCAAAACAGATGAATGGTTAAGAAAATTGTGGTATATATACACAATGGACTATTACTCAAATCTCCTTTGCCCCTGAAAGAACCATTTTAAATGAGATAAACCAATAGTATAAGGATGAAAACCAGGTAACCTCACTTTTAGAAGGTCCCTAAGAAGCAAGGATGGGGAGCCAGGTGGGTTAAGCGCATTTGGGGCGAAGCACAAGGACCCTTGCAAGGATCCCAGTTCGAGCTCCCGGTTCCCCACCTGCTGGGAGGTCTCTTTGCCAAATGGTGAAGCAAGTCTGCAGGTGTCTATCTTTCTCTCCTCCTCTCTATCTTCCCCATCTCTCTCGATTTCTCTCTGTCCTATCCACCAACAGTGCAGCAAAATGGGAAAAATGGCCTCCAGGAGCAATGGATTCAGAGTGCTGGCACTTCTTCTAGCGTTTGCCCTTCTTCCGTAGCCAGTTAATGGCTTTGAAAGTAACTGGGATCCATGTGGATTCAGTCGGCTAGGAAGGATCGTCAGTTTCCCCAATGAATGGGTACTCACGGGATGCACCACGGGAAGGTCGATCCAATGCATCCCAGTAATAACCCTGGAGGCAAAAAAACAAACAAGAATCAAGGACAGAAAGGGAAAACACAAGGTGAAACTTGGCCTGGGTTTAGTGTATTGCACCAAATCAAAGGACTCTGCAGGAGGAAGGGATGGGAGGGGTTGATGAGGTCATTGGAGTCCCAGTACATGATGTAGGGAAGAGACCTAAATTGGGGGTGGGAATATTTTGTAGACACCTCTCATGAGATGAGAAATTATACCCATGGATCAGCAACTGTAAACTTAAATCCCACTCCAATAAAATGATTTAAAAAGGGGGGCAGAGAGTGGTAACACACCTGGTTGAGTGCAGCACATATTATAATGCTCAAGGACCTGGGTTCAAGCCTCCATTCCCTACTGCAGGCAAAAATCTTTGCTAGTAGTGAAGCAGTGTCTCTCTCTCTTTCTCCCTTATCATCCCCATCCCTCTCAACTTCATTTTGTCTGTGTCCAATAAGTAAAGATAATTGAAAAAAAATTTAAGTGAGAGTAAGGCAGGGCAGTTCTCCTGTGAAACTAGGAAACACAACCAAAACTCACCTGAAGACTCAATAAAATATACCTTGAATTTCTTCAGAAACTCACTAAGCCACAGCCACTAACTTGCTGGTGCTACTACAATTTCATCCTGAACTCTTTAGGCAGATGACCTCACCAATATGTCCCAGAACTTCACCTCTCCAAAGCCCTACCCCTACAGGAAAAAACAGACTTTGGGTATGAGTGGACTGCCAACATCCAAGTCCAGTGGAGAAGTAATTACAGAAGCCAGACCTTACACCTTCTATACCCCATAAAGAATTTTGGTCCATACTCCCAGAGGGAGGGGAAGGTTTGGGGAAGGTGAACAGAGGGCTCTGAACTCCAATTCCATCAGGGTCCAGAAAAAGAAGAGGAAAAATAAAAGAGATAAAGAATCTACCTATGATAGCTGATAATTAGAAAACTATTACCTTGACATTAATAAAAGTAGATTTATCTATAAATTAAAAAATTTTTTTGGGAAAAAGAAGTGAGGACTCTTAAGGTAATTGTGACATTGTGAGACTAAAATGAGCAAAAGGCTACAAATTTCTTGGGGGGGGGATAAAAATATTTTGTCTTTTCATTTTTTTTTGGAAGATATGTTTAAAATTTTTTAGCTTCTTTTGTTTGTTATTGTTGCTTTGCTTTTGTTTTAAAATGCCAAAAGAGAAGCCAATAGAACATGAGAGAAAGAATAAAATTATATAAAGTGGCACATACTTATATTTAAACATTGCTTCTAAATACTAATAAATAACACATAACAAATTAAATAGCATCAATAGAGAAACATATTAAACATATCCCATTATAAACAATTATGTTTTACTATAAGGAAATACGTTGTATCAGGTAGGGGTAGATGGCATAATGGTTATGTAAAGAGACTTTCAGGCCTGAGACTCCAGAGTCTCACCAGCACCACTATAAGCCAGAGCAGTACTCTGGTTAAAAAAAAAAAAAAATGTGGTGTCCAATATAGTGGTTGCATTTTGCATTAGGAGATGCTTAATAGCATATCATGAATGAAATTAATCAATAATGAATTGATTTTCTTTATCTGAAGCAGCCTTTCATAGCACCCATTGAACAGATGCCACCTTTTATGAACCACTATTATATTCTTATTAGAATCAATAGGTGGCTGGAGAGATCAATTAGTTATTCTTCCCTTTTTAAAATCTTTTCATAAATATTTCCTAAGATGGCAGAAGATGCAATATAAGTAGACCAGAATTATTACTTTTCCTGTATGACACACTCAAGTATTACTAAATAATGACTATGATCAATTGAAAGAAAGTTAAAATCAGACCTTTTGGATAAGATGCATGGAATTTAGCATGATTGTGCTAAGTGTAATACATAAGAGAGTAAAAGATAATTACCAGATATTTTCACTTACATGTAGAATGTGAATGATTAAAGCAAATAAATTTGCAAACAACAAGAGTAACTCTTGGGCTCTGAAAATGATGGTGATTATTGGAAAGAATAAGGAGACAGTGTGGATGTGGTTAGGTTTTCTTTGGTGTAATGGCACTAGAACGTTGGTGCTGGATTTGGTGAGTCATAGAGACATATATGTATGAATTTATACCTCTATGCTTTTAAATCAGTGTTAATAAGTTTGAAAAAAAGAAAAATTTGAAATTAAGCTTCATTAGCAAAGTCTCTTGAAGTTCACTTTTAAAGGAAAAATACTTAAAGGAAATGGAGAAAAGTATTGAGAATGTTTCTGATTGAAGTAAATTAAGTTTTAAGCAATAAATGCTTATTAAATTAATAACCTCCTTTGTTACTAAGGTGCTGTATTTTGGGTTGTTATTCCTCTGAGGATTACTTTCTTGAAAAGGAAGGCATTTTCCTCCTTTTGGATTTATTGACAGTAAGTATGATTATAAAAATTGTAAAATAGGGAGTTGGGCAGTAGTGCAGCGGGTTAAGCGCACGTGGTGCAAAGCACAAGGACCACCGTAAGGATCCCGGTTCGAGCCCCCAGCTCCCCACCTGCAGGGGTGTCGCTTCACAGGCAATGAAGCAGGTCTGCAGGTGTCTATCTTTCTCTCCTCCTCTCTGTCTTCCCCTCCTCTTTCCATTTCTCTCTGTCCTATCTAACAATGACAACATCAATAACAACAACAATAATAACTACAACAACAATGAAAAACAACAAGGGCAACAAAAGGGAAAATAAATATAAAAAAAAAAATTGTAAAAGAAAATTTTGTTCTTAGTGACCCTTTTCAAACTAAGTGCCATAGAACTCTTTTTTGTGATTAAACATGCTTATTTTATTAATAATATGTTTATTATTAATTATATTTTATTAATGTATAATATTATTGAGATATTTTATTTATTATTAATATATATTAATTTGTCAGAGGATACTCAGAGTCACAAAATTAACTTGGAAGATATTTCAGGAATCTTGTTTTTACTGTTTTTTTATTGCCACCCCGGTTATTGCTGAGCTCTGTGCTGGCACTACCAATCTGCTCCCCAGTGGCCATTTTTTACTTTTTTTCCCCTAATTTTTCTTTTTATTTATTTATTTATTTATTTTTAAAAGGAGACATTAACAAAACCGTAGGATAGGAGGGGTACAACTCCACACAATTCCTGCCACCAGATCTCTATACCCCATCCCCTCCCCTGATCGCTTTCCTATTCTTTATCCCTCTGGGAGTATGGACCCAAGGTCATTGTGGGTTGCAGAAGGTGGAAGGTCTGGCTTCTGTAATTGCTTCCCCGCTGAACAAGGGCATTGACTGGTCGATCCATACTCCCAGCCTGCCTCTCTCTTTCCCTAGTAGGGTGGGTCCCTGGGGAAGCAGAGCTCCAGGACACACTGGTGGGGTTGTCTGTCCAGGGAAGTCTGGTCGGCATCCTGCTGGCATCTGGAACCTGGTGGCTGAAAAGAGAGTTAACATACTGTTCAACAAACAAACTGTTCAACAGTTATGGACCTAAAGGCTGGAATAGTGCAGATGAAGTGTTGGGGGGTACTCACTGCAGACTATTGTGTACTTTTGCTTTCAGGTATATATTTTGCCCTAGTTTATTGATACCTGTGAACATATGCTCTATCTCAGGGGACCTGGTCTATATCTAGGTTTTGGGACTTTGTTAGGAAGTGAACCACCTGGAATGGAATTAGAGAATACTATGAAAGGAAAGGTCTCACCCATGTAATGAAGCTGAAGGGGAGACCTGAAGTCTCTGGACACAGTCTGAAGTGAAACATGATGAGGTGGCACTCGTTGCACTGATTAGGTTGTGATCGGCGGATGCAATATTATTTGATATGAATTGAGAGAAGCATGCAGGAAAGTGCGCCCCACACTAAGGTTCCAGGACTGGGGGAAATATAGGCTCTATAGTGGAAATGTGAGATTCCTGCTGTCTTAGGGTTCAAGAAGACAATGGACAGTTATTGTTATCATCACATTATTTGGTAATGAGAGAGCCTAGGAGATAGAGAGGGAGAGAAAGATAAACACCTGCAGTCGTGCTTCACCTCTTGTGAAGCGGACCCCCTGCAAGCGGGAGCGGGCCCTTGAAGCTCACTGCTTGAGCTTGGCAGTATGTGCACTTAACTACATGTGCCACAACCCAGACCCCCTTGCCATTACTTTTTAAATTTTTATATGTTTTTGCCACCTGGGCTTCATGGGGCTTTGCAACTGTTTATTTCACCACTCCTGGTGCACTTAGCTCCTCCTCCTTTTTTTTTTTTTTTTCCACACAGAGGGTGAAAGAGAGGGAAAGATCACAGTACCACTGCACCATTCATGAAGTTACCCTTTTGCATGGTGTTCCCTTGTGGTGACAGGGGGTTTAAAACCCAGGTCCTCACTCATAGTAAAGCTCTACTGGGTGAGCTATCTCTCAGGCCCAAATCTTGCTTTTACTTGAAGATATGAAAGTTTATTTTATTAAACATCCATATTAAGATGTTATATTTTGGGCAGGGGTAGATGGCATAGTGGTTATGCAAAGAGACTCTCATGTCTGAGGCTCCAAAGTCCCGGGTTCAATCACTACCACCACCACCACCATAAGCCAGAGCTGAGCAGTGCTCTGGTTAAAAAAAAAGTTATATTTCATATTAATGTTTGAGATTATGTAGAAAAATTCAACTACATTGCTCACCATGTTCACTCCTTTACCATTAGGTTTTTGTTTTTGTTTTTTATAGAAAAGTATCATGGTACTGATAGAAAAAGTCTTATAGCAGAGTTAAGAACACAGATTAAGCTCATTATATCTGAGGCTTCCAGTAGTTGTTAACTGCATAACTTGGATATGTTATTTATTCACTTTGTTACCAAATTCTTCATCTGTAAAACAGACAACATTGATATATACCTCATGCACTGTTGGGAGGATAAGTGATTATGTGTGTACTTATGTGTGTGTACACTAGAATAGCTGTAGACATACTTTTTATAATTTTTCTACTGTGAACATAAGTATTAGATTGTATATAATGTGGATTGAGCCAGTCAAATTACAATTTTTCTCTAATGAAGCTTTTATAATAACCCTTGACACTTAATTCTTTTTCTTAAAAATAAAATAGAAAAATAACTCAACTGAATATTCTGATTAATACAGTCAGATGAAATATTTATTTGGTATGCAGTGATTATAGTGGCTAATAATGATTGAATATTTATATCTCTCTAAGTATCAGTGAGTCTCATATATCAACAACTCATCATAACAACTCCCTAAATATTATTACTATAATTTATAAAAGAGGAAACTGGTGGTTTTTGCAAGTAAAACACTTGTTACATGTTTCCCTATTTGTGTGTTACTAGCATTATAATAAAAGTTAATTAACAAAAACTATTTTGTATGGAAGAAATCACTGTGAAGGGTATTTGCTCTAGATAGACTTTAAAAAAATATTTATTTATTCCTTTCTGTTGCCTTTTTTTTTTTTTTACTGTTATAGCTATTATTGTTGTTATTGATGTCTTCGTTGTTGGATAGGAGAAAAATGGAGAGAGGAAAGGAAGAAAAATGGAAAGAAAAATGGAGAGAGTAAGGGAGAGAAAGATAAATACCTGCAGATCTGCTTCACTGCTTGTGAAGCTACTCCCCTGCAGGTGGGGAGCTGGGGGCTCGAAATTGGATCTTTACTCTGGTCCTTGCACTTTGAGCCACCTGCGCTTAACCTGCTGTGCTACTGCCCAACTCCCTGGATAGACTTTACCTAAAGTTCTATACTTATAATTTGACTGAAAACTAGTTGTACTAAGATAAAGGAAGTTAATGAATAAGATAATTTTTCTTAAATTAAAAATACTCTTTTATGAAATCTGACTTTCAAAATGCACCTCATTTTGATTTCCATGTGTGACTGTTACTTGCAATTACCACCTTTTTAAAAAATTTAAATCTTTATTTATTGGATAGAGACAGAATTGAGAGGGAAGGGTGTGATAGAGAGGGAGAGAGACAGAGAGACACATGCAACACTGCTTCACTATTCACAAAGCTTTCCCCCTGCAGGGACTGGGGGCTTAAACCTACGTCCTGTGCTTTGTAACATGTGCAATCCACCAGGTGCGGCACTATCCTGCCCCACAATTATTATTTCTTAATAACAATGAGGTTATAACTAGATGAGTCTTTACAAACCTTTGTAAAAAAAAAAAAAACACTGAAGTTAGAAAAGTTCTATAATTAAAGTGCCAGATATGAAGCACTATTCACCTTGGTCCATTTAGAATGACTGTCTTCACTTACTTTTTAAATATCTCTTTTTTCACCTCAATCAAACCAATTACTATTTTTTTATATTTATTTATTTTCCTTTTTGTTCCCCTTGTTTTTATTGTTGTTGATGATGATGTTATTGGATAGGACAGAGAGAAATGGAGAGAGGAGGGGAAGACAGAGAGAGAGAAACAAACACCTGCAGAGCTGCTTCACCACCTGTGAAACGACTCCCCTGCAGGTGGGGAGCCAGAGGCTAGAACCGGGATCCTTATGCTGGTCCTTGTGCTATGCGCCACGTTCACTTAACCCACTGCGCTACCACCCGACTCCCACCAATTACTATTTTTATCATATGCTTAAGACTGTATCTGAATAATATTTTTATTCTTTCTTCTTCCCTAATGTTTGTAAGTATTCTCATTGCAGTGGGTATCTATTTTACTATTACAAGCCTTTTTTTTTATTCAGAGAGAAAAAGAGAAGAGGAAGAGATACCATAGCACTGGAGCTTCTTCCAGAACTATAACACTTCCTAGCTGGTGCCAGGTTAAAGGAATCATATTAAGTGAGATAAGCCAGAAAGAGAAGGATGAATATGGAATGATTGATCTCACTCATAGGCAGAATTTTAGAACCAAAGCAAAGACCTCTGAGGAAGGAGGTCAGAAAAGGGGGTTGGAGTATAGCTTTTAGGTCCTGGTACACAATGATAGACCTAGTCTGGAAGTGAGAGCGTTTTTTTGCAGATACCTATCTTGGTGAGAAACTGTACCCATGTGCCAACAACTGTATTATAAACCATTATCTTCGCAATACAAAATAATGGGGGGATGGAAGTGGGTCTTGTGCTTGACAAGACAAGAACCCTACCCAGTGTCTCCTAAAAAGGAAAGAAGGAGTCGGGCTGTAGCACAGCAGGTTAAGCACAGGTGGCGCAAAGCACAAGGACCGGTATGAGGATCCCGGTTCGAGCCCTGACTCCCCACCTGCAGGGGAGTCGCTTCACAAGCGGTGAAGTAGGTCTGCAGGTGTCTATCTTTGTCTCCCCCTCTCTTTCTTCCCCACCTCTCTCCATTTCTCTCTGTCCTATCCAACAACTATGACAACAATAATAACTACAACAATAAAACAACAAGGGCAACAAAAGGGAATAAATAAAATAAATATTAAAAAAAAAAGAATGAAGGAAAACGAAGGAAAGAGCCAGTTCTTCGTGTGTGTGTGTGTGTGTGTGTGTGTGTGTGTGTGTGTTTACACACCCGCGCATGTGCCTCCATGGTTATTGCAGGGGCTCGGTGCCTGCACTATGAATCCACTGCTCCTGGAGGCCATTTTTCCTATTTTGTTGCCCTTGTTATTATTATTACCATTGCTGTTGTTGTTGGATAGAACTGGCATCCTTGTGCCGTCCTTGCAGTTGGTGTGCCTTGTGCGCTTAACCAGTTGCGCTACTGCCTGGCACCTGGAAGGAGACAATTCTTAATAGTTATTACAACTCTTTTTCCTTTTGTTTCCTTGCAAAAGTTGAACCAAAAAAAATTCTGTAATCTGATACTTGGAATAATGGTTGAATTTTGTGATAATCCCAAAACTACGGCTCATGTCAAGGCTTGGCGAGGGAAGAAAAACCAAACAGCTGCCAGTCTTTTAATTAAATTGTGGAGAAAAGAAGAGAAAGAACTAGGTGTGAAACGGGATAAATACGGGAAGATCATTGGTAAGTGTATTGGTAATTATTAACAAGAAATTACATTAGGGAGCCAGGTAGTGGGTACCTGGCTGAACATACATATTACCATGTGTAAGGACCTACACTCAAACTCCTCGCTTTTAACTGCAGTGGTGAAACAGGGCTGCAGGTGTTTTTGTCTTCCATTCTTCTTGCTCCTCCCCTTTCATATCTCTCTGTCCTATCAAAAGAAATGAAAAAAATTAAATTAGTTGCATAATTAAAACATCTTTATAAATCATTAGGGAAGTATAAGAACTTCCATCCCTTTGTTTAAAGTTATTACAATGGCCTACAGAAATTACTATGTATATAATTAAATGAAAACTAAATAAATTAATAGCAAGTTTACAGTTCCATAGAATATCTTCAGGAGATGGTATTTCATTATATTTTTTAATTTGAAAAAGCCAACAGTACTTCCTAAAGAAGCTTATGCCTTGGGGGTCGGGCGGTAGCGCTGTGGGTTAAGCGCACGTGGCTCAAAGCACAAGGACAGGCATAAGGGTCCAGATTCGAGCCCCCCAGCTCCCTATCTGCAGGGGGGTCGCTTCACAAGTGGTGATGGAGATCTGCAGGTGTCTTTCTCTCTCGCTGTCTGTCTACCCCGCCTCTCTTGATTTCCCTTTGTCCTATCCGCAGTAACAACAAGGGCAACAAAATGGGAAAAGTGGCCACCAGTGGATTCCTAGTGAAGGCACCTAGCCCCAGCGATAACCCTGGAGGCAAAGAAGAAAGAAACTAATGCGATTACTATTTATTACATTCAATAATATTTTTTTACTGTTATGTGGACATCATACCTGAAAACAATTTTATATATATAGTTTGTTTTCCTTCTATCTTTATTGTTTTATTTTATTTTACATTTTATTTTATTTAACCAGAGCACTATTCAGCTCTGGCTTATGGTGGTGTGGGGGAATGAACCTAGGACTTGAGAGTCTCAGGCATGAAAGTCTCTTTGCATAACCATAATGCTATACCCCCACTCCTTCTATCTTTAATTGCCACCAGGGTTATCTCTGGGGCTCAGTATCTACACAAGGAATCCATCACTCTTGGCAGCCATTTTTCCTCCTTTTACCCCACTCTTTTTTAAAAATAAAGACAGAAAGAAATTTATAAAGAAGGGGAAGATAAGAGAGGGAGAGAGAAAATGAGACTCCAGCAGCACTACTTCACCTCTCATGAAGCTCTCCCCCTTGTAGGTGAGGGTTGAGGGCTTGAACCCAGGTGCTTATACATGGTAATATGTGCACTTTACTGAGTGTGCCACCACCCGGCTCTGTATTATTTTGTGTGATTATTGTTTCTACAACGTTTGTATGAAAGAAGTTGTCTTCTAAATGAAAATAAATCAATTTTTCACAAATTCTAATTACTAGATTCTAAATGAGGTTCACAGTGTCAGAATTTATAGCTCATCTACTTTACAGTGCTATATTATAGTTCTAAACCACTTAAATTGTTGTTATGGTTTCATCTAAACAGTATTTTTTTATTTTAGAGAGAGGCAGAGAGACTAAATATTGCTGTGCCATTCATAGAACTTGTTTGTGCCTTTCTTTTTTTGCCTCCAGGGTTATTGCTGGGTCTCAGTGCCTGCACTATGAATCCACTACTCCTGGAGTGCAGGATTCATAGTGGATTCATGCTATTTTTTCGCTTTTGTTGCCCTTGTTGTTTATCGTTGTGTGGTTATTATTGTTGTTGCTGGATAGGACAGAGAGGGAGAGAGAAAGACACCTACAGACCTGCTTCATTATCTGTGAAGCGACCCCCCCCCTACAGGTGGGGAAGCGGGGGGGAGGGATCAAACCCATGCTTATGCCAGTCAGTGGACTTTGCACCATGTGCGCTTAACCGCTATGCTACCGCCTGGCCCGGGTTTTTTGTTTTTCTTATCTCTATGTAGTGCCAGGAATTGAACCCAGGATTTTGTATGCACTCTACCACTGAGCCACCTCTCCAGACCACTATTATTTGTTTGTTTGTTTTTAAAGAAAATATTTTTGGGGCCAGGTGGAGGCGCACCTGATTGAGCATACATGTTACAATGCGCGAGGACCCAGGTTCAAGCCCCTGATCCCTACCTGCAGGGGGAAAGCTTTGCAAGTGGTGAAGCAGGGCTGCAGGTGTCTCTCTCTCCCTCTCTATCTCCCTCTACCCTTTCAATTTCTGACTGTCTCTATCCAATAAATAAAGATAATAAAAAAAAATTTAAAGAAAATACTTTGCGGGGCCATGTGGTGGCGCACCTGGTTGAGTGCAAGGACCCAGGTTCACGCCCCTGGCCCCCACCTGCAGGGGGAAAGGTTTGCAAGTGGTGAAGCAGGGCTACAGGTGTCTCTCTTTCTCTCTCCCTATCTATATACCTCTACCCCCTCGATTTCTGTCTGTATCTATCCAATAAATAAAGATAATTTTTTTAAAAAATTTAAAAAAGAAAACACTTTCCCTTTAACTTCAAATAGTTTCAATCTTCAATCCATTTTTTAATTATTTTAAAGACTATTTAATAAGTGAGACCTGAGTGTCGCTCTGGCTGTATGCTTTGCTGGAAGTTGAGCTCAAAGCTCGATGTTTACATTCCCTGTGCTTTACCTCCTAAGCCTCTGGCTGCCAATTCATTTTTATTATGTTGCTGTCACTTGTAAATCATAAAATAATTTTTATGCTTACAGCATGACACATAGAAACTGAAAGAAACAATGACCACTTGACATTATGTACTTTCTGAATCTCAAATTTAAAAGTCTGTTTAAATGTTTCACTTTTTAAAAAGGTAATTTTATGATTTTTTTGAATATTTCACATAAGAAAAATTAAGTTTTGCCACATAATGGGAAACAAATAGCTCACTGTGCTTTCAAGGAGTAACCATGTACATGACTTTGTTTTAATACCTTACATTTTTGTATTGTATGGTGCCTAGACAGAAGTTTCCAAATCAAGTATTAATTTGCTATGATTTTTATCTGTCCTTTCTATATTTACATGATAACCTAATAGATACAAAGAAGCCTCTATTTACTAGTTTTCAAGAGGAACACGCCATCATACCACTTCCTGCTAACTGCCCAACGATGGCAGTTATGGATGTTGCTGAGAATATCAGAGCAAAAATATATGCTGTGTTGGGCAAACTAGGTAAGAAGCTGCTTTACAAACTTTTGAGGGCCGGGTGATGGCACACCCGGTCAAGCACACATAGTACTAAGCACAAGGACCTGTGCAATGATCCAGCTTCAAGCTCCCAGCTCCCCGCCTGCAGGGGGGACGCTTCACAAGTGGCAAAAAAGGTCTGCAAGTGTCTATCTTTCTCTCTTTATTTTTATTTTTTATTATCTTTATTTGATAGAGACAGCCAGAAGTCAAAAGAAAGGAGTATATAGAGAGGGAGAGAGTGACCTGCAGCACTGCTTCACCACTTGTGAAGCTTTCCTCCTGCAGGTGGGAACCGGGGACTTGAATCCAGGTCCTTGTGCATTGTAATGTGCACTCATCCAGGTGCATCACCACCCAGCCTCCTCTTTCCATCTCTGTCTCCCCTCCCCTCTCAATTTCTCTCTGTGCTATCCAATAAAATGGGGGGAAGAAATGGCCCCCAGTAGCAGTGGATTCATAGTGCCAGCACCGAGCCCCAGTGATAACCCTGGAGGCAAAAGAAGAAAAAAAAACTTTTTAAAGTTTTTGTTGTTACTGAATGCACAAATTAATTTTTCTTTGAATTCTATTTTTAAAAACATAATGAGCAAAAGTTTTTTATACAGATAAATTCATATCGTATCACCTCATTATCTCGACTATCATCCTGTCCCATTAAGCAAAAATATCTGCTTTTGGAACCTAAGCATCATTGTCTTTTTTTTTAATTTTTTATTGGGATTAATGGCTTATTGTCAACAATAAAATACAGTGACAAAAAACTAAAATACAATAGTTTGTACATGTGTAACATTTCTCAGTTTTCCACATAACAATTCAGCCCCCTCTATGTTCCAAGACCTGAACCTCCCTGCCCACCCAGCCCAGAGTCTTTTACTTTGGTGCAATTCACTAAACTCTGTCCAAGTTCTGCTTTGTGTTTTCTTATTTTTCAACTTCTATTATTATTATTGTTACTGGTTATTTAATAATAATCAACTGTGGGATAAGGGGGGTACAATTCATACCCTAAGCATCATTTTCATTAAGTTCCCAAGGAAATCCCACTGAGCAAACAGAATTAAAATCAATTTGTTTACATGATTGGTCTTTAATACTAGAATTCTGAAACACATGATTTTTTTCTTCTTTAAGCCCTTGTAAGAAAAAAGTTCTTAAACACACCACAGCACGGAAAGAATTTTTTCTTTTAATGACTAAGTAGGATGAGCTACTAGAGGTTTTTTCTGAGAGGAAGCTAGAAGTTCATAAAAAATAACTTTTTCATTAAATTAAGATGAAAATAAATGTTTGCATTTATTTTTATAATAGATCTATGTCTCTTCAAATCACTTGCTTTGTAAAGTAATTCTTGTTTTATAAATTTTATTTAGATTTTGAAAATTTACCAGGCCTATCTGCTGAAGATTTTGTCACCCTCTGTATTATACACAGATATCTTGATTTTAAAGTGAGTATCTTCTTAATAAATGTGTTACTAAACTCAACCATGGCACAAAAAAAATGGGGGATAAATTGTGTCATTCACCCATGTACTGTGTGTATGCCCTATACACCTTTTATTATTTCATTTTTCTAATATCTTATAATTTTATTAATGACTTAATAGTGGCTTACAAGATTATACAATTACAGGGATATAGTTCCACACTATACCTACTAACAAAGTGCTTCCAGTCCCCATGATAACAACAAGAGTTCTCACAAACTCTTAGAGGCACTGCATAGTTTTTACTTCTATTATGCATCTGATATTGTTGAGGAAGCATGCAGTTTATAAAGTGAATATTTCCCATGAGGTAAGATTTCATCTACAGTCTGGGAAGTGACTCACTGGTAGAGCATAAGACTTGCATACCTGAAACACTATGTACAGTCTCCAACATCACATATGCTAGAGCAGTGTTGTGGTCTCATTGTCTCTCATTTGCTCTCCCTCCTTATCTTTTAAAATTTTAGATTAATAAAATGATCTAAAAATTAGGGAAATATTATCTTACAAAGTTCTTACTACAGGTGTACAGTTCCATGTATAAAAAAAATTGGGAGGCCTCGTAGTGGCTCACCCAGCAGACACAGAACTATTCAAAAGCCTAAGAATTTTTAATATTATTTCTTCTCTTTGGAATGCAGTGGGAACGTGGTCTGGGAGATAGCGCGGTGGATAAAGTATTGGGCTCTCAAGCATGAGATCCTGTGTTCAATTCCTGGCAGCACATGTGCCAAAATAATGTCTGGTTCTTTCTCTCTCTCCTTCTATCTTTTCATCAATAAATGAAATCTTTTAAAAAATAAAGTGATAACTAGAATTAAATAATTACTCATTAAAATAATATATTACTACTTATTAATATATCATATAATCAAATATCAATTAAAGGATATTAGGTTAGTGTACTTACTGATAATAATTTTATTGGTATATAATTGCTTTTGAAGTTTCAGAAAAGTCTTTTTAAGTGAACATTCTTTTCTATTAATTATATTAACATTAACACTGTATTTAAAAGTTGTAAATTAATAAATTGCTAGTTTCAAATGAAAACTAAGTTAAAATTTTGTCCTATCCTGCATATATAATTTTTTCTCTAAATTTAAGCTATTCAAGCACATTAATTTCTGTACAACCCAAATTATGAGATGAAATTATCAAAATAATGAAGCTGTAGAGTTACTTGAGACTCTGTTGTTAATCTTAGCTAGAAAGTAAGGGTGAGAGCCCCTGTTTCCCAGGGTAGTGTGGCTCTGAGGAGTCCTCATGTCCATTATTCTAAAAATGCAGTTTGACTTAACCTTTATATAAGACTTCAGGGAGGAAAGCATAGTTCAGGAAGATGATACTGAAGCAGCAGTTTCTGTAACTGTGAAGACAAAGTACTATAAACAACAGGGCAGTGAAGATGGTAAAGACAAAACTTAGGTAGTGGAGGCTCATCCATAAATAGCATTTCATTGAAAAACATTTGGTAAATTACTTCTGAATACTCATATGTAACCTGTAACCAGTGCCCTCAAAAGCATTCCAAATGCTGTCACAGTTTACTTCTAGGAGGAAAAGTTAGGAGGGAGTAAGAATGGTGTACCCATATGTCAACAACTAGTCTGTAAACTGTTGTCCCTCCAATAAAGAGATTTGGAATAAAATAAAAATAGGAACTAAGAAAAGCTAGCTTAGTAAATATTAAATTTGAAGCAATCACCCAAATAAAGGATTACTTAAAGTTATATCATAAGTTTTGGGTTAACTTAAGTTTTTAAATTTAAAATTTGTCACAACAGATTGGAGAAATATGGAATGAAATACGTGAGGAAATAAAACTAGAAAAGCTAAGACCAGTTACTACAGACATAAGAAATCTAGATATTATTACAACAGCATCAGAAAACATTGGAAAAATGGTTGCCTCTCTGCAAAGTGAAATGATTGAAAGCCAAGCACGCCAAGATATGCAAAATGAACAAAAAGTATACTCAAAAGTAAGTCACAAGTACCACTAAGACACAGGATAATGTATAAACTAGGAAATTCATAGAATATGTTTGCTATACTTGTGGATGTGTCAGCATTTACAACTATCTTATAATCTCTTCTGGTGTCTTTGTACAGTTTTTAAAGTAGCCAAACTTAAAAAATTCAATTACTACATTTAATCAATAATAATAGTTCAGTACTTTGAATGGCAGAATCTGCTCTACTGAGTTGCTATTATAGATTTATTGGCTATTGTTGATTTGTTAATATAACTCTGACCTTTTTCAGAAGTTTTTAATTACACAGTCTTAGATTCGGGAGTCGGGCGGTAGCTTAGTACATTAAGCGCACATGGTGCAAAGCATGAGGACCAGCGTAAGGATCCCGGTTGAGCCCCCAGCTCCCCACCTGCAGGGGAGTCTCTTCACAGGTGGTGAAGCAGTTCTGCAGGTGTCTTTCTCTCCCCCTCTCTGTATTCCCCTCTTCTCTCGATTTCTCTCTGTCTTATCCAACAATGATGACATCAATAACAACAATAATAACTACAACAATAAAACAAGGGTAACAAAAGGGAATGAATAAATATTTTTAAAAATTTAGTCTTAGATTTATAATTTAAACTTAATAATACAATCAAAGGTACCTGTTTCTCTGATTATATAATGGCCAGTCTGCTGAGAACTATCAGCTTTACAGTTGTTATCAATTCCCTCCCTAGACTGCATCACCACACCTCAGCAAACTCAGTCAAAACTAATTGACTTGCTGTAATCAATATAATCTGCTTAGACTATTGTCAGTGGCAGTTGAAATCTATTTTCTCCTCTAGATTTGATACATATATATATATATATATATATATATATATATATATCTTGTTCTAGATTACAATCTGTCATCACAGTGCTAAGCATAAAAAAATAATCAATCTGGCTGAAAATGATTATTACCTTTTATGTTTTTTAACGTTTATTTATAAAATTGAAATATAGACAAGACTATAGGATAAGAGGGATACAATTCCACACAATTCCCACCACCAGAACTCTGTATCCCACCCCCCCTTCCCCGATAGCTTTCCTGTTCTTTAGCCCTCTAGGAGTATGGACCCAGGGTCATTGTGGGATGTAGAAGGTGGAAGGTCTGGCTTCTGTAATTGCTTCCTGATGAACATAGGCATTGGCAGGTCGATCCATACTCCCAGCCTGTCTTCTCTCTTTCCCTAGTGGGACAGGGCTCTGGGGAGGCGGGGCTCCAGGACCCATTGGTGGGGTGGTCTGCCCTGGGAAGTCAGGTGGCATCATGGTAGCATCTGGAACCTTGTGGCTAAACTTCCTAGGTTTGAAGCAGACTCCTTGCAGAGCTCATGCCAGGTGTTGTCTCCAAGTCGCCATAGTTAATGTTAATAAGAAAAGAATGTTCAATGTTAATAAGAAAAGAATTTAAAAGTTTAAATTGACCCCTCACTATGTGAACGGAGAATTTAAAAAAATTTTATTAGTGACCTACCAAATTGTAAGATATAGGGGTATAGTTCCATACAGTGTCCACCACCAGAGTTCTGTGTATCCTCCCCTCCATTGGAAATTGCAGTAGTTCTCCCAAGGTCACCCATATGGGCTGATTCTATAACTACCTATCTATCTATATATGTGGATATATATTCCCCCCCATTTTCCAGTGGGTCTGCTTTCACTTCCTTTCTGGTTCACCCCTAAACCTATTACTACGCCCACGTGTCTTTCCTTTCTTCCTCTTCAGGGAGAATGTTTATTTGTTTTCATTTTGATACAAGTTATTAGAGTCCATGACTACTCGACATTTTCCTATTTAGTCTAAAATTTTACCTTGAGATAAAAGCAAATTCAAAGTAGGAACTTTTAAATACATTGTCATCCTGTCATAGAAACTGGAACTCTTAAATATCTTTCTCATTGTAGATACAAGCTACACATAAGCAACGAGAATTGGCTAATAAATCATGGGAAAACTTTGTGGCTAGAACATCAAATGTTAAAACTCTGAAGGTAGGATTTTTAAAAAATTATGTAAATATATATATTAATAAATATATGTAACCATAGCAGAGTGAAATTCTTTTTCCTTTTCTTTTCCTTCTTTCTTTCTTTTCTTTTTTCTTTTTTTTAATTTCTTTATTGGGGAATTAATGTTTTACATTCAACAGTAGTGAATGCTACCTTTTTTTTTTTTAACCAGAGCACTGCTCAGCTCTAGCTTATGGTGGTGCAGGGGATTGAACCTTGGACTTTGGAGCCTGAGGCATGAGACTCTCTATAACCATAGCAACTAACCAACTCTGACAAAGATTTTTCAAGAATAGATACACATTCACCTTTTCCTATTTACCTTCCTTAGAATACCGACAGGATATAAGAACTTCGCATACAATTCAGCATGATTGACACTATGCATTTTCAGTTATAGAAGTTGCTACTCTGGGGAGTTGGGCGGTAGCGCAGTGGGTTAAGCGTACATGGTGCCAAGCGTAAGGACCTGCATAAGGATCCTGGTTTGAGCCCCTGGCCCCTCACCTGCAGGGGAGTCGCTTCACAGTAGGTGAAACAGCTCTACAGGTGTCTTTCCCCCTCTCTGTCTTCCCCTCCTCTCTCCATTTCTCTCTGTCCTATCTAACTACAGTGACATCAATAACAACAACAATAATAACTACAACAATAAAACAACAAAGGCAACAAAAGGGAAAATAAATATTAAAAAAATTAAAAACTAAGAATTTAAATAAAAAAGAAGTTGCTACTCTGAGTTTCATTTGGTTTATTGGTGGAAAGCAAGAGTGGTATATGATAGTGAATATGATTTACATAATGCAGATGGTAACCATAAATGAATGGGAGAAATGTCCTTATAGTTTCCATTCTGAGCTTCTTATCCATCTATTAGTTTTTGTAAAAAGTGTAATGAAGGGCATAAAAAGCAATTGCTATTACCAACCCCCCCAGAATATATCCCCTACTTAATCACCAGAAGAAGTATTATATTAATGGTAATGGAAACTTTAAATACAGTACCCTCTAGAAAAAATGCTAAGCTACTTAACAACTGAAACAGTTCACTTATAATGCTAATTGTTAATTGAAATATGTGAGAAGCATCATGGATTTCCAAAATTTCATTACTTTTCCCCCATCTTTTCCACTAATACTTATCTTTCTGGTGATTAATAGTGGCTTACACTGAGCATGAGTGGGAGGTAAATGTAAAGGCAGATGCTATTTATTTATTTAATCACCAGAGCACTGCTTAGCTCTGGCTTATGGGATTGGACCTGGGACATTGGAGCCTCCAGCATGAAAATCTCTTTGCATAACCATTATGTTATCTACCTTGATTTTTTTTTTTTTTAAATTGTCATCAGGGCTACTGGTAGAACTCAGTGCCTATAGAACAAATACACTGCTTCTGGCAGTCATTTTTCTTCCTTCTTTCCTTCCTTCCTTCCTTCTTCCTTTTTAAATATTTTCTTTCTTTATATTTGATACGACAGAGAGAAATTGAGAGATGAGGAGAGAAAGGGAGAGAGAAGAGAGAGAGAGAGACAGAGAGAGAGAGAAAGCACTGTAGCACTGCTTCACTGCTCATGAAGTTTCCCCACTGCAGGCTTGAACCCAGTTCCTTGCACATATTATATGAGCTCAACTGGGTACCTAACCCCTGAATATAATTTTATGTAATGTTATAATTCATCTTTCAGACAAGAAATTGTTAAAAGTTAAGCTGGTCCATGAAAATAATGAACACATATTAAGGCAGTTAAGAACAAAGTCACTCAAATTCCTAAATCCCCTTCTTACTAATACTTCTTCCCAAGCTTCCTTACAAAGCATCCTTGTGGATGATTTCACACTTAAGAAACAAGAACAGAAAGGGAAAATACAAAGTAAAACTCGGTGTGTGGTATATTACATCAAAGCCAAGGACTCTGGGAAAGGTGTGTAGGGGGAGGCTTTTAAGGTCCTTGTGCTTGATGATGGGAAAGGGCCTAAGCTGGGTGTTAAGTGTTCTGTAAACAGCTGTCACAGAGAGATGAGAAATTTTGTGCAGGTGTCAACAACTCTACTATTGTAATGCATTAACTCCCCCAATAAAGAAAAAGAAATTGGATGTTAAAAAATCTTTATAACTCTATGGACTTTTTAATTTCATGCAAATCAGTCCTTTCCATGCAAATCATTTGATACCATGAATTTGAATTTAAATATAAATGCAGCAAGTAACTAGTATTATTCTGACTGAAACTTCTAAGTGTACTTAGCTGGTGTTTAACTTATGTAAACCTTTTAAAATATGTGTTATCCATCACACATTTAATAGTTTATTGAACTACATGCTAAAATTGAAGCTGATTTCCTGAGGATCTGCTTTATCTCTTGGTCACATATGACTATGGAAATCTTAGTAACATTTTCAGATGACTTGTGTCTTTTGCAATATGTTAAAAATGTCACTTGCGGAGCTAGGGGAATAATAGTGGTTATACAACAGATTTTCACACTTGAGTCTCTGAGATCTCAGGTTCAATCCCAGTAACTACTATAAGCCACAGCTGAGCAGTGCTCTGGTCAAAAAAAAGGAGAAAGTGAAGGGGGTTTTGCTAATATCTTTCTTTTTAGCCTAGATGAGTAAATATAGGTTCCAGTTCTACTTAATAAGTAAAATATAAATCAAACACAATTAAGTGTACTTTGTTTAGTTCATTTTAGGTATTATAGTTAAAGATTTTAGATACCATAGTTAATGATATTATTTCCTTCCTGGTTAAAAAAAAAAAAAAAAACTTCAGAAAGCAAAAAGACTGCAGGAAAAAGCTATAGAGTCCTCCAGATACAATGATCGACCTCCAAATGCAATATTTCACAGGACTGATATTAAAGGCCTTAACACAACGGTACGATTTTTTTCCATAACTTTTCTTAGTCAGTTATAGCCTCCAATGAATGTTATTTCTGTGAACTTTTGTATCATAATGTTCTTTTCACTGTTTAAATTTCACATGGCTAATACTTATTTTCCTGAAGTTTTGCTTCCCTCATCATGGCCCAGTTTAGCCAAGTCTTCTAGTATTTCTGAAAAAATTGTACAAACATGAGTTTCAATCATTTATTTCTGTATCACTTTGACAGAAATTGTAGAGTTCCTCCTTTGCCTGGCAATTAGATCTTTACCATGATACAGTGCTCCTAGTTGATCCAGTTTTTCTCTTCTGGACATTATTTATTGTTGCAAAGCTCATAAGCAATAGAAATTAAATTTAATCATACTTCCTCAAGCTCAAAAAATTTTCTTTCCATTATTCCTTTCAATCTTCTAGTCTTTTATAGTATGCTTTGCTTCCCTTCCATAGTAAGTTGAAGGATGATTTTTTTATAATAATATTGTAAATGGACTCTTAGATATTTACTTACTGCTTTTTTAGGTACCTTCTGGTCCAGTCATAACAGTGGAAAGTACTCCTGCTCGACTAGTGGGAGGACCTCTGGCTGATACGGATATTGCTGTTAAAAAACTGCCTATTCGGGGAGGAGCTTTACAGAGGGTAAAAGTAGGGAAAACTGTGGATGAACCAAAGAGGAGTGCTCCTACATAAAATCCTCTAGAGGCTTTCCAAAATAAGGTCTACTTATACTTTTTTAGTCAAATATATCTTTCTATACAAATATAAGACAAATATTTTAGAATAAATTATTGAATAAGATACTATAAAATAAAGCACATATAGTTTATTTTTATTACAGATATAAGTGGATAGCATCAGAAAGGTTGTCAACAATTTCTTTGGAAAGATTACCAATTTTTAACTGAAATTTAAAAAAAATTTCTATCCATTAAGACTCTTCTGATTGTATGTGAACTACTCCAACTTGTTTAAGTCAAAAGTTTAAGTAAAAGTAACTTGTTTAAGTAAAGTTCATTTTTATAGATTCTATAGCTGTCAAATTTAAGAATAATTAAAACATACTAGCATTATTCGATTAGGGACTAAAGCTATGTGAATAGAATCTTATTCGTTAGCAGCTCATACTTCCCAGGTCATTATCTAATAGAAAAAACTGCATATACAGCCAGTCTATTGGTACCTACCTTTGCATCTTGGGATCCCTGATTACCCACTCTTGATCCATTCACCATGACTTTGATCAACTGTAAGTACTGTCTGTTCCTGGAGCCAGAAGCAGACCAACCCACATTCAAAGTATATGAATGGAATGAGGGATCAGGATATTGTTATATTGTTATCAAGAGTACACATCACTATGGAGAAAACAAAGTCTGTCAAAGTAAGATAATTTATCTCTGCTGCAAAAAGAAAATGTTTATCATGAGCTAAACAATAAAAATTAAAAGTAAATATAAGGTGATTTTACTTTTAAAGTCACTAAAACACAATACCTCTCTGTGTGTTTGTTTGTTTATCATACCCTGGACCTTCACCACTCAGACTTTTCCAGAAAGAAACAGAGAGAGAGGGGGGAAAGAAACCATAGCACCAAAGCTTTTGGTCAGGACTAGGCTTTATCATTTTTTTTTTCTTAATATAGTGTCAGGGAACAATCTCAAGCCTTCATGTACATGTGACACAACTGCATTGCCTCCTTGGCCCAATCTGTATTATTATAGTGAAGAAAAAGGAGAGATAAATGCCATTCCACCAGTGATGGCACTCCATCCATTTTTATCCTTGGTGCTCTCTTTTTGTGCTAAGACTTGAACACAGGGGAGAGGCAAAGCCGGTAACGTAGAAACAACACCTGGTGTGAGCTCCAAAAAAAAAAGTGGCTTACAACCTGGGGTTCTCTGGAGAGGGTAGATAACTGGCACGTCCGTGAAAGGGTAAATAATGGGTGGTCAGAGTGACACCAAAAAAGAGTCCTATAACCCACAGGCTGGCAAACAGAGGCCAAATGGACAAAGAAATGAAAATCTTTGGCTTCACTATTTTGAACTCAACTTCCCCTCCCCCGAAACAGCCCCAAGGGCTGGCCAGCTGCTCCTAACAGGCTTCCTATGGAGCTATTTTCTTTACCAAGATTCCTGGCTTAGCAGGGTTCATCCCAAGCCTTTTTTTTTTTTTTTTAATCTTTTCCTTTTTTTAGGCATCTGGAACTCTATATGAGTGACAAAATGCCTAACAAATCAGAGCTTCAGCCCTGCCTGGAAAAGACTACTTGAGTTTTGTTGTTGTTGTTTTATTTTTTTATACTTCTTATGGTGTCTTTGCTCAGGCTGAGTGCAGCCAATCTGGAGTGGTCCAAGCTGCAAACTGACTGTTAGGTTGTTTTTTTTTATTCTATTTAATTATACTGTTACTATCATTATGTATGTGTGTCTCTTTTCCCTCCTCTTTAAGCTGACCCAAATTAACTGCTGTTGCTTTTTCCATTGATAGGGTGTCCTATCCATTGTGAGAGGAACTTGTTTCTCTCTCCCTCTTCCCTCCATCCTCCTTTTTCTCTCTTAGCTAATTCAAAAACAAACAACAAAAAAACTCTTTCCTTTCACTGCTTTTTTTCTTTTTTTTTTTCTTCATTTCATCCATCTTTTGCTTTCTGAATTCACTGGCACTCATTTGTAAATTATTTTGTGGGAGAAATCTGACTTGGAGTGAAGTGTGTGTGTGTGTGTGTGTGTTCTCTACTTTCTCCCTTTCTCCTCTTGCTTATAGTGGACAGTAGATTTCCATAATTGTCTATTCTTGCTTTCCCTTTTTTCCTTTCTCTTTCTTTTTATTTTGGTTTTTTTTTTTTTTTGGACTGGAGGTGTTGTTTGGCTAACTGGTATTGGTTGAACTGCATCAATCCTTGCTTCAGTTACTGTTGTAATTTCTGAGGTTGGGTGACTACATTTGTCATAAAGGTATTTAATATCGCGTGGCTTATACTCAAAACACAACAACTAAAGAATGACAGAATAGAAAAATAAAAAACACATACATTAAAAAAATGGTTAAATCAAGAGCAAATAAAACTGATACCACAATGAATCGGGACAGAAACTCCAAATCAGTCAGAAGTAACCATAATAAGAAAAGCATGCAAACAATAGTAATCCTAATAATCACAGAAATGAAGACAACTATGGAGGAAAGGGCTAGCAGAATTAGGGAAACAACAGATGAGACCCTCAAGAAATATACTAGCTACCTCAAGGTAATTAGAGAACTGAAAGCTGAAATAGCTGGGCTAAAAGGTCAATTATCAGAACAAGCTAATACTATAACTGAACTGAAGAAAGAAGCTGGGGAAGGGAAAGCAGACTAACAGAAACAGAAAACAGAACTAGCCAGACAGAGGAAAGCTAGAGAAAACAAAGAAAGAGGTAAAAGAGCTCAAAAAGAGATTGAGAGAGACTGAAAACAACAACAGAGACATATGGGATGATCTCAAATGAAGTAACATTCATATAATTGGCCTGCCAGAGGAAGAAAGAGAGGAAGTGGAAGCAAACATTCTAGAAGAAATAACAGAAGAAAACGTCTGAGACCTAAACAACAGAAAGGACATTAAGATTCAAGATGCCTAGAGAGTCCCAAACAGAATCAACCCAGACCTGAAGACACGAAAACACATCATTGTTATAATGAAAAGAAGGATTAAGACTTGAAAACAGGGAAACGTGCATGGAGAGCATGCACTGTGCTGCTGAGCCAGATCTAAGGCCCCAGAATTTGTTTACTCATTTATAGGAGAGATTAGACACCATAAGGTACTTACTCAAATAGTTACTACTTAGACCTGGATACCCTCCTCTGCAGCTTCCTACTTCACTTCCCTCAGTCTCCCTAAGCCTATCCCTGTCAAAGTAAGGACTACAAAAGCTGGAAAAGGGCAAGAAACCGGCACAGTGTAATGATGGCCCTTTTGGTCACTACCAAGCCACTCCATCACCCAGGACCCTAGTAAGGGAATCCTGGGATTCCCACATAGTCGTGATGAACCTAAACTTCTAACTGGTCCCCTCTGCATTGTCACTAGTCATCTCCATCAGGAACAACATAGTGGACATTTGTGTCTGCCTCTACCAGACCTTGCCCTCAATGTAGAACAACAGTAGGGACTGCCCTACTCTCCAAAGAGAGGCTGGGTCAACATACTCTGTCACTCCAGGACCTGTTGTGAGGGAGAACTTCATGAGTGGAGCATGCTGCAGGTGTCTCTCTTTCCCCCTCTATTGCTCCCTCTCTTGCCCTATTTCTCACTGTCTACAAATAAATAAATTTTAAAAGTACTAAATCAATGTGACATTGGCTTCAGCTCCTGGAAATCTTTGAGCTCTGCAAATGAAGCAGAAGTCCTTAAATTCAGTAGGCAAAACCAAAAGAAAAAATACCTCAAATAGCTCATAAGTATGGACATGGGGAGGGGGGGTGTCAGGCACTGGCTTAAGCGCACATAGTACAAATGAAGCACAAGGACACACGCAAGGATCCAAGTTTGAGCCCCTTCACAAGTGGTGAAGCAGATCTGCAGGTCTCCCTCCCTCTCCCTCTCCTTCTCTCTCTATCTCCCCTCCTCTCTCAATTTCTCTTTATCCTATACAATAAAATGGGAAAAAATATGGCTGCCAGGAGCAGTGGATTCATAGCGCTGGCATCGAGCCCCAGCTATAACTCTGGAGGCAATAAATAAGTAAGTATGGATTTGTTAAGGTAATTAAATGTACTTAGTTCCTAGCAGTCATAGAATACTTTCTGTTTTATTTATTTACTTATTTTTTATATTTATTTATTTATTTATTCATTACCTTTTGTTGTCATTGTTGTTTTTATTGTTGTAGTTATTATTGATGTCACTGTTGTTGGATAGGACAGAGAGAAATGGAGAGAGGAGGGGAGGACAGAGAGGAGGAGAGACACCTGCAGACCTGCATCACCACCTGTGAAGTGACTGCCCTGCAGGTGGGGAACTGGGGGCTCGAACCGGGATCCTTACGCCGGTCCTTGCACTTTGCACCACGTGTGCTTAAACCACTGCACTACTTCCCGACTCCCACTTATTTATTTTTATTAGAGATTTAATAAGATCAACAAGATTGTGGAATAAGAGGGTACAATTCCCACCACTGGTGTTCCATATCCCATCCCTTCCACTGGAAGCTTTCCTATTCTTTATCCCTCTGAGAGTATGGACCCAGGATCATTATGGGGATGCAGAAAGTGTGGAAGGTCTGGCTTCTGTAATTGCTTCTCCACTGGACATGGGTGTTGGCAGGTTGATCCATAACCCAGCCTGTTTCTGTCTTTCCCTAGTGGGGCAGGGCTCTGGAGAGGTGGGGTTCCAGGATACATTGGTGAGGGAAAAGCGTAAAATTCAAATAAAATGTGAATTGAGTTAATAATGTATCAGCACTAGTACATTAGTTATAACAACTATACAGAACTCTCACATGTTAATAGGTAAAATGAATGAGGAAGTAATATGCAAAAACACTCTGCTACTCTTGAAAAAAATATTTTTATTTTTGGATAGAGACAAACAGAAATCGAGAGGAAATGGGGACATAGAGAGGGGGGAGAGACAGAGACACCTGCAGCCCTGCTTTCTCTCTTACAAAACTTTCTTCCTACAGGTGGGGACTGGGGGCTTTAACCGGGTCCTTGCAACCTGTAACATCTACACTCGGCTAGGTGCACCACCACCCCTGACACCTTCACCTGTTACTCTTGCACTGTTTTTGTAAACCTGAAAAGTTTCTTCCAAAAAAAAAAATTATCCAGTTATATTCTATAGGAAGAACAGAAATTTAAGTACAAGTAGTTATTTGTCAACTGTATCACCTTATAAAGAAAAATTTTGGAAGCACTGTTGTTGCTTTTTCTCCCTCCTCAATCTTAAGCTCTCAAGAAGATAACTGGGTATCAGTTATATATACAAGTAGTTCAGCATAAATCCAAAGCTATAAAACTGAGTTACCTTAATAGGACTATAAGATTTGATGATTTATTTTGTGTTAAGTTATCTCAGCTATACAAATCATGTTATTTTGAATAGGGGTAAGGAAAATACATTTCCAACTCAATCCATTTTTACCACCATTTATTTATCACATTTTCTCCCCTCTCCTTTTATATCTTACAACATTTAAAAAAATTTTTATGTATAAAATGGAAACACTGACAAGACCATAGGATAATAAGGGTACAATTCTACACAATTCCCACCACCAGAATCCCATATCCCATTCCCTCCCCTGATATCTTTCCTATTCTTTAACCCTCTGGGAGCATGGACCCAGAGTTGTTATGGGGTGTAGAAGGTGGAAGGTCTCACTTCTGTAATTGCTTCCCTGCTTAACATGGGCATTGACTGGTCAATCTATACTCCCAGCCTGTCTCTCTTTCCCTAGTGGGACGAGCTCTGGGGAAGTGAGGCTCCAGGACACATTGGTGGAGTCATCTGCCCTGGGAAGTCCGGTTGGCATCATATTAGCATCTGGAACCTGGTAGCTGAAAAAGACTGAAGATAAAAAGCAGAACAAAATGTTGACTAATCATGAACCTAAAGGCTGGAATATTGCAGATGAAGATTTGGGGTCTCTGTTTTGGATACAACATTTTTTAATAAGATGTATTATTTCCCACTGTACCTTTGTTCCACTATATTTATAACCTTGTAGGTTAAGGATTTTGTCTGGGTTATTCTTCCATTGTAGTTCCAAGTATATATGTTAAATAAATTAATGCTTTTTTTAAAGAAAAATTTTAGCATACAGATGACAGAATTTGTGTCCAAAACTGGCAGAAATCCTAACAGCATGGTCTAAGTAATTTGAGGTCTTTAAAAGCTTAATTACTTCAAAAAGGCTCTAAAACCAAAATGCTTATTTTGGCAAATGTCTTTATATTAACTTCTTTAATAATCCAAGATTGTATGTAAATTCAATTTGGAGAACTAAGAAACTATTTGTAACTCACTTACTTATTTATTTATTTAATGTTTGATCAATTAATTATACCAGAGCACTATTAGGTTCTGGCTTTTGGTGGTACAGGGTATTGAACCTGGGACCTTGGAGCCACAGGCACGACAGTCTGTGCGCTAAACCGGTATGCTATCTCCTCTGACCTGTAATTAACTTATTTTAAGTTTAGTGGTTTTACTGATTGAAACAAAAAGGCTCATTTTTATGACATCTGTGAGCAATTGTTGATAACTGGTTGACTAGATTTTTAGGTTAAATTGCATGGTTTTGTTTTCATGCCATTGATCTTTTGAGTTTCAATCATTTACACATAGCTTGTAAAAGATTTGTTTTCTTTTTTATATATCATTTTTACTTATAAAAAGGAAACACTGGGGGGTCGGGCGGTGGCGCAGTGGGTTAAGCGCATGTGGCGCAAAGCACAGGGACCGGCGTAAGGATCCCCCGGTTCGAGCCCCTGGCTCCCCACCTGCAGGGGAGTCGCTTCACAGGCGGTGAAGCAGGTCTGCAGGTGTCTATCTTTCTCTCCCCTTCTCTGTCTTCCCCTCCTCTCTCCATTTCTCTCTGTCCTATCCAACAACGAATTGCGTCAACAAGGGCAATAATAATAGCCACAACGAAGCTACAACAAGGGCAACAAAAGGGGGGGGGGGGGAATGGCCTCCAGGAGCGGTGGATTCATGGTGCAGGCACCGAGCCCAGCAATAACCCTGGAGGAGGAAAAAAAGGAAAAAAAAAAAAAAAAGGAAACACTGACAAAAGCCATAGGATAAGACGGGTACAGCTCCAAAAAATTCCCACCACCACAACTCCCTATCCCATTCCCTCTCCTGATAGCTTTCCTATTCTTTATCCCTCTGGGAGTATGGAACCAGGGTCATTATGGGTTGCAGAAGGTGGAAGGTCTGGCTTCTGTAATTGCTTCCCCGCTGAACGTGGGCATTCACTGGTTGATCCATACTCCCAGCCTGTCTTGTCTCTTTCCCTGGTGAGACACGGCTCTGGGGAAGCTGGGCTCCAGAAAACATTGGTGTCTGCCCAGGGAGGTCTGGTTGGCATCACGGAAAGATTTGTTTTCTAAGGAAAATTATGACCCTGTACCTCTAGCTACCTCTTTAGCCCAACTGCAAGATATGAAATAGCATGTTATTGGGGTATCTGTTGGCTTATTTTTATAAGAGAGCATAAGCATAATCACCAACCAATTGGTTTTCTGAGCTTAGGGATCTATGCTTAATTGTCTAGGGCATTGTATCAACCTAGGACATTATATCACAGTTATAACTTCCTATTATCTACAACCTACTTGTTATGTAAAACTCAGTTATAGAAAATAATATTTGTGAAAGGAAAGTTGAAACCTGTGCAATTCATTATTTAATGTTGAAGATTCTTAATTTGGGGTTCATGTAACCCTCTGCAATTATCCACAAAATAATGAATGTGTGTATATCTAGCAGTCTACTGCTTTATCATAATTTCAAAAGTGGTCTATAACTCAAAGAATGTCAGATATTCCCTTATTTATTATTTATTAGTTTATTTATTTTTTCCTCCAGGGTGACTGCAGGGGCTCGGTGCCTGCACCACAAATCCACTGCTCCTAGAGGCTATTTTTTTCCCTTTTTGTTGCTCTTATTTTTTTTTTAATTGTTGTGGTTATTATTGTTATTGCTGTCGTTGTTGTTGGATAGGACAGAGAGAAATGGAGAGAGGAGAGGCAGAGAGGGGGAGAGAAAGATCGACACCTGCAGACGTGCTTCACCGCTTGTTAAGCGACCCCCCTGCAAGTGGGGAGCCGGGGACTCAAACCAGGATCCTTAGATGGGTCCTCACGCTTCATACCATATGTGCTTAACCCACTGCACTAGCACCCAACCCCCAGATATTCCCTTTAATTCAAAATTCATTCTTGAAGTCAAATAGTCCTAAAATCATATACTTGTTCAGTGTCTTTTTTTTTTCCTATTGGGGTTCCTTTTAAAAATGTTTATACTTAATTGAGTCTGGATGTGTAGGCATCTTCTAGCATAGAAGGGAATCCAATACTTTTGGGATACTTGAGATCAGAGTGCTATATCATGACAGACACTATGAGAGACAAGATCACTGGGTTCTTATTTCTTCCTTTTTTTTTTTCTTTTTCTTTTTCTTTTTCTTTTTTGCCAGAGCACTGCTTAGCTTTGTAGCTTTGGCTGATAGTGGTGGTGAGGAGGGGGGAGTTTGAACCTGGGACTTTGGAGCCTCAGGCATAAGAGTTTCTTTGCATCACCATTATGCTATCTACCCCCCACCCAGGGTTCTTATTTCTAAGAACAGCTGGATTTCTCCTAAATATTTTTATTAACTTATCAGTATTTTGACTCTTTAAACTCCTCATGATTTCCTCTAGACCTAGAGACTTAGGCACCTCCTCTAAAAATGGAAGGGGGCTGATTTTATAAATAAATTAATATACATATACATATATATATTTCCCCCCATTTTTTCAATGACCCTGCCTTCACTTCCATTCTAAACTCACCCCTATACCTATTACTACTGCCAGGTGTCTTTCCTTTTTTCCTCTTCTCTTTTAGATAAGAGAAATAGTGCCTGGTTTCTTTGGTGATTCTTTGATGATTTGGTGATTAGCTTCTATATCAGTGGTAGTATAAAAAGATTCCAGGTGACAAATTCTGGGTCCTGGTGGAATGAGGGTACAGAGCCCTCTAATTTTCTTCCCCTGTCACTTACCCTTTTGGAAGTATGAACCAAAATTCTTTCAGCGTGGGTGCAGAAGATGAGAGTTCTGGGTTCTGTAATTGCTTTTCCGCTGGACATGGATGTTGGCAGGTCAATCCATACCCCAGCATATTTCTTTGATAGAATTTTTGTCTTTGGGTGTGAATTCATTTTTTTGTTTGTTTTGTTTTTGAAATTTCACATATATAAGTTTCATTATCAAAAAACTTAAAAATGTAGCAAACAACAGGAAGACAAAGCAAACAATAGGATAAGGAGATTGGAATGATGGGGTGCAGAGACAGGAAATTTATATGCAGTTAATGTTTATATTAATACTAATAAATACATGTCATAAAAGTTTCCATCTGTGGTGTAAGTCTAGACTCTAAAGGGTAGATCTAAATTTGGTCTGGGTTTCCTCCTCCCCTCCCATTTTCTTACAATCTTGTAAATCAATATTAAGACACTAACAGAATAAAACATAAAAACAAAAATCCTATCAAACCTCAGTTTGCTAAAATGAAGGTTATTGTCTGTTTTTAATTCATTTTTACAATGAGACAATAAAAATGAGAACATAAAATAACTATTCCTTAATACATAGAAAAATACTTTGATAAGAAGACTTAGTGATGAAATGCATATTTCAGAAGCCACATGGCGCGCTACATCAAGATTATTACTTTTAAGATAATAATACTATCTTTTGTAGAGAATTATACTTGCGAGGCATCACTTCTCTTTTGCCCATTCCATGAAATTTTGAAAGCAAACATTCTATATACATGTTCCAGAAATCCTCAACTATGTTTAAGAAGACATCATAAAGTATAGGCCGCTGGGATTTTTGCAAAAACAACATGAGATCCCAGAAGGTATCAATATTATGTTTTATCTTCAGTTTTTTGAAATCTATTATTTTCAAAGAGCAAATATTCCAGCAGTCAAGATCAATGTGCTCTGAGATCCCAGGGCTGACACTGGCAAGCACTGCCTTTTGAAGTTCAAAATCAGCATTAATCTGACTGGCCAACATCATGCAGCCTAATGTTAGGTAGAACCATCTTCTTGTGGCAAAACCCATATTCTGTACAGAAAAGGAAAAAAAAATTAAATTATTCACTTACTGATCTATTTAAACCTAAAAAGTTATAAATACATATATTTTCTGTTTTTAGCAAGTCAATTTTGTCAACTATGTATTTGCTGTTTTTTTCCCCTAAATTGCTGATTCCCAAACTTTCCTTGTAAAGAATAGTGCAGATTAAGTTGTTTACCAACGTTCTGACAATCTTTAAGGAGTCATTAAAAAGTTAACACGTTTATGAAGATGTAATAGGTTCATTTCATCAAAGACCTAGAACTAGAAGTAAACTTTAAAAAAAAATGTGCTCCCACATTCTCCCTTTAAAGATCAGAAGGAAAAAAAGTTAGCTAATGATATGTCTCAGCAAATTCTTAAATCTCTTGTCTCCCTATCCAAGCCCTCTGACTATAATACATTTTAATATGGTGAATCAAAGCCCAGTCTGTGCGTAATTAAGTTAAGCACTGACATCTGATGGATCCCTCCCTGGCTTCTAGCTGGTTGCAGAGTTACATACATACATACAGGAACGCAAAAGGTGATATAAGCCTACCAATTGACTTTACAGTAAACTAGCCTAAAGCATATTGCTGGAAGTCAAGGATTAAATTGGATTTACATTATCACAGGTCTGTGACACAACCTTGACAGCCATAGCGAAATTGGTTGGGGTTGGGGTGGGGACACAACCTGCTCCCTATATACACCCCTCCCGCCTAAAAAAAAAAAACAAACTGTTGAGATAAAGAGACGAATCTAAAGATACAAATTTAAACTTTAGTTATCCCTGTCTTTCCACACCTTTGAGAACTGTGCAGATTCTCCAAACTGGGTTGACAGTGAACAACTCCTGAATTCTAGAAAGGAGGGAGTGGGGGTGGGTTGGAACTGGGATTTGTCTTTGCCAAGAACTTCAGGATACGCTCCACTTGAGACTGTTGTTTTCCACCGAGACGGGTCACCTCGACCGAGGGGCAGGCGGTATTTCCCCTCCGCGGGCCGCCGAGGTGTGCTGTGCTCCTGGAGGCGCCTCGTGCGCGCTGCGTTCACTCGGTGACTCGGGCTGCTCCTGCCCGGGAGGAACTTGAGAGCTCAGCGCCGGCTCCTTACGACTCCCAACCCTCGGATCCCCAACATCTGCCCACTCAAACCGACCGCGGGAGGCGTACGAAAGACTGGAAGCAGTGCCCTGCATCCCTCTCCGAGTTTTTCCCAGGACTCTAGGCTTACCTGGCTGAATCGCCTCGCGTTAGCAGATGGTGGTACTGAGAGCTCTGCTGGGTAGTTCTGTCCCGCAGCCCCAACCGAGTTCCTTTTTTAGGCACAGGAGGAGGGGAGGGGGGGAGGAGGAGGCAAAGTGAGTGGCAGTGCTCCCAAGCCCCGCCCTTACCTTTCCCACCTTCCCAGTGTTATATTTATTATTATATTTATTACTGAAGAAAGAAGTTTAGAGAAGGGGAGATAGAGAGGGAAAGAGCCAAAAAGACACCTGCAACCCTGCTTCACTGCTTGTGAAGCTTTCCCCCTGCAAGTGGAGACCAGGGGCTTGAATCTGGATCCTTGCTCTCTGTAGCTCACTACCCCACTCATAAAGCTTTTCATCTGCAGATAGGAGCTGGACTCTGGGTTCCCTGACATTGCTAGATGTGCACTCTATTGGAGGTTCCACTTCCCGGCCCCTAGAAAAACATTCATAAAGCTATGGCCCTATTAAAATCCTCAAGCTCTCTGAGGTCCTAAACTGTAGTTAAGCACCATTTAAATTATGAATGAACACCTTTTTTTGTTTAAAAAAAAATCTTCAGTATCACTTAATTGAAGGAGTGTTGACTCACAAGGATTGTTAATTGTGTATATTTCCACAGTTTCCTAATAGAGGTGTTATATTATTACCAAAATTACGTATTATACCAAAATGAGACATGGACAGTATAAAAAGGATTAAAGTCGTAGTTCTCTTTCATTAGTGATTATGGGTAATAAGTGCCTAAACAAAATATTAAGAAATGGAATTCAGAAGGATTTACAAAAAGTACACATCAGTAAAACTGAAGTTATCTCGAGAATGCAAGATAGTTCAACTTATGAAAATTAACAACTATATTCACTATATAAAGGAAATTTCGACAGAATCCAACACCTATTTAAGGTTTTTTTTTTTAAGTAACTTAGTAAACATAATAGAAGAAGCATTTTAGTTTTTTTAAATTTCTTTATTGGGAGATTAATGTTTTGCGTTCAACAGTAAATACAATAGTTTGTACATGCATAACATTTCTCAGTTTTCCACGTAACAACACAACCCCCACTAGGTCCTCTGTCATCCTTTTCCAGGACCTGTACTCTACCCCCCACCCACCCCAGAATCTTTTACTTTGGTGCAATATACCAACTCCAGTCCAGGTTCTACTTGTGTTACATTTTAGTTTCTTAAATGATGTTCACCAAAACCCAACAGCAAGCGTCTTTATTATGGTAAAGCATTAAAAGCATTCTCTTTTAAAATAGTAAAAGCCTTGCACCAAAGTAAAAAGACTCTGGGGGTTAGGGGCGGGTTCAGGTCTTGAAACAGGATGGCAGAGGAGGAACTAGTAGGGGTTGTATTGTTATGTGGAAATGTTATGCATGTATAAGCTACTGTATTTTACTGTTGACTGTAAACCATTAATCCTCTAATAAAGAAAATTTAAAAAAATTAAAAATAAAATAGTAACAAGCCAAAGATATCTAGTATCCCTGCTCATATTCAAAATTACATGCAAGTAGATAGGTTTAAAAAATGGAAGAACTGGGAGTCTGGTAGTAGCGCAGCGGGTTAAGCACATATGGTGAAAAGCGCAAGGACCCGTGAAAGGATCCCAGTTTGAGCAGCTCTCCACCTGCAGGGTGTTCACTTCATAGGCAGTCAAGCAGGTCTGCAGATGTCTATCTTTCTCTCCCCCTCTCTGTCTTCCCCTCCTGTCTCCATTTCTCTCTGTCCTATCCAACAACAACAACATCACTAACAATAACTATAGCAATAAAAACAAGGACAACAAAAGGGAATACATAAATAAATATATAAAATTTTTGAAAAGTAGAAGAATTATAAGGATTAGAAAAAAACTTTTGAGAAATGTTTAATGTAGTGAAGAGATAGCCAATTGTTAGCTGAGCATGGAGCTTAAAAATCAGCTGACTGGGTTTAAATTCTGCCTTCTAAATTCAAATGATATATGTGATTTTGAACAAGCTTCATAATCTCTTTATGACTTTGTTTCTTTACCTGTCAAATAGGGATGAAAATGAATCTGTTTCATAGAACTGTTGAAATAATTTAAGAGATTTATAATATGTTTGGAACAATGCCTACTATAAAACTTGCATGTTACATGTACATACATGTTTAATAGTAACCAAATAAATTATATCCTCAATAAATTACAAGCTAGTAAGAGAGTTTTGTAAGACTTCATAAGGTGTTCAGATATAGTTTCAACCTACAAAAATATTTTTCATTTCAATTTATGAGCAACGACAAGAAAATAGATATGTTTAGTTATGAATTGCAAAACAGCAGATTGCAGGAGAGTCTGTTATTATAAAGTTCAAAGACAAAAAAAAATAAAACCACATGTTTTGTTTTATTTTTTTGCCTCTGGAGTTATTGCTGGGTATCAGTACTTGCATTGCTCTTTTTGTTTGCTTGGTTGGGGTTCTTTTTTGTTTTTGTTTTTTGTTTTATTTGATAGGACAGAGAGAAATTGAGAAGGGAAGGGAAGATAGAGAGGGAGAGAGAAAGACACCTGCAGATCTGTTTTACCCCTTGTGAATCACAGCAACCCCCCAACCCCTGCAGGTGGGGAGTCAGGGGCTGGAACTGGGATCTTTGAGTGGGTCCTTTTGCTTTGTATGATGTGTGTTTAACCCGGTGTGTCACTGGAGATGATAGCATAAAGGTTATGCAAAAAGACTTTCATGCTTAAGGCTCTGAAGTTCCAGGTTCAATCCTCCCTCACCAGCATAAATTAGAGCTGTGCAGTGACCTGGCAAAAAAAGGGGGGGGGCTTAAATAAGTTTTTTCATTTGGCAAAAAGAAGGTGCAGTGGTAAAACTCAAAAGCATACTATATATATATCATAAAAAATAATCAATATTTATGTAGAGACGTAACAAAAAATAGATAAGAAAGCAGATTAAAACTAGATTAGAAAAGTAGATAAGAAGTAGAAAACAGAGAGAATTGGAATGTATACAAACAAGTTAGGTAAGACTACTTAGTCTTATGTAAAGTGAAATCTTCCATCTCCTAAACAATGTACCTGATTATTTATGATATTTATTATTATTTATGTACTTGTAACTGCAAGAGCTAATTGCTTTGAATTTTGCTCCTGTAATTCCTGGCTTGCTTGCTTGTACTTACAAACTTATGATATAAAAGGCACTTTAACCCAAAGTTTGGGGCCGAGCACTTTCTCTGCTCTGGCCCACCACTGTAATAAATTTCTCTTTCTACCCATCTTGGTCTCCATTATAGACTCATTATTGGCTGTAACACATGTAGAAGTTTAGATCCAACAGTTAGTTATTTTTTTTATTTATAAAAAGGAAACATTGACTAAGTGATAGGATAAGAGGGGTACAACTTCACACAATTCCCAACACCATAACTCTGCATCCCATCCCCTCCCCTGATAGCTTTCCTATTCTTTGACCCTCTGGGAGTATGGACCCAAGGTTCTTGTTGTATGTAGAAGATGGATGGTCTGGCTTCTGTAATTTCTTCCCTGCTAAACATGAGCATTGACAGGTTGATCCATACACCCAGCCTGTCTTTCTCTTTCACTATTGGGGAAGGGCTCTGTGGAAGCTGAGCTGCAGGACACATTGGTGGGTTTGTCTGTCCAGGGAAGTCTGGTCAGAATCCTGCTAGCATCTGGAACCTGGTGGCTGAAAAGAAAGTTAACATACAAAGCCAAATTGTTGAACAGTCTTGAACCTAAAGGCTGGAATAGTGCATGTGAAGAGTTGGGGGGGGGCCTCCATTTTGTAGATAGTTAGTAGTCCTATTTTAGTTTTATTCCAAAGAGCCCATGACTATACTAGTTTTTTTTTTTTCCTTGAGCCTGACATTTGATATGCAGGTGGATCCTAATTATTGTCTGGGGAGATGATGTCATGGCTGGCAGAAGGACCAGAAAGCTGGATCAGGAAAGAGTAGCTTCCAAATATGGGAAAGGGGTATAAATACTGTTGACTGTAAACCTCATCTATTTGATTTGGTTGGGGCCCATATTCAGCTTAGGCACCATTGTGACCACTGCATCCCTGTAGATCTGAGCTCACATTCTGTGGTCATGAGTAGGAACTTTCCAAGCTGCCCCAATATCAACCAATCTTCCTCGAGTGTAGCATAGAGTGTGTTGTCCATCCTCCCTTTGGAGGATGGAACATTCTCTACCATTGTTGATCCAAATTGAGGGCAAGGTCCTATGGGGGCCCACAAAGGGGTCTATTTTGTTGTTCCTGATAGAGATGACCGGTAACAATGAAGAGAGGGATTTATTCAAGGTCTAGGCCCATCATGTTTGTTTGGGAATCTCAGGACTCCCCAACTAGGGCCCCAGCTGATGGGGTGGCCTGATAGTAACTAACAAGTCATCATTAAAGATGCCAGTCTCATGCCCTTATTCAGCTTTTGCAGTCTTTGCTTTGATGAGGTTAGCTTTGGAGTGAGTGAGAGAACTGTAATAGGAAGTAGGTGAGGAGGGTGTTTAAGTCTAAGTAGACACTATTTCATTATGAACTTTATACTGACTCACTACAGACTATTGTGTATTTTTGCTTTCAGGTATATATTTTGCCCTAATTTATGGATACATATGAACATATGCTCTATCTTATGGGACCTGGCCTATATCTAGGTTTTGGGATTTTGTTAGGAAGTGAACCTCCTGGAATGGAATTAAAGAATACTATGAAAGGAAAGCTCTCACTCCAGTAATGAGGGTGAAGGGTTGATGTTCCATACCTGATGTCTCTGGACAAATCTGAAGCATGCTGAGGTGGTACTCATTGCGTCGATTAGGTTGGGATCAGCAGATGCAATATTATTTGGTATGACTTGAGAGAAGCATGCAGGAAAGTGAGTCCCATTCTAGAGGTTCCAGGACTGGGGGAAATATAGGCTCTATAGAGGAAGTGGGAGGTCCTGCTGTCTTAGAATTTAAGAAGACAATAGATAGTTATTGCTATAATCACATTATTGGACAATTGGATTAACTTTGAAATATCCCATTGTTAGGATTTGCTGTATCATACACAACATCACCATAATTTATGTCCTTTGACATTATTTGTATATAGCTGTGCCACCAGTTGCTCCTGTTCTCCCTGGTCTAAGCTTTTAAGAGAGGCACCATATCAAAGACTCAGCCTATGGATTAAAAAGACTCAGTCTGTGATTTTAAAAGTTTGAGATATTCAATCAAATTTTCCTTCTTATATTAATTAAATAGTGATTTATCTGACTACAAATTGATAGGAGTGTACATATGTCGGGCTAGCAATGTGAGAGAGATATAACCCAGGGACCAAGCTCAGGCGGCAAGGCCCTTCAAATCTTTATTCATCTGAACACCCCAGAGTCAGGTGGTAGCACACCTGGTTAAACCGTGTGGCGCAAACCACAGTGGCCAGCAGCAGTCTCCTGGTCTGCCTGCATGCTTCTCCAGGCTAGAAAACAGAAGAGAAAAGTGGGAAATGGAAGTGGCTTGACAATACCAACATAGTTAGGAAAGGCTCGGAGAAAGGTGAAAGGGGCTGGGAAAGGTAGGGACTTCCTTAGCAACTGTTGCTAGGGATTTAACTGGTAGGATTAATAATACTCTGCAGTTTTGAGAGTAGGAAAAGAATATATTAAATGAGCAGAATGGGTGGGGAAATAGGATGGAGGCCTTAAGCCATTTGTTAGACAAAGCAGAAGATTGATATGTAGATAATAAAAGGTCAGGCCGTAGTATCAAAGAATACAGGGTGGAACAGGGGGAGCTGGTTTAATGTTTTAAGGAATGCCGGGCTCCTAGAGGCAGAAAAATGCAGAGTGCTTTGTGAGGCAGGGAGTCTGATAAGACGAAGCAAACCTTGGGGGGTCTCGTGTCCCTCCTTTTTGACCTCTCAGTAGAGAGAGAAAGACTGACAGGATGAATGCCTACCTCTCAGGTCAAGCTCTGCCAAGCTCTACCACATCCTCACAATTTCCCTGCATCTCCCCCTTTCTTTTTATCTAGTGGCCATATTTAAATGGGTCAATGTCTGTAAATGACTCCATTTCTGTCAGAGGAATAGCAGTGTAGGGGTGCAAAGAAACCTGAATGATATCATGCAGGCATTTTTAAAAGAACTGGAATAAGACAGGGAGAAATAAGTAAGAGTAGCAAGGGCCAGTGTGAGGCCAAGAGGAGTCCTGATGGGCCGGCAGGGCAGGGCCTGACAGGCGAAGGGCTCAGGGCCTGACAGGCAAAGGGATCCTGAGACTGCAAGCTGTGAAGTCCATGGACTGCTGTAGTTAATCCTCAAGAAGTCCAGCAGTGTAAAGGGAGTGCCCAAGAGCTCCACCAGCAAGTCCGATAGAAGTGTCAGTCCAATGCCAACGACCAGGGGAAGAAACGCTGCATGTCTTATCTTGATGGGGGACACCCAGTCACCTATCAATGGAAAAAACAGCAACAACAGTTCATTTTGGTCCACCTGAAGAAGGAGATGGCAAAAGGGACACACATATATAATAATAGTAGTAATAAAATAGAATAGAGTAAAAAACCCTAACGGTCAGTCTGCAGCTTGGACTGCTCTGGATAGATTGGCTGCACACAGCCTGAGCAAAGACAGCCAATTGTAAGAAGTATCCAAAAAAAACCACAACTTCCTCGTAGTTTTTCCCAGGCAGGGGTGAGGCTCTGATTGGTCAGATATTTTGTCACTCAAATAGCCACTTACAAAAAAGAGAAGGAGCACAAGGACCGGCATAAGGATCCCGGTTCGAACCCCGGCTCCAGGGGAATCGCTTCACAGGCGGTGAAGCAGGTCTGCAGGTGTCTATCTTTCTCTCCTCCTCTCTGTCTTCCCCTCCTCTCTCCATTTCTCTCTGTCCTATCCAACAACGACAACAACAACAATAACTACAACAATAAAAAAAAAAAAACAAGGGCAACAAAAGGGAATAAATAAAAAATTTAAAAAATAAAAAAAAAGAGAAGGAAAGGAAAAGTCTTGGAATGACACCCCTGGTGAGCGAGGAATCTTGGTAAAGAAAATAGCTCAGAGAGAAGCCTGCTAGGAGTGGCTTTCCCTCCCCTGGGGGCTGGTTCTGGCGTGGGGTGAGGAGTGAGCTTCAGAAATAATCAAAGGATTCCTTTCCTTTTCCTTCTGGCCTCTGTTTTCTAACCCAAGAGTGGTATAACCCTTGGGACCCCTTATTCACCCTCCTGCTGACAGCCCAGTATCCTACCCTATCCAGAGAATCCCCAGTCACATGTTGCTGCTTGTTGGAGCTCACGCAAAGTTCAAGTCGCCATCTTGGCTCCACTCCCAACAGTTGATTATTTACAGTTAGGCTAAAGAATCCATCTAATTTATTATCATATTTAAAACAACCCCCCAGCTAAACAAGCATGTCTTCCAGGTTATTTTTTTGTTAAAAATCATCTTCAACAACAAACAGCATCATCATCATCATCATCCTGATCCCAGAAAATTCTATTCACCCCCAGATTTCACTTCTGAGTTACAGTTAGAGCATCTTTCCCTTTCACTCTGTCACTTTAGTCCCTGCCCCACTTCAGAGTTCCTTCCTTCCACATAACTCAACTTCCTGCAATTAGTTTTTTTTCATTTTCATTACATTAGCTAGCATCCATTATTACATATTTTGGCCTTTTTTTTTCCCCATGAGGTCATATCATGCTCCCTACTAGCTTATAAGATCAATATATATATATCATGTTTTCCTGGGACTGAAAATAATACAATGATCACTCAATAAATAGTTTTAGCTGATTTTTTACTTCCTATTGTGATATTCACTACACTTAGGATGTTTTGAGTTCCCTCAAAGATAAGGCATACCTGAGTCTTATAAAACTTGAATGCTCAGTGTGAAGATTGCCCCATCTGGTCAGGGTAGTAGTCCATTCATTTGCCCCCATGCTGTCTACTTTACAACCACTCAGTTGCAATTCTGTCACATTTGTGTTTATCCTTTATCCAGTATGTGTATCCAGGAAATACTGCCATCTTTGTCCCTGTCCCTGACCCTCATTCCACTCCCAGGATTCAAGAGAGCCCTCTACACACAGCGGGACATTTAACTGACTAATGCTCAGTACCTACAAAAAGAATAATGTTTCAATTCTTTCACTTTCTGACTCATTATAATGAAAGGCATTAATTTAATACATCTACAATTGCACTTGCCTCTAGTAAATCTTAATGACATTGTATTTATCATAGTGTGGCTCAATGATCTCAGGGAGAAGGGCAGGAAATAAAGCTGAAACAAATAACTACCCTGCAGAGAAAATAAGTTCTGCTAAACTACTGACTAATTGAAAGGAAAGAAGACATTATTTTTTTTCCCAGAAACAAAAAAGACAAAGATGAAGAAAATATTGTCTCAGAGACAGTAGGAGAAAAAAAGTTCAGAAGAGAAGTTACTCTTGCCCAAAAGAAACTTTATTGAAAATATTTTGTTATTGTTTAAATAGGATATAAAATAAAGGTTTATCCTAAATTTAGTTTATCTTTAACTTAGTTGATATATAGAAGATGTATAATATAAGCATCATGTGTTCTAGATCCTCTATCCTCAATGTATGAATTTTAGTGCTGGCTTTAAGGCTCTTAATGTATATCCTTATTTTTCTACAGATTATTTCAAGGCAATACTGAGTAAATTTAATGCTATAAGTATATTAATAGATATAGATGTCATACAGTACCAGGGAATAAACTCAGGGCTTCACAAATGCACAATGATGTTACTGGGCTGCGTCGCCAGTCCAATTTTTTCTTCTCTATTTTGAGAGAGACAGAAAAAGATCAAAGCACCATTACACCATCCATGGAGTCCCATTCATAATAAAAACAATTTCAAGGTGTAGGTACATTTCATGTTTTTATATTTTTTCAGACTGAAGAACTTCTCTAGTATTTTTTTGTAGTGCATATTCAATGGCAATATGCTCTTTAACTTTAATCCAAAAGTAAATAAATGTTTTATTTAACCTTCTTTCTTGAAAGACCATTTTCACTGAATGTAGAATTCTGAGTTGGTATGATTCGGTTTCCAAACTTTGCTGACATTTTTGGACATCTACATTCTGCCGTCAATCTTGTGAGTGTGTGTGAGTGATTTTTTTTTTTAATGTGTTGTTGCTGGGGGCCTTGGGGCTCCCTTTGGACCTTTCAGGTTCTTTGCTGAACAGTAAGCACCATCAGTAAATTAGGTAGAACATTATTAGAAGGTATAAAGAGGCAAAAATACACTTCCATACAAACAGAGAACAAGAAGGCATAGAGCATTTTGAACTTCTGGGCCTACATAGGTTGCCAGGCTAGCGTGGAGGTGCCTCTTCCCGGGCGCGTACTCTCTGGGTTGGAGAGAACTAGACTGGAACCAGTCTGGGCTGCTACTTACTCAGCGATGCAGGAGAGATGACTCATGAACTCATGGCGGAGTGGCAATGCAATGTCTTTATTGATCAGAGAGCCAATGCTTTTAAACAGTAGACCCGGAAGTGGCAAGTAGAAAATGGAAATGGCTAGGAAGGGGGTGGAGAAAGGCAAAAGCAGGCTGGAAAGGTAGGGACTTCCTTATCAACTGTTGTGAGGGTTTTAATTGGTAGCATTAATATTACCCTACAGTCAGGGAGGGTCTTGAGGTAGAAAGAAGGTAGATCAAAGGAGTGGAATGGATGGGGATCTCTCAGGCAAGCAATGATTATGTAGATAGGCCATATTATCAGGAATGCAGGGTGCTTTGTGAGGCTCCTCACAGTTACCTGACAATAGGTTGTTCTTAGTTCCCTCCCATGAGCTGACATAGGCCAAGCCTGGTCCTTTGTAATAGGTGGATCCTTAAGGAAGCATTTTGGGTTATGAGGAGACCTGACTGACGTGGCCAGACAAGGTGGGTACTTTCTTCTGTTTGCCTTCATTTGGAGTCCTTGCAGGTAGCATTCCTACTTAATGTGATTTTAGTCATTTCCGATGTTTGTCTCCATTTTCTTATCTCTCTAATATCTACTTTAACAGTGTTGTATTTTTTTAGTCCAAGCATCTCCATTTTATTTTATTTTTGGTTTTGTGTTTGTGTCTTCATTCTTTCTTGTTTGTTTGTTAGTTTTGTTGTTTTTTGCCTCCAAGTTTATCCCTGGGGCTTGGTGCCAGCACTACAAATCGGCATGTCCACCCCTCACCACAGGGTTTTTACTTTGGTGCCCTACTTACAATTTGGTCAGGTCCTGCTTTTAGTTTCCCTTTCAGATCTTCTTCCTCAACTTCTGTTGATGAGTGGGATCATCCCATACTCATCTTTATCTTTCTGACTTAGCTCACTTAACATAATTCCTTCTAGCTCTGTCCAAGATGGGTCAGAGAAGGTGGGTTCATTGTTCTTGATAGCTGCATATATTTATTTATTTAGTTATTTATTAATAAGGAAGACAGGAGGAGAGAGAAAGAACCAGACATCTCTGGCACATGTGCTGCCAGGGATCAAACTCAGGACCTCATGCTTGAGAGTCCAAAGCTTTATCACTGCACCACCTCCGGACCACAGCTTTCTTTAACCCTCTGGAAGTATGTACCCAAGGTCATTAACCAGAAAGTGGAAGGTCCTGCTTCTGTAATTGCTTCCCCTCTGAACATGGGTGTTGAATGGTCTATCCATACTCCTAGCCTGCCTCTCTCTTTCCCTAGTAGGGTGGGGCTCTGGGGAAGTGGAGCTCCAGGACACATTGGTGGGGTCGTCAGTCCAGGGAAGTCTGGTTGGCATCATGCTAGCATCTGGAACCTGGTGGCTGAAAAGAGAATTAACATACAAAGCCAAACAAATTGTTGACCAGTCATGGACCTAAAGGCTGGAATAGTGTAGATGAATTGATGGAGGGGGGGTCCTCCATTTTGTAGATGGCTAGTAGACATATTTTAGTTATATTTCACAGGGTCTGTAGCTATACTATTTTTTTTTTGAGCCTGAAATTTGATATACAATTGAATTCAAGTTATTGTTTGGGGAGATGATATCATGGCTGGAAAAGGACCAGAAAGCTGGATCAGGGAAGAGAGTAGCTCCCTAATATAAGAAAGGGATATAAATATTGTTGACTGTAAAAACCCCATCAATTTGATGTCATCTGGGGCCCATAATTAGCTTAGGAGCCTGTGTGACCTCTGCATCCCTGTAGATCTGAGTTCACATTCTGTGGTCATGAGCAGGATCATTCCAAGCTGTCCCAATATTGAGCCATCTTCTTCAGGTGTAGCATAGAGTATGTTGTTTATCCTCCCTTCGGAGGATGGGACATACTCTACCACTGTTGATCCAACGACATAGTCTCTTCTACAGCACTGAAAGAAGGGAAATGTAACTGTAAACTAAATGCAAAATTGTGATTACAATATAAGAACCAATAATCTAGTTTCCTAATAAAGGCAGTGTTTTGGATTATTTTTTTAAAAATCTCAAGGTTATTATCTGAAAGTGATCAGAAAATCAGATGTCCAATTTAATGGTAAGGTAAAGCTTTTGCCACTGAAGATTTAGACATTGATGCAAAATGCTATGTTAAGTCCTATGATCAGGGCTTGCTCTATGTAAAAGTAATAGAAATTGAATTGAGGAAAAAAAGATGGGAGCTGAGAAGAAAGCATAAATATGCTTAAGAAAAAACAGAAAATTCTAGGAGGTTGAAGAATGAATAGGACATAAGAAATAGATTCTTAAAATGAACACCAAAATATCTGAGAGTTCTCTAGTCACCAAATCAGCTATTTAATGTTTTTGCAAGAGAGACTGAATGAATAAATAAATCCAAAGTTTAAATAGAATCATGACAATTTTTTTTTTTTGCCTCCAGGATTATCACTGGGGCTCAGTGCCAGTGTTATGAATTCACCACTCCTAGTGGGCATTTATTCCTTCCCCCACACCCCCATTTTATTAAGTAGGACAGAAAAATTGAGGGGAGAAGGAGACAGCGAAGAATACACAATGTAAATTAGCTAGAATGTTGTCTTTTACAAGTAAATACTGTAAGCAGACCTGCTTCACTGCTTATGAAGTGTCCCTGCTTCAGACTGGGAGCCATGGCTCAAAATCAGGTCCATGCCTCACAGTTTACAATGTGCCCCATGTAGGCTATAATGGGTGTAGTGTGCACCCATCATATTCTATTTCAAAGTTAAAACTTTGAAATAGAATATGAAATATCAAAGTTATATGTTTCTATTCTATTTCAAAGTTACAACTTAGCATGTATGGAATAGTCGTCCAACACATATACATATGACGATGACTTTAACACGCTTACAGTATTTACTTGTAAAAGACAACATTCTAGCTAATTTACATTGTGGTGGTAATAAGGAATTAAAATAGCATGCAATTATTGTAATTTATTCATGTAATTATTTTCATTTATTATTCAAATTACCAAAGAATTTTATTTTACCTTAAGTGGCATTGCTCTACAACATACCAAATAACAAACAATGAAGAAAATGGATTAGGTAAATGAGAATCAAGATTACACTAGCAATTTCCCCACTGTATGACTGGTTTTGTTTTAGACAGACAGAAAGCATCATTATCTAAGGTTCTTTTGGTGACTCCACTATTCTCATATATGTAGATGATTAAATGAAAGGATAAAAAAGAGAGCAATTAATGACTCATAGTGAAGTAGGAGCTCCTTAAAATATAATTATTCCTCTACTGCAAGTGGTTGACTATAGGGACCTTAAGAACATGATTCAACTAATTCTTAGGATTTCTCTAAATATTTCTAAGAAAGCAACCTTTCAATGATATCTTTTACATTAAAAACAGAGTGCATTAAGATCAAAGTAAAATCATATTCAACTAGAATAAACTTTCTCCATTCACTATGAATTAATGTCACAAGAATATTGAAATTTGCTTGTGTGTTCCACTAGTACTCTTAATCTAGTTATTCTTACTTATTCTAGTAACAACAGCAGTGTCCCAACATAAAGATCAGTGAGACAAATTAGGGACTCAGGAATTCTTAAATAAATGAATAAACAAACTAAAATTATAGAAAAAATAAATACAATAAATTCACTTTTTTCCTTCCTTTATATAGGTCTTGTTTCAATGGAGTAATTACATAACCTTGGACCCTCAATTTAACAGTTCCACATTCTTTTTTTTTTGTCCTGCTTTGATCATTTTTTAGACTCTTCACATATTTTTTTAATTTATTTTTTATTTAAGAAAGGAAAAATTAACAAAGCCATAGGGTAGGAGGGGTACAACTCCACACAATTCCCACCACCCAATCTCCATATCCCTTCCCCTCCCCTGATAGCTTTCCCATTCTCTATCCCTCTGGGAGCATGGACCCAGGGTCGTTGTGGGTTGCAGAAGGTAGAAGGTCTGGCTTCTGTAATTGCTTCCCCGCTGAACGTGGATGTTGACTGGTCGGTCCATACTCCCAGTCTGCCTCTCTCTTTCCCTAGTAGGGTGGGGCTCTGGGGAAGCAGAGCTCCAGGACACATTGGTGGGGTCTTCAGTCCAGGGAAGCCTGGCTGGCATCCTCATGGCATCTGGAACCTGGTGGCTGAAAAGAGAGTTAACATACAAAGCCAAACAAATTGTTGAGCAATCATGGACCCAAAGGTTAGAATAGTGGAGAGGAAATGTTGGGGGGGGGGAGACTCACTGCAAACTCTAGTGTACTTCTGCTTTCAGGTATATATTTTGCACTAGTTTATGGATACGTGTGAACATATGCTCTCTCTCACAGAGCCTGGTCTATATCTAGGTTTTGGGACTTTGTTAGAAAGTGATCCACCAGGGATGGAATTAGAGAATACTATGAAAGGAAAGGTCTCACCCCAGTAATGAAGCTGAAGGATTGTCATTCCATACCTGAAGTCTCTGGACACAGTCTGATCTGAAGCATGTTGAGGTGGCAATCATTGCATTGATTAGGTTGAGATCGGCAGATGCAATATTATTTGATATGGATTGGGAGAGGCATGCGGCAAAGTGAGCCCTATCCTAAGGTTCCAGGACTGGGGGAAATATAGGCTCTGTAGTGGAGATGTGAGGTTCCTGCTGTCTTAGGGTTCAAAAAGACAATGGATAGTTAATGTTATCATCACATTATTTGGTAATTGGGTTAACTTTGAAAAGTCCTTTTGTTAGGGTTTGCTGTATAATACCCAGTATCTTATATTGTTATGCCACTGGTTGTTTCTGATCTACTTGGTCTAGGCTTTTGAGAGAGTCCGCATATCAAATGCACAGCCTATATATTAAGAAGACTCAGTCTGTGTTTTAAAAATTAATTTTCCCCCTCTGAGATTAATTAACTAGTTCTTCTTCTTCTAGCGTTTGCCCTTCTTCCGTAGCCAGTCAACAGCATCAGGTAGAGCCTGATGTAAAGTTTCGAGACCTCCTTTGAATCTGGAGAGGTGGCAGTCATTGACTATGTGGGTCATAGTCTGTTTGTAGCCGCAGGGGCAATTCGGGTCGTCTCTGGCTCCCCAGCGATGGAACATAGCGGCGCACCGGCCATGGCCTGTTCGATAGCGATTGAGGAGGGCCCAATCATAACGTGCTAGGTCAAAGCCGGGTTGACGCTTGCAGAGGTCTGTGATGAGGTGCTTCTTCTTTACCTCAGCTGACTGCCAACTCTGTTTCCAAGAGACTGGAACAGAGAAGTTCAGTGTAGGCATAGGGGACCAGATTGGGTGACGAGACGTCAAGCGTTGGACAGGGTGGGCGAAGATATACGCATATATTGGCAGGTCCAGTCGAGTGTAGACGTGGGAAATGAACTTAGATGATGCTGCATCCCGACAAATATCTGGCGGGGCGATGTTGCTAAGAACTGGCAGCCATGGAACCGGGGTGGAACGGATGGTTCCAGAAATTATCCTCATGGAGGAATATAATTTGGAATCGACCAAGTGGACATGGGGGCTACGGAACCATACTGGGGCACAGTATTCTGCAGTGGAATAGCATAATGCCAGAGATGATGATCGTAGTGTGGAAGTGCTCGTGCCCCATGAGGAGCTGGACAGTCTTGCAATGATGTTATTCCTCGCGCCCACCTTTGCTGCAGTTTTTATGAGATGTTCGTGAAATGTCAGAGTGCGATCGAGAGTAACGCCAAGATAGACTGGCTGGGCTTCATGCCGGATTCTCGTACCGCCAAGCTGCACATTAAGCTCACACGAGGCCGAGGCATGGTGTAGATGGAAAACAGATGATACCGTTTTTGCAGTGCTAGGGATTAGTCGCCATTTTTTACAGTAATCAGATATCAGAGACATGTCTTTAGTGAGTGTTTCCTCGAGGATGTCGAACTTTGATGCCTGAGTTGCACAGCAGATGTCATTATTAACTAGTGATTTATATGACTACACTTTACTAGGAGTGTACATAAATACCATTCCCACCACCAAAAGACTGTGTCCCATCCCACCCACCCACCCCCACCAGCCCAGGAAGCCACATGTCCACCCTCCCCCTCAGCACAGGGTTTTTACTTTGGTGCTCTACTTTCAATTTAGTCAAATCCTGCTTTTAGTTTCCCTTTCAGATCTTCTTTCTCACCTTCTGTTGATGAGTGGGATCATCCCATACTAATCTTTATCTTTCTGACTTAGCTCACTTAACATAATTCCATCTAGCTCTGTCCAAGATGGGTCAGATAAAGTGGGTTCATTGTTCTTGATAGTTATATAGTATTCCACTGTGTATATATAGCACAGCTTTCTCAGCCACATCTGTTGTTGGGCACCTGGGTTGCTTCCAGGTTTTAGCTATTATGAATTGTGCTGCTATGAACATAGGAGTACACACCTCTTTTTGGTTGGGTGTTATGGAGTCCTTGGGGTATAACCCCAGGAGAGGAATTACTGGATCATATGGAAGGTCCATGTCTAGCCTTGTGAGAGTTCTCCAGACTGCTCTCCACAGAGGCTGGACCAATTTACATTCCCACCAGTAGTGCAGAAGGGTTCCTCTGTCCCCACAGCCTCTCTAGCATTTGTTGCTGCTGTCCTTTTTGATGTATGCCATTCTTACAGGAGTGAGGTGGTATTTCAGTGTTGTCTTAAGTTGCATTTCTCTGACAATCAGTGACCTGGAGCAGTTTTTCATATGTTTGTTAGCCTTTTGGATCTCCTCTGAGGTGAGTATTTTGTTCATATCCTCTGCCCATTTTTGGATGGGGTCATTTGCTTTTTTGGTGCTAAGTTTGCTGAGTTCTTTATATATTTTGGTGATTAGTTTCTTGTCTGATGTTTGGCATGTGAAGATCTTCTCCCATTCTGTGAGGTGTCTCTTTGTTTGTTTAATAGTTTCTTTTGCTGTGCAGAAGCTTTTCAATTTGATGTAGTCCCATTGGTTTGTTTCTGCTTTAGTCTTCCTTGCAATTGGGTTTGATTCATCAAAGATGTCCTAGAGGTGTAGGTGGGAAAGTGTTTTACCAATGTTTTCCTCTAAGTATTTATTGTTTCTGGTCTGACATCTAGGTCTTTGATCCATTTGGAGTTGATTTTTGTTTCTGGCTAGATAAAGTGGTTCAATTTCATTCTTCTGCGTGTTTCAACCCAGTTTTTTTTATTGAAGAGAGCCTCCTTCTTCCACTTAATGCTTTGGGCCCCCTTATCAAAGATTAGATGTCCATAGGTGTGGGGACAGTTCCACATTCTAATTCAGAGAAATAAAGAATTTTTCTGATATGTACTGCTCATTTGCTTAATCATTTTATCTGTATAATTTGGGCAGACTTAATTTAATTATAGATTAGAAGACTTTAATTTAAAGTAGCACTAAAAAGACAAGAGATAGCTCACCTGGAAGGGTATACAACTTACCAAGCATGGAACTCCACCGTTTAAATCCTAGAACCACACAGAATTTGTTACTTTGGGGGAAATTTATCGGACTAATAGGTGAGAATGATTTTTTTGAAATTTTTTATGTACATATATATCTTTATTTATAAAAAGGAAACATTGGTGAAACCATAGGATAAGGGGGGTACAACTCCACACAATTCCCACCACCAGAACTCCATATCCCACCCCCTCCCCTGATAGCTTTCCTATTCTTTAGCACTCTGGGAGTATGGACCCAAGGTCATTGTGGGATGCAGAAGGTGGAAGGTCTGGCTTTTGTAATTGCTTCCCCGCTGAACAAGGGCATTGACAGGTCCATCCATACTCCCAGCCTGCCTCTCTCTTTCCCTAGTGGGGTGGGGCTCTGGGGAAACAGAGCTCCAGGATACACTGGTAGGGTTCTCTGTCCATAGAAGTCTGGTCTGCATCATGCTAGCATTTGAATCTGGTGGCTGAAAAGAGAGTCAATATACAAAGCCAAACAAATTGTTGATCAATCATGAACTTAAAGGCTGGAATAGTGCAGATGAAGAGTTGGGGGGTACTCCATTTGAAGATAGCTGGTAGGCATATTTTAGTTATATTCCAAAGGGCCTGTGGCTATATTAGTTTTTTTTTTTTCCCCTGAGCCTGAAATCTGATATACAGATGGATCCAAATTATTGTCTGGGGAGATGATGTCATGGCTGGAAAAGGGATGGAAAGCTGGATCAGGGAAGGGAGTAGCTAATATGGGAAAGGGGTATAAATACTGTTGACTGTAAGCCCCATCTATTTGACTAGGTTGGGGCCCACATTCAGCTTAGGAGCCATTGTGATCACCGCATCCCTGTAGATCTGAGCTCACATTCTGTGGTCATGAGTAGGAACTTTCCAAGCTGCCCCAATATCAACCCATCTTCCTCAAGTGTAGCATAGAGTATGTTGTCCATCCTCCCTTCAGAGGATGGAACATAGGTGAGAATAATTTTATGCCTTATTTTGGGCAATCTTTTTGTCATAGGTATTACAACCTAGCTATTGTATTTTCTTAATAATAAACAAATTAATAAGTAATTAATAAGTATTCAGATACTATCTACTATGTCCAGATGGATCTTGTCAGGATATATGAAAAGGATAAGAAATAATTATAAAGGGCTATGGGTAGATAGCATAATAGTTATGCAAAGAGACTCTCATGCCTGAGGCTTCAAAGTCCCAGGTTCAATCCTCTATACCACCATAAGCCAAAGCTGAGCAGTGATCTGGTAAAAATAAATAAATAATAATAATTGTAGACTACAATGTATTCAGCTTTTTAAAAATTATTTTAAAATATACTTTATTGAGAAATGTTGATTTAGAAGACTGTTGTTGCCATATGTATACAGTTTCTTATCTCCCCATGGTAGATGTCAACACACCATACCTTCTATCAACTTAATATGTTCCTCTCTTATGGAACACTGGATCCTCAACCACCTTTACATATCCTCCTACTGCCAAATAGATCTTTTCAAAACTGAGTTGGCAGTACTATAGGGAGAGGGAACTTATATGTGTGTGTGTGTGTGTGTGTGTGTGTGTGTGTGTGTGTGTATGTGTATAAATGTATATATGTATATATACATATATATAATCTTTATTGATAAAAAGGAAACACTGACAAAAACCATAGGATGAGAGGGGTATAACTCCATACAATTCCCACCACCAGATCTCCATATCCCATCCCCTCCCCTGATAGCTTTCCTATTCTTTATCCCTCTGGGATTATGGACCCAGGGTCATTATGGAGTGCAGAAGGTGAAAGGTCTGGCTTCTGTAATTGCTTCTCCACAGAACATGGGCATTGGCAGGTTGATCCATACTCCCAGCCTGTCTCTCTCTTTCCCTAGTAGGGTGGGGCTCTGGGGAAGCAGGGCTCCAGGACACATTGGTGGGGTTGTCTGTCCATGGAAGTCCGGATGGAATCATCTGAGCATCTGGAACCTGGTGGCTGAAAAAAGAGTTAACATATAGAGCTAAACAATTTGTTGACTAATCATGAACCTCAAGGTTGGAATAGTTCAGATGAAGAGTTGGGGGGTGGTCTCCATTATGTAGATAGTTAGTAGTCCTATTTTAGTTATATTCCAAAGAGCCCATGACTATACTAGCTTTTTTTTTTTCCTTGATCCTGACATCTGATATGCAAGTGGATCCTAGTTATTGTCTAGGGAGATGACATCATAGCTAGAAAAAGGACCAGTAAACTGGATCAGGGAAGAGAGAAGCTCCAAAATATGGGAAAGGTGTATAAATATTGTTGACTGTAAACCCCACTGATTTGATCTGATCTGGGGCCCATATTCAGCTTAGGGCAAACGGTGGCATTACTCCGTAAGACACAGCTATACACAAATAATGTCAAAGGATATAAATTATGGTGATGCTCCGTATGATACAGCAAATCCTAACAATGGGATTTTCAAAGTTAACCCAATTGACAAATAATTTGATTACAGCAATAATTATCTCCCACTCCCTCTATAGAGCCTATATTTCCCCCAGTCCAGGGACCTCTAGTGTGGGGCTCACTTTCCTGCATGCCTCTCTCAATTCATACCAAATGATATTGCATCTGCAGATCCTAACCTAATCAATGCTACGAGTACTACCTCAACATGCTTCACTTCAGACTGTGTCCAGAGAAGTTAGACTTGGAATGTCAACCCTTCAGCCTCATTAAAGCAATCTATATATAGATTCAATGCAATCTCTATTAAAATCCCAATGACATATATATATATATATATATATATTTTTTTTTTTTTTACTTTTAACCAGAGCATTGCTCAGCTCTGGTTTATGGTGGTGTGGGGGACTGAAGCTGGAACTTTGGAGCTTCAGGCAGGAGAGTCTCTTTGCATAACCATTATGCTATCTACCCCCCACCCAATGACATATTTTTAAAAAATTGAAAAACTTATACAAAAATTCTTGTGGAACTATAAAAAAATGCATGGATAGCAGGAATACTCTGAGGGGAAAAAAATCATCACAATTCCTGACTTCAGTTTATATTACAAAGCAATAGCAGTTAAAACAGTGAGGTAGGGAGTCAGGTGGTAGCCCAGCGGGTTAAGCACACGTGATGCGAAGTGCAAGGACCGGCTAAAGGATCCCGGTTCGAGCCCCTGGCTCCCCACCTGCAGGGGAGTCCCTTCACAGGCAGTGAAGCAGGTCTGCAGGTGTCTATCTTTCTCTCCCCCTCTCTGTCTTTCCCTCCTCTCTCCATTTCTCTCTGTCCTATCCAACAACAACAACATCAATAATAACTACAGCAATAAAACAATAAGGGCAACAAAATGGAATACATAATAAAAATAAATATTTAAAAAAAACAGTGAGGTAGTAAAGCAAACATATCGGATATATGGACCAATGGAACAGGATAGAGATACCATAATGAAACCCACATATGTATAGACACATTATATACAATAAAGGGGGGGAAATTGCCCAATGGGAATAAGAAAGTCTTTTTAACAAATGGTGTTGGATGAATTGGACAATTATATGTAGCATAGTGAAACTAGACCACCACCAAACACCTTGAACCAGAATTAACTCAAAATGGATCAAAGATCTAGATATTAGACCTGAAACTATAAAATACATAGAAGAATACATTGTTGAAACATTTCAGGACCTTAACATTAAAGACATATTTGGAGAATCCACCCTCTGGGCAAGGGAAACTAAAACAAGAATGAACAAATGGGTGGGTGGGAGTAGATAGCATAATGTAACTTAATTTTTTAATTATTATCTTTATTTATTTGTTGGATAGAGATATCCAGAAATTGAGAGGGAAGGGGGTGATAGAAAGGGAGAGAGACAGAGAAGCACCTACAGCACTGCTTCTCCACTTGTGAAGCTTTTCCCTTGCAGGTGGGGACCAGGGACTTGAGCCTGGGCCTTTGCACACTGTACCATGTGTACTCAACCAGGTGTTCCACACTACTTGGTCCAATAATGGTTATGCAAAGAGACTCTCATGCCTGAGGCTCCGAAGTCTCAGGTTCAATTCCCCAACACCACCATAAACCATAGCTGAGCAGTGTTCTAGGGAAAAAATTAAAGGAGAAGAGTGAACTATATTAAATTGGAAAGCTTCTACAAATCAAAATAAAATTCCATAATGATAAACAGGAAACCCAACAAATGAGAAAAGATAATTGCACACTACATTTCAGACAAACAGCTATAAAGAACTTATACAGCTCAACAAAAAGAAAAAGAACAGCCTACTAAAAAAAGTGAGTAAAAGACATGAATAGATGGTTTTCTAAAGAATAGATACACATGGCCCACAGACATAGACATAAATGTTCTAACTTTCTTATTATCAGAAAAATGCAAATTAACACCACATTGAGATTCCACCTCACATCTGAGAATAGGTTTCATCAATAAAACAAGAGAAGATAAGTGTTGGAGAGGATGTGGAGAGAGAGGAACTCAACTACACTGCTGATAGGAGGGCAAATTGGTGCAGCCACTATGGAAAACAGTATGGAGAATCCTTAAGTAAATACAAATGAAAATACCTTATGATCCAGCAATTCTTCTAGGCATTTACCCAAAAGATAGAATAGCACTGATTTGAAGAAATATATGCACCCCCAATCGATGATGACTCCCCCAACAAACAAATATATATATATAAACCCATGTTTATAGCAACTTTATTCACAATAGCAAAAACTTCAAAACAACCAAAATGCCCTTTGACAGATAACTGGATACAAAACTTATGGGACATATACTTGACAGAGTATTATTCAACAATAAAAAGGTGATATTGTGTCCTTGGGGTAAAGTGGATGGAATTAGATAAGATTGTGCTTAGTGAATCAAGTAAGGAGGTAAGGTACAACTACAGGATGATTTCACTCATATTCAGAATATGGAGAATTGAACATACAATTGAAAATAAAATGTCAACCTATATCTAAGGCTGTGGGAGAACTATAGTGGTTATCTGTGGGGGTAGGGATGGGGACACAGACCTTTGGTGACAGGAGTGGTGAGAAAATAAAAGACTATACCGTAAACCATTAACTCCTTAAAAAAAAGTTCTTATCTGGGATCGAGGGGCAAGTGTTGAGTGTGCATTACCATGTGCAAGTATCCAGGTTAAAGCCCCTACTACACACCTACAGGGGGACACTTCACAAGCAGTGAAGCAGGTCTACAAATGTCTGTCTTTCTCTTTCCTTCTCTATCTCTCTCTTCTCAATTTCTCTTTGTCCTGAAGTAAAATAGAAAAAAAAAAAAAAAAGGAAAAAAAGGCTGCCAGGAGAGATATATTCCTAGTGCCAGCACAGAGCCCTAGTGATAATCCTAGTAGGGTAAAAATCCCATCTGCTTGTGATAGTTGGAACTACAACAATACTGAGACCATAAGGGAATCCTGAATACAATGATATAGCCATATCTGTATGCTAAAGGATGGGGAATATCACTGGAGATCATACAGATAAAAGATTAAATAAAAACAAAATATTTGGATCACTATCATCTATGTACATAAAAGCTGGTAAAGCCTGATAACAGTTGAATCAAAATAATGAAGGTTGAAAATTTTTTTATTTATTAAAGAAAGGAGACATTAACAAAATCATAGTATTGGGGGGGTCACAACTCCACACAATTCCTGCCACCCAATATCCATATCTCATCCCCTCCCCTGATAGCTTTCCCATTCTCTATCCCTCTGGGAGCATGGACCCAGGGTCCTTGCGGGTTGCAGAAGACGGAAGGTCTGGCTTCTGTAATTGCTTCCCTGCTGAACATGGGCATTGACTGGTTGACCCATACTCCCAGTCTGCCTCTCTCTTTCCCTAGTAGGGTCAGTCTCTGGGGAGGCGGAGCTCCAGGAGGCATTGGTGGATGAAAGCTGAAAATTTTAAATGTCATATAAGTTGCTGTCTCCTATTATACTTAGGATAACAATAACAACAACAACAACAAAATCCTCTGCTTTCCCATGTCTAACCCATTGAAGAGTTCCCATACTAAACTTGAAATTTCCTTAGTAAAAGCCAGGGGCCTGTGCTGTATTTATAATTAGGGATACAAACTAAAAGTTCAGGTTAAGTGCACGTGGTGCCAAGCGCAAGGACTGGCTTAAGGATCCCGGTTCGAGCCCCGGGTTCCCCACCTGCAGGGGAGTTGCTTCATAGGCCGAGAAGCAGGCTTGCAGGTGTCTATCTATCTCTCCCCCTCTCTGTCTTCCCCTCCTCTCTCCATTTCTCTCTGTCCTATCCAACAATGAAGACATCTATAACAAAAACAATAATAACTACAACAACAATAAAAAACAACAAGGGCAACAAAATGGGAGATAAATATAAAAAAAGTTTTAAAAATTAAAAAACTAAAAGTTAATGCTCTGAGAAAATTGGTACATTAGCTTATATGTCAGATTATAAAATGCAAGTGTTTCAAAAATATGTTTTTAGGTAGAGACAGAGAATTTTAGAGTGAATGGGGAGATAGAGAGACACCTATATATGTCTCTTATCCCCTGCAGGTGGGGGCCTGGGGCTTGACGCCAGATCCTTAAGCATGAGAATATATGTGCTTAACTAGTTTCATCACTACATGGTCCCAAAATGCAGCTTTAAATTCATACCTGTAATCTAATTGTGATACACAAAATTTGATAGTGAAAGTAGGGCAAAAGAGCCTATAATAAGAAGGATCATATCTTGGATGGATCTCAAAAAGTATCATGCTGAGCGAGATAAGCCAGAAAGGGAAGGGTTATTACTGAATGATCTCATTCATAGGTAGAGATCAAGAAGCGCAGGAGTCCGGCGGTAGTTCAGCGGGTTAAGCGCATGTGGCACAAAGCACAAGGACTGGCAGAAGGATCCCGGTTCGATCCTCCAGCTCCCCACCTGCATGGGAGTAGCTTCACAAGCAGTGAAGCAGGTAGGTGTCTATCTTTCTCTCCCCCTCTCTGTCTTCCCCTCCTCTTTCCATTTCTCTCTGTCCTACCCAACAACGATGACATCAACAACAGCAATAATAACTACAACAATAAAACAAGGTCAACAAAAGGAAATAAATAAATAAATAAATATAAAAAATTTTAAAAAGAAATCAAGAAGCAAAAGACAGTAATGTCAAACATAAAGTACAACTTATACTTTCACTTTGTTTCCTTTTACTGGACTTTATTTTTGTCTCTAGTGTTATTGCTGAGGCTCAGTGCCTGCACTACAAATCCCCTGCTCCTGGAGGCCATTTCCACTCATTTTTGTTGCCCTTTTACACTTGTTGTTGTTGGATAGGACAGAAAGAAATCGAGAGTGGAGGGGAGGCAGGGGAGAGCAAGATAGACACCAGCAGACCCGCTTCACTCCTTGTGAAGCGCCCCCTGCAGGTGGGGAGTCAGGGGCTCCACCGGATCCTAATGTGTGTCCATGCGCCTCATGTCACATGTGCTTTGCTACTGCCTGACCCCCTGGATTTTAATTTTCAGAGCAACTATGGTAAAGGCATTCTGTTCTCTCAATAGCAGAAGCAGTAACGATTTCTTCCAATATGTTTTGCATGAAGTCAGAATAAAATCTGAATCATTGCTCATGTTCATCTTAGAAAAACTTTTTTTTTTTTTTCCAATTCCAGTATCACTTTATTGAGCAAATGCTGATTTAAAGGACTGTTGCCACAAGGGCACATATTTACATTTCCATAAGGTTAGTACCAGTACATCTCACCCTCAACCAGACCATCCTTTTATTCCACCATAGGGACTTAGGTCTCAACTTCCACATAGCAATGCTCCTTTACTCCTCTGAGTCCCTGAATCTAGCAGCACAATGTAAACTGATAAGAACAGAGACTATACTTGATCTTAGACAAAAAGCCAAAAAGTAATTCAGAGCACAATTTAAAGGGCACAGTTTCCAATTTATCTGACTATGTAATTATCAGAACTGTGATGAATACTCCAGTTTAGCAATAAATAGCCTGACCTAGGAGGTAGCACAGTGACTAGAATACTGGACTTAGAGGCATGAGGTTCTGACTTTGATCCCGGCAGTTCACTGCCACAGTGATGCTCTCCTTCTTTTATTCTCCTCTCTCTTTCTTTCTTTCACTCTTTACTCACACCATTAATAAATAAATAAATAAATAAATAAATAAAGTTTGGATGGTTCAGGAGGTGGTGCAGTGGATAAACCTCAAGCATGAGGTTCCTAGTTCAATCTCTGGCATCACATGTACCAGGGTAATGTCTAGTTCTTTCTCTCCTACCTTTCTCATTAATAAATAAAAGAAATAAAAATTAAAAAATAGCTTGGGCTATGAGACAGAACACATGTGCACTTATATCCATAAGTCAAGGGAAAATATATACCTTAATGTAAATGTGCATAGTAGTTTGCAGTGACTCAATAAGTGGAGCGGGCAAGTAGAAAGACTTAAAAAAGACACTTTTTGTATTAAGTACCATAAAGTACTTAATCAAGTATTTTCTACTTAGACCTAGATACCCTCTTCACCTACTTCCTGTTTCACTTCACTCAATCAGTCCAAGGCTAATCTTGTCAGACAAGGTAAAGACTACAAAAGCTGGATAAGGGCAAGACACTGGCATACTTTAATGATGGTTCTTTTGTCCATTACTGGGACACCCTGTCTTCTGTGGCCCTAGTCGGGGAATCCTGGGATTCCTATGTAGATATGAGAGGCCTACACCTCTAGCAGATCTCTCTCCCCACTGTCACTGGACATTTCCACCAGGAACAGCATAGTCAACCCTCTTGTGGGCCTTTATAGGACCTTGACACCAATGTGGGTCAACACTGATAGAGACTGCCCCATTCTCTGAAGGGAGGTTGGGTCAGCATACTCTGTCACTTGTGGAAGACAGGTCCAACAAAGAGTGCAGCCTAGAATGTCCCTAGCTGTGACCATAGAATGCAGCCTCAGACTTACAGGGATGCAGGTTACACAGGTTCCTGTGCTGAATATGGACCCCAGATCAAATTGATGGGGTTTACAGTTAACAATATTTACATACTTTTCCCTATACTTTGGAGGGAGTCTCTTCCCTGATCCAGCTTTCTAGTCCTGTTTCCAACTCTGACACCATCGCCCCAGACAATACTTTTGGTCCACCTGCATGGTAGCTGTCAAGAGCAGGCAAAAACTAGTAAAGACATGGTCCCCTTGGAATATAGCTAAAACAGGCCTACTAGCTTTTTCCAAAATGGATATCCCAAAACTCATCTGCTATATTCTTGCCTTTATGTTTCTGATTATTAAACAATTGATTCTGTTTTATATCTTTATATCTTTTCAGTCACCAAGCTCCAGATGCTACCATGATGCCAACCTGACTTCATGGACAGATGACCTCACTGAGCCGCCCTGGAACCTCACCTCCCCAGACCCCTCTGGGACTAGGAAAGATAGAAACAGGCTGGGAGTATGGATCAACCTGCCAATGTCCACATTCAGCAGGAAAGCAATTACATAAGCCAGACCTTCCACCTTCTGCACCCCATAATGACCCTGGGTCCATACTCCCACAGGGTTAAAGAACAGGAAAGCTTCCAGTGGAGAGGATGGGATATAGAACTTTGGTAGTGGAAATTATACCCCTTTTATTGTATGGTCTTGCTGATCATTATTAAATCAATTTCAGAAAATAGGAAAAAAGGGGGGTGGGCAGCGCAGATGGTTAAGCGCACATTGCGCAAAGCCTAAGGCCCACACAAGGATCACTGTTTAAGCCCCTGGCTCCCCACCTGCAGGGGGGTTGCTTCACAGTGGTGAAGCAGATCTGCAGGTGTCTATTTTTCTACCCCCTCTCTGTCTTCCCCGTCTCTCTCTATTTCTCTTTGTCCTATCCAACAACAATAAAAAGGTGATGGAAACAATAACAATAACAACAAGGGCAAAAAAATGGGAAAAAATAGCCTCCAGGAGTAGTGCCATTTTGAAATAATAGGAAGATCTATTAAAGATAGTGATCTGAATGGTAAGCAAATACCACCAAGATTAAACATATTCTACATAGTCAACAACCTAATGTTTTGATATATTAATTATTACATGTTGAATGCCAACTCAAGCCTTACTGATACTGACTGGTGAGGGAAAGTTTCAGTACCAATAATGGAATTGAGACTTTGTATGTCTCCAAATAATCATTGTCATTAGTATAGAAATGTGGATGGAAAATTAGAAATTAACAGTCTTGGTGGATAAGACATATTATAAACTTGCAGTGTAGCTCAAACACACCTAGTCTGGTGGTTTTTTTTTTTTTTTATTTGCCTGAGGTATATAGAGATGTGTGGGGCTGATTGAATGTATCATTCTACCACTCTCTGCTGGTCCTACCCAGGCTGGGAAAAGATATTTTCTCTCACAAAGGTATGGTTCAAAAGAGAAGTGGATTAGCCCTCTGCCAGCTCCAAGACAGTTGAAGTCATATCCCTTCCCTCTAAACACAATGAAATTCTTTTTGTTGTTGTTGTTGTTTATTATTTTAAACTTTTTATTGTTATTAACTTATTTATGAAATAAAAATTTCGACAAGACCATATGATAAGAGGGGTACAATTCAACCCAATTTCCACCACCAGAGTTTCATATCCCATCCCCTTCCTTGAAAGCTTCCCTATTCTTTATCCCTCTGGGAGCATGGACCCAAGGTCATTATGAGGTGCAGAAGGTGGAAGGCATAGTGATGTAATTACTTCTTGCTGAACATGGGCGTTGGCAGGTTGATCCATACTCCCAGCCTGTTTCTATCTTTCCTAGTCCCAGAGGGGTCTGGGAGGTGGGGTTCCAGTGAGGCTCAGTGAGGTCATCAGTCCATGAAGTCAGGTTGGCATCATGGTAGCATCTGGAACTTGGTGACTGAAAAGATATAAAGATACAAAGCAGAATAAATTGTTTAATCAGAAACATAAAGGCAAGAATATAGCAGATGAGTTTTGGGATACCCATTTTGGAATAAGCTAGTAGGCCTATTTTAGCTATATTCCAATGGGCCCACGGCTTTACTAGTTTTTGCCTGCTCTTGACAGCTACCATGCAGGTGGACCAAAAGTATTGTCTCGGACGATGGTGTCAGAGTTGGAAACAGGACTAGAAAGCTGGATCAGGGCAGAGTAGAGAGTAGCTCCCAAATATGGGAAAAGTATGTAAGTGTAGTTTTATTTATTTATTTATTTATTTTTAGGTCTTTCTATTTGCTTGCTATTTTGGGTCACTGCCACAATGAATTCCTTATAGACTTCAGACCCTGATACAGTTATGTATTTTTTTCCCCCCATTATCTTCCGGAAACCTTTACTGGAGATAAACCAACTCCTTAAGAACACAACAGCTGTTTTGGGATTTTCTGACCTAGTAAGAAGGACTCCAGGGTCTTTAAGGCTTTGCAGTGTTTTTTTCACTCAGTCACAGAGAACAGCCCCTAGTACTTTTTACTCATTTAGTGTAGCACCCCCCCAAAAAAAATAAATAAATAAAAAATCCCCATCACTACTATAACCTTTTCGCACCCCACAGACCCTAGCCAAGCACTTTCTATTTGTTGTTGGGTCTCCTCTGCACGTGACGCAAGCACGATGGCCCCACCCCTCATCGCAAGCGCGGTGGCTCCACCCCTCATCGGGAGAGAGTTGACGGAATTTAAACTCGGCGGCCTGAGATGACGTAAAAAGCTCGCGCGGCACTTCAGTGCCCAAAGCTTCAGCGGGAGAGGGTCGTGGCATCCTGGCGTAGCAGTGATGGTGCGCTGCAGCTGCGTGTTCTTCAGAAAGGTCCGTGACTGACGTTCCCCAGCCTGACTCTTAAGGCCTTAATACCTCGAGCCTCGGTTGAGGGCTCAGACTCTCCTTCGCTCCCCTCTCTACCCACTTTTTCTTTCTCGAGGCCTCTGCCTTGTCCTTTCAGCCTCTCCAGGAGTCGGGCTTAATATGGGAGGGGTGGGAAGGGTTTACCGGGTTAGCTTGGACTCATGTTTGTTTACGGGAGTTTTGGGGGCGGGAAGGTTTCAGGTTCCTCTGGCGAATTAATATGCACGTGGAGTGAAAATGCTGGGATACCTACCGATGCCTTTTCGACCATTTGGTGTGTGTAATGTAGGGGGTATTTTTTTTTTTTTACTACTTAAGTTTTAGGTAATTATAATCACAGCCTGTTCATACACACACACACTACCTCTAGTGCGTTGTTTTTAAGAACGAAAATAAGTATTGGTTTGCCCGCTTGCAAGGTCAGTTGTGCTGTGCGGGTCTTAGAAGCCTTTCTGCAAAATAAATGTATTTGCTTCAAATTTAAAAATTTTAAGAGACTTACTAGTAATGTTACTTGATAGTAAGTCAGTACTGTAATTTGGCCAGCTCAGCAGGAGATTGAACCAGCGAATTTGTTTTTTGTTTTCAATTTTTATTTATAAAAAGGAAACATTGACAAAACCATAGAATAAGAGGGGTACAATTCCACATAGTTCCCACCACCAGAACTCTGTATTCCACCCCCTCCCCTGATAGCTTTCCTATTCTTTTTTTTTAAAAAAATTTTATTTATAAAAAAGAAACATTGACAAAACCATAGGATAAGAGGGGTACAACTTCACACAATTCCCACCACCAGAACTCTGTATCCCATCCCTTCCCCTGATAGCTTTCCTTTTCTTTAACCCTCTGGGAGTATGGACCCAAGGTCATCGTGGGATGCAGAAGGTGGAAGGTCTGGCTTCTGTAATTGCTTCCTCGCTGAACATGGGTGTTGACTGGTCGATCCATACTCCCAGCCTGTCTCTCTCTTTCCCTAGTGGGGAAGGGCTCTGGGGAAGCGGAGCTCCAGGACACATTACATTGGTAGGGTTGTCTGTCCAGGGAAGTCTGGTCAGTATCATGCTAGCATTTGGAACCTAGTGTCTGAAAAGAGAGTTAACATGCAAAGCCAAACAAATTGTTGAGCAGTCATGGACTTAAAGGCTTGAATAGTGCAGATGAAGTGTTGGGGGGGAAGGGTTCTTCCATTTTGTTGATAGCTAGTAGGCATATTTTAGTTATATTTCAAAGGGCCTGTAGCTATACTAGTGTTGGTTTTTTTTTGTTGTTGTTGTTGTTTGTTTTGCTTGAGCCTGAAATCTGATATGCAGATAGATCCAAGTTACTGTCTGGGGAGATGGTGTCATGGCTGGGAAAAGGACCAGAAAGCTGGATCAGGGAATAGAGTAGCTCCCTAATATGGGGAAGTGGTATAAATGTTGTTGACTGTAAGCCCCATAGAATTGATGTGATCAGGGGCCCATAATTAGCTTAGGAGCCTGTGTGACCTCTGCATCCCTCTAGATCTGAGCTTACATTCTGTGGTCATGAATAGGAACATTCCAAGCTGTCCACTTCTGACCTATCTTCCTCAGGTGTAGCATAAAGTATGTTGCCTCTCCTCCCTTTGGAGGATGGAACATTCTCTACCATTGTTGATCCAAGTTGAGAGCAAGATCCTATGGGGGCCCACAAAGGGGTCAGTTTTGTTGTTCCTGACAGAAATGACCGGTAACAATGGAGAGAGGGATTTATTCGAGTTCTAGGCCCATCAGGTCTGTCTGGGAATCTCAGGACTCCCCGATTAGGGCCCCAGATGCTAATCAGCGAATTTGTAGCATCAGGCCTGAGAGTCTCTTTGCGTAACCATTATGTTATCTCCCCAGCCTTGGCCATTGCCTTATTATGATGGGGGGGGGGGCTGTTTGTGTTTAGAGATCATCCCACAGGACCTTTTACTTGCTAAGCAGGCACTCTACCACTGAACTAGATCTCTGACCAGAGATAATCTTTTTTAAGTTTGGTTTCTGATATCTCTGAAGGCTCTAGATTAGTTTGGTGAAGAAAAAAAGGGCCATACATGGTATAGAACTTTAAAAGCAGGGTTTTTAAAAAAAAAAAAAAAAGGATAATTTTTATTGGAAGAAAGACATGATTGCTATATTTCTGAATGAGATACTCAGTTCAGCTCTTTTTTTTTTTCCCAGAGAATAGGTAATCAACATGTATTTGGATATATGAGATAACTAATCCTTCATCTAAAGAAGAATAACATTTTTGTGGATGAATTTGATTAAAGGCTGCTTGTAGTCTTTCTGCCATCAACACTCTCAATGAATGCCGTTTATAAGAATACTATTTTTATACAAAAGATGTACTTTTTAAATTGATTTAATAATGATAGACAAGACCATAGAACAAGTGGGGTACAATTCCACACAATTCCCACCACCAGAGTTCTGTATCCCATCCCCTCCCCACCCCTTCCCTCCCTTGCCCTTCATTGGAAGCTTTCCTATTCTTTATCCCTCTAGGAGTATGGACCTAGGATCATTATGGAGTGCAGAAGGTGGAGATGGGCGTTGGCAGGTGGATCCATACTCCCAGCTTGTTTCTATCTTTCCCTAGTGGGGCAGGGCTCTGGAGAAGTAGGGTTTCAGGACACATTGGTGAGATCATCTGCCCAGGGAAGTCAGGTTGGCGTTATGGTAGTATCTGCAACTTGGTGGCTGAAAAGGATTAAGACAGAAAGCAGAACACATTGCTTAATAATCAGGAACCTAAAGTTAAGAGTATAGCAGATGAGATTTGGGGTCTTCATGTTGGAAGAAGCTAGGAAGTCTATTTTAGGTATATTCGAAGTGTCCCGTAACTTTACCAATTTTTGCCTGAGCCTGCTAGCTAACATGCAGATGGGCTAATGGTATTGTCTGGGGAGATGATGTCAGAGTTGGAAATAGGACTAGAAAGCTGGATCCGGGAAGAGAGTAGCTCCCAAATATGGGATAAGTATATAAATATTGTTGACTGTAAACCCCATAGATTTGATCTGAAGTCCGTGTTCAGCACAGGAACCTGTATAACGTCTAGGTCCCTGTAGGTATGAGCTCATATGGTTATAGCAAGGAATATCCTAGGCTGCACTTATTTCAGGACCTGTCTTCCTAGAGTGATAGAGTATGTTGACCCAGCCTCCCTTTAGAGAGTGGATTAGTCCCTACTGTTGTTGTTTTACATTGAGGGCAAGGTCCTGTAGAGGGCCACAGGGTGGTCCACATTGCTGTTTTGATGGAGATGACCAGCAATGGTTGAGAGAGGGATTTGTTAAGAGATCTAGGTCCATCATAGCTATATGGCAATCCCAGGACTCCCTGACTAGGGCCCCAGATGATGGGGTGACCTGGTAGTGACCGAAAGAGCTTTCATTACAGTATGTCAGTCTCTTGCCCTTATCCAGCTTTTGTAGTCATTTATCTGAAAAAGTTAGTTTAAGAGTGATTGAGATAAGATGCACTTCTGACCAAACCTCTCTAAACCAAAGATTAAGCTTTCATCCTAGAGAAAAGTTCTGTATTTCCCCTTATATTGCTTTCATTTGCATATACAACTGAAAGCCTATTTGTATTTTTATTAGTGAGTTAATATTGATTTACAAAATTATAAGATAACAGATATAATTCCACACCTTTCCCACCACCGGAGTTATGTGACACCATTCCCTCTGTTGGAACTGTATTACTTCTTCCAAGATCACAGATAAGGATTGGCTATTATTTCTGTAACTATCTATATATACTTCTATACATTTGCCCATTTTTTTTCTATGGTGTTGCCTTCTCTTCCTTTCTGTGTCACACCTACTATGTCTGGGTATCCTTCCCCTCCCTACTTTTTTAACTGTATTAGTGACTTAATATTGATTTATAAAATTCTAAGATAATAGGGATATAATTCCACACCATTCCCATCACCAGAGTTCTGTATCCCATTCCTTCCATCAGAAGTTACAGTTGTTCTCCCATGGTTGCAGATATGGGCTAACTATTGTTTTTTGTTTTTTTTTTAATATTTATTTATTTATTCTCTTGTTGCCCTTGTTGTTTTATTGTCATGGTTATTATTGTTGTTGTTGTTGGATAGGACAGAGAGAAATGGAGAGAGGAGGGGAAGACAGAGGGGGAGAGAAAGATACCTGCAGACCTGCTTCCTTATGCTGGTCCTTGTGCTTTGCACCACCTGCATTTAACCTGCTGTGCTACCACCCTACTCCCCTAACTATTGTTTCTTTAACTGTCTTTATTTGTGTATATTTGCCTTTAATTTTTTTTTTTAATGGTCCTGCCTTCTCTTTCTAAGTCACATCTACACCTATTGATACTTCTCTATGTTCTTCCTTTTTTCTTTTCTCTCTGGGTCCAGATGGAGTTAAGAGTTCAGAGCCCTCTGGTTATCTTCCCCTATAATTTCTCCCCCCACTGGGAGTATGGACCAAAATTTTTTTTGGGTTGCAGAATGTGGGAGTTCTGGCTTCTGTGATTGCTTCTCCACTGAACGTTAGTATGTCAGTCCATACCCCCAGCCTATTTCTGCCTTTCCCTAGTGAGGTAGGTCTCTGGAGAGGTGAGGTTCCGGGACACATTGGTGAGGAAGTCAGGATGGAATCTTGATAGCATCTGCAACTTGGTAAAGCCTATACTTTGAATCAGCACTTTGTTTCTGTCTATTGCAATCCATTGCAGTAACTATCCTAAAGGGCTAGTAATTGTGAATATTAAGAATTTGAGAAATTACTGTGGGGCTGGAAGATTACACAATGGATAGAGCATGCTTGAGGCTCTGAATGCTATCCCCATCACAATTATCCTGTCAACTAAAACCTTAGGAGCAAATTATGTATTGAGGGCTTCAGCTAGAAATTAAATACAGATCTTGCCTTAGTTACTTATATCCTGGTGGAGCTCTCCAACATAGTAGATGTAGAGATTATCCAACTTAGATGATAAGTAGTAGTTAGGTGATCACCCAGGAGTGTAGTTTAGATTGAAAAGTGAGCCAGTGTCAGAGACCTTTAGAGGGACAGAACATCTGTAGTTTTAAAATAAAGGAAAATATCTCAAGAGAGAAGATAAGAAAGGTAGAGTAGACCTGGTGAAATTTGGAATACACAAAGTCATTATGGAATGTGTTGTAGAAGTTGAGTGACAACAAAGCTGTTAAGTACAATTGTTATATAAAGTTTCTCTTTCTCTTTTTCTAAAGTATGGAAACTTCGTTGATAACCTAAGACTCTTCACCAGGGGAGGAAGTGGTGGAATGGGTTACCCTCGTTTAGGTGGAGAAGGTGGAAAAGGTGGTGATGTCTGGGTTGTGGCCCATGACAGGACTACTTTAAAAGGACTTAAAAGCAAGTATCCTCAGAAAAGATTTGTGGCTGGAGAAGGAGCTAATAGTCGGTGAGTATGTACTGAATAGATTTAGTTCATAAATTAATCCCTCCGGGGAAGAAAGTGAAAAGATGAAAGTTGAAGTTAATTATGTTTTGCATTCACTTGTAACTGTAAAAGTCTATAGTATTTGTTTCAATTCTAGTGAAAATGTGATATCACAGTACTATAGAGCACCCTTGGTCCCATTAGTGGTGCTCCAGTGTGGTGCCAGAGCTGAACCCATAGCTGTCAGGCTGCCGTGGCTCCCCCAAAGTAATGTGATTTATCAATGGAGATTTTCAGTGGAAAAGTAAGGTTGCTGAATTTGCTGTCTTATTCTGTGTTCAGATTAGTGGTGCATAAAAGAGTATACAGCCTCAACACACCACATAGGTAGTGCCACAGTGACATCTGAGGAAGCTCTGGTGCTGTGATCTGTCTGTCTCTGAATGATGAAGTCAGCCTGGAGCAATGAAATCATGCATCCCATGCAAGGCCCCAGCAACAACAACAACAACAACAACAAATCAAACAAAATAAAATGATTAATGTCAGTAACCTGTAATTCTCTCACCCAGAGATAACCACTATTAAACAATTTTCCTATGCTTTTATACATAATTAATTATACAAAATTAATTAATTATAGATAGATAAATAAAATGGGGGGACATAAAAATGAAAGAACAGTATTTAACTTCTCTTTCCATATCAGGAAATTGTTCAAAATGCCTACATAGTAAATGTTATTATTTTACTTTATAGTCAAATACAATAAATATACTTTTGTATATTCACCTTGTTCACTTTTATAGCATTTTTACAGTAAATCCCCAGAAGTGTAGTTAGAAGTTTGTACTAATTTATTCTCTTGAGAATAGTTTTGAAAGTAGTCAGATACTCTAGAATAAAGTATTCTTATTTAAAGTTAGGTGCGTGCGTGCGTGCGTGCGTGTGTGTGTAAGGCACTGGGGCCTCACTGCATATAAAATTGTACCACCTGGGTCAATTTTTTCTCTTTCTTCTTCTCCTCCTCCTCTTTCTTCTTTTCATAAAGGGAGAGAATGACAGGAGGGATGGAATTATCACCATAGTACTCCACCATCCCTGAAGCTACCCAGTTGTTCTGGTGCCCCATTTTCTTTTCTTCCCTCCTCTCCCCTCCCCTCCCCTCCCCTCCCCTCCCCTCCCCTCCCCTCCCCTCCCCTCCCCTCCCCTCCCCTCCTCCTTTTCTTTCCTTTCCTTTCCTTTTCTTTTCACCAGAGCACTACTCAGCTCTGGCTTATAGTATTATGAGGGACTTGGGACCTCAGAGCCTCTGTTTGCATACCATTATGCTATCTCCTCCTGCTCTGTGTGGTGCTTCTTGATGTCATGTTTTTGATTTGTTATTAAATAGATTTTTTCTGTTTTTCTAGTTTATAAGGTAGCAATGATTTTTTTCAGGCCTATGATATTTTAGCTTTGAGTTAAAATGACTTCTTGGTTTGTTTGATACCTGGAGTTATTACTTAATATTATTTTTATTGGGATATGGTGATACAAAATGCAAAGAAATAATGGATACATTTTTCTTTATTATTTGTTCATTTAGCCTCTGCTTAAGAACTGGTTGCTATTCATCTTTATAACCATTACATTTGCTTGAAGCCCGAGTCATTTTTACTATTTTAACTTAGCTTGATCATTTTTTGTAGGGTTAGTGCACTGAAAGGCTCCAAAGGAAAAGACTGTGAAATACCTGTACCTGTAGGTATTTCAGTAACTGATGAAAATGGTAAAATTATAGGTAAGTGTACATTTTATTTTAAGGTTGTGACATAAGTGCACATTTTTTAGTATTGGTTAGATATTATGAGGAATAGCTCTTGAGTCCTAGGCTTTTTAAAATAATTAAGTAGTCCTGCTATTTATAAAAGCATTTTATAATTTATCATTTTATTTTTATTAATTTTTAAAAATTTATTATCTTTATTTATTTATTGGATAGAAATAGTCAGAAATCATGAGGGAAGGGGTGATGGAGAGGGAGAGAGAAAGAGACACCTGCAGCACTGCTTCGCCACTTGCAAAGCTTTCCCCCTGCAGGGGGGGACCAGGGGCTCGAGCCTGGGTCCTTGTGCACTGAAATATGTGCTCTCAACTAAGTGTGCCACCACCCGGCCCCTTATTAATTTCTTGATTGGGGGATTAGTGGTTTACAGTCTACAGTAAAATACAGTAGTTTGTATATGCATACCATTTGTCAGTTTTCTACATAACAATTCAACCCTCAATAGGTCCTTCTTTGCCATTATGTTGCAGGACCTGAACTCTCCCCCCACCACAGAGTCTTTTACTTGAGTGCAGTGCACCGACTCCAGTCCAAGTTCTGCTTTGTGTTTTATAAATTATTTTTTATATTCTGAGAGGTAGACATGAGAGCACCATTCCATAATATATAGCATCGAATATTGAATTGTGGGCCTCACACGTGCAAGGAATGAACTCTGCTGCTACCCCTCTGGCCACTAATAAATATCTTTAAAACTTTATATAAAAACTGTTCAAAATTAACTTCTAGCTTTAAGATTATGTTAAAGAGCTCCCTTAAGATATGAGGTAGAGGAGGTCAGGCAGTAGCATACACATTACCATGCATAAGGACCTGGGATCGAATCCCTACTCCCCACCAGCAGGGGGAATGCTTCACATGTAGTAAAGTAGGTCTACAGGTGTTTATCTTTCTTGTTCCCTTTTTATCTCCCTCATTCCTCTCAATTTCTCACATTCTTAACCCGCTGTGCTGCTGCTGGCCCCCAGTTTCTCATATTCTTATCCAATAAAATGGAAAGAGCAAAAGAGGTGATGTAGAATGCAGGACTTGCAAGCATGTGGTCATGAGTTTGATCTCTGGTACCATGTATGTTAGAGTGATGTTCTGATTCTCTCATTTTTTAAAAAAGATTTTATGTATTTATTAGTGAGAAAGGTAGGAGGAGAGAAAGAACTAGACATCACTATGGTAAATGTGCTATCAGGGCTTTAACTGAGGACCTCATGCTTGAGGTTCCAGTGCTTTATCCACTGCATCACCTCCCAAGACCACTGATTCTCTCATTATTAAATCAATAAAAAATCTTAAAAAAATAAAATTGGGTTGAGGCATATTCAAATAGCACATACATTACTGCTCTGGGTGAAGATCTAATTTCAAGCTGCTGGTCCTCACTTGCAGGGAGGAGTTTCAAGAGTGGTAGATGAGTGCTGCTCTCTTCTCTATTTCTCTTCCTGTTTCTGTCTCCTACTCTCTATCAGAGGGAAAAAAAAAATCGGCTTTTGTAAACAGTGTAGTCCTATAGACAGCAAGCATCAGTGATAACCCTGGTAGGTGGGAGAGAGGAAAGGAAGGAAGGAAGGAATTCTAAGGTTGGAGAGAGCTCACCTGGTAGGATGAATGTCTTGCTATTTGCCTAGCCCAGGCTTGAAGGTTGGGTCTAGTACTGTAGTATCTCCCCCACCCTCATCTAAATGAGGGAAAAAAAGCAGCCTAGGGGGAGTCGGGCGGTAGCGCAGCGGGTTAAGCACACATGACGCAAAGCACAAGGACTGGTGTAAGGGTCCGGGTTCAAGCCCCCAGCTCCCCACCTGCAGAGGAGTCAGTTCACAAGGCGGTGAAGCAGGTCTGCAGGTGTCTGTCTTTCTCTCCCCTCTCTGTCTTCCCCTCCCCTCTCCATTTCTGTCTGTCCTATCTAACAACAGTGACATCAGTAACAACATCAACAATGTCAGCATAATAACCACATCAGTAAAATAACAAGGGCAACAAAAGGGAATAAATAAATAAATATTTTTTAAAAAGCAGCCTGGGAGCTGTGAAAATGTACATATATGAGGCCCCGGCTCTGAAATAAATATGTAAAATAAATAAAAATAAGATTAGATTAAAGATATAAGTATTTGTTTTTAAAACATAGGTAATCTCTTCCACTGGTTGCACACATGGAAATCAGATTCATTGCTTAGCCTTTCATATTTGTAAATTAGATTTTTTTTTCTATTTCTTTCTACAAGAAAAAAAATGGCATTTGTGATTAGCTTCACTTACTAATCTTTGCTCTAATTTATTTTTATTTTTTAGGAGAACTCAATAAAGAGAATGACAGAATTTTGGTAGCTAAAGGAGGTCTCGGTGGTAAATTACTTACAAACTTCTTACCACTGAAAGGCCAGAAACAAATAATTCATCTTGATCTAAAACTTATAGCTGATGTAGGCCTAGTAGGGTGAGTATCATTACTATTTTAATACTTTCAGAGAGATTGCTTATGGGTAGAAAATAAATGTAAATGGTAATCTGGAGCCAGCCTTCTTTCTCATTTATGGAATGTGTGCACAGTTTGTTTACATTGAGAATACTACTAAATGCAGTTATTTTTATATTTCCAACATAGGTTTTGTTTTTTGCTACCAGTGTTATTGTTGAGGCTTGTTACCTGTATGACTCTACCACTCCTGGTGGCTTTTCCCCCCTTCTTTTTTCTCATAAAGATAGAGAGATGGGGAGAAGGGGTTGGAGAAGAGGGTGGGAGAGTAAGAGAGACACCTGTAGTACTTTCTCATGAAGCTTTACCCCTACAGATGGGGACTAGGACTTGAATTTTGGTCCTAGTGCACGGTCGTGTGTGCTCTGCCAGGTGTTTCACTGCCTAGCCCCCAACACAGAATTTTATAGATGCTTGTCAAGGAGAATAACCTTCTACTTATTCCTCCTTTACCCTATCACTAGTCTCCCCCAACACTACTTCAATAACAATCATACTTTTCACCAAATCTAAGAATTAGTTTTGGTGTTTTGTTTTTCTGAGTGCGTTTGGTTTATTTGATTATATTTTACATATGACTGAATCCATTTTTTTTCCACTTATCCATTTCCTTACCAGTGGATGCTTAGGACACTTGCATGTCTTCGCTAATGTAAATAATGCTACAGTGATCATGGGTGTGCTTTTGAGGCTTTTTTTTTTTTTCTCCAGATAAACACCTGAGAGTGGAATTAATAGATCATATGGTAGCTCTGGCTTTTGGAATATTTAAAGAAAAAAATTATTTTCCATAGTTCCATACCAACTTATATTTTCATTTATTTAATAAATTAATTGAAACTAATCTGAATGAAATTTAGGAAAACCATCTCTTATATGACCCTCTCCGTAGATTCCCCATTATTTTTATGCACTATGAGTTGAAATTTGTTAAACAAATCATGACGATGACAACAACAACAACAAAAACCCGCCACACTGGAAGGACATTTGGTGCTGTACTATATGTCCCTTGCTCTGTATCTGAAAATATGGCCTACAATGTGTTGGTATGCATGAGACCCCTTCTGTTTCATTTGGTTTAAATCCCCCCTGCTTAACACTATTCTATTTACATAACCACTTCATTCTATTTACATAACCACTGTTAACAAGTTCCACCCTCCCTCCAGGGCATTTGTGGTTCAGTGATAGGATTCTCGCCTAATCTGCCCCCTCCTTGTCACACTCTGATTTTTACCAGTCACTTTTCTCTCCACCCTCTCTATGTCACATCCTGTTTCCACCCTACTTGGGAAGTATATATAAAGACAGCATTGTGAGTTTTATAGTACTGTACTTTGAGTTTAACTTAGCTCGTCTTAGATTATGCTGCGTCCTGCATGAATAAAGAGATACTGCCTACAACCCAGCCATGAGTCCCGGGTCATCTGTTACCCGCCAGTGAAGCCAGCCCGGAGAAAACAAGCTAACCCGTCGAAAACAACATATGGCGCCTACAACGTGGGACCGGACCTGTGCAACTCCCAGATAAGTGAAGACTTTGCTTACCTATGCACCATGGTCTTCTCTTCTACTTATGAAGAGGTTTGCCAAAGCCTCTATTGTTTCATCATGAGACAGTTACTCTGTCTCTGGAACATTTTACTCTGGGCCACACTTCGGTTCCCTGACCGAGAACTTTGGTTTCTTATGACTGGGATCATAGAGCTTGGGAGATGCACGGAGATTTCTCCTTGGACTTTCTGGATTCCCTCTCTCATGTTTCCCGAGGAAAAGAACTACATTTTGCTCCGGGCCACAGTTTGGTTCTTTATGACTGTGATCGTAGACCTTGGGATATGCATGGGGATTTCCCCTGGGACTTTCTGGACTTCTTCTCGAATGTTTCCCATGGAGAAGGACTACTCGAATTTGAAGAACATTCTCGAGTACCCTGGCAGTTCCCAAGTATGGAGACATGTGGTTAGTTCTACTCTCCTGATTGGATTCTTTCTTCGATGGGAAGACACTTTTAAAAATGGGTGCCTGAAGCAATCCAGCAAGAACAGTCAGAAGCACCCTAAATGGAATTTTGAGGAGCTTTTTGGACTAGGACGCCCTCCGGGGATTCTTAATCCTACATGGTGAGATCTTGATAATCTGGTTCAAGTTGCGTTTCGTAAGAGAATGATTTGAATGACTGAATTTTTGTTTGACATTGACTTAAAAAAAAAATGCTGGATGCAGCCATGATTTCTAGAGACATCCAGAAACAATCCAAAAAAATTGTTTTTTCCCTCCTTTGATTTCTCTTTTACGTCTTGACTTGAATCTGAAACGTTTAATCCTGAAAACTGTATGAGTTATGGGTGGGGCAGATAGTGCAATGATTATGTTAATTATTCTCATGCCTAAGGCTTTTAACCGTGGTTCTTCTGTTTACCTTTCCACATTTTATTGAGTTTAAAGTGTTTTAACAACCTTGAAATGATACTAGAAAGGACTTCCAATTATAATGGAGTTATCAATGATAGTAAACTTCTAATCTGCTACAAGTTTTGTTTGACAAGTAAGTGAATTTCAGCTGTCAAGTCTTCACATGAAAAAGCATCTACTCAAATGGAATTCCCGGAAATCCATTTGGACCCCTGTTCTCTGACATCGCCCCCGGAAACCAATGATGTGACCTGGCACGACCTGAAGAAACAGATTCACAGACTCGAAAGCTCACTCTCTACAGAAAAGCAGAATTCTGGTGGCCAACATTCCCCATCGAGACAGACGTGCAGCGTTTCATCCTCCGGCATTTTCTTCTGTGGTCAGCTACTTTGGACTGACACCTCCATCGGACTTACTGGTACACACAGCTGTGTTTCTCAAAGACTAACTTCAGCCAATTGCCTTGAGACGTTATAGACCATGTCCCCTCGCCTGCAGGCTCTGTCCCAGAGGCAGAAAACTCCCCCTCCTTATTAGGTTATGCCCACAGAGGCATGAAGCGCCCCAAGAGGCAAGAGATGCCCACAGAGGCAGAAATCGCCCTTTGAGGCAAGAGATGCCCCCAGAGGCATGAAGCACTCCCAGAGGCAAGAAATACCCTTTCGCCTGCTAGGCCTTGCCCTTTGAGGCAAGAAAAGCTCCACTTGGCATCACACTGGTTATTGCTGCTCGCCTATTTTGTTTTCCATGTCATAGGCCAGTTCTTTTGAAAACGCCTGTACAATATACATTTCTGTTCACTCCGCAATGGCCATTAGTTAAAAAGAAAAGGGGAATTGTTGGTATGCATGAGACCCCTTCTGTTTCATTTGGTTTAAATCCCCCCTGCTTAACACTATTCTATTTACATAACCACTTCATTCTATTTACATAACCACTGTTAACAAGTTCCACCCTCCCCCCAGGGCATTTGTGGTTCAGTGATAGGATTCTCGCCTAATCTGCCCCCTCCTTGTCACACTCTGATTTTTACCAGTCACTTTTCTCTCCACCCTCTCTATGTCACATCCTGTTTCCACCCTACTTGGGAAGTATATATAAAGACAGCATTGTGAGTTTTATAGTACTGTACTTTGAGTTTAACTTAGCTCGTCTTAGATTATGCTGCGTCCTGCATGAATAAAGAGATACTGCCTACAACCCAGCCATGAGTCCCGGGTCATCTGTTACCCGCCAGTGAAGCCAGCCCGGAGAAAACAAGCTAACCCGTCGAAAACGACAACAATGGTGCAGCCTTAGCTTAGGAGGGGAAGATAGAGGAAAGATAGACACCTGCAGAATGCTTCATCATCTGTAAAGTAACCCCCCTGCAGGTGGGGGGCCAGAGGCTTGAGCTGGGATCCTTGCACTTAGTACTATATGTGCTTAGCCCAGTGCACTCCTGCCAGGCTCTCTAGTAATATTAGCATTTGTTATAATATATTTTTCTTTCTCATTTCAGATTTCCTAACGCTGGAAAATCCTCATTATTAAGTCAGATTTCTTATGCAAAACCTGCAGTTGCAGATTATGCATGCAAGTATAATTTGTTGTGGATTTTAATGTGTGCAGATAGTTGTTTTTTCTGTCTTTCTATTTTACTTAATAGGACAGAGAAATTGGTGGTGTGTGGGGGGGGCTGGCGGGGGGAATGTCCTTCCTGCAGGTGTGGAGCTGGGGTTTGAACCCAAGCCCTTGTGTACTCAACTAGTTGTGCCATTGCCTGGCCTCCAAGTGGAGATAAATTTTAAAATATTGATCTTTTTCTGAGTTTGAATAAGATGCCAGCTGTAAGGGCAACCTTAGTTGTTAGAAAACTCTTGCCTGTAGGCTGTATTCATTTGCTGTCAGTCTTTTAAATCTCTAATTCTCAACAGTTTCTACTTTTTGCTACATTCTTAGATTGTTGCACTTATTTCCCTGTTGCATATATTTGTTTAGTATAGCTATGATTTTATGAGCACTTACTGTTTATTGACCACTGTGATAAATACTAGAAAGGCAGAGATAAATTCTTTGATTCATTTGTTAAATAAGAACCATAGAAGGGAGTTGTGGAGTTAGAGAGATTGCTAAGCAGTAACAGCAACTGTTCTGACTTTTATTGAACTTGCAGACCTGGCGGGGGTGGGGGGTGGGGGCATATGCTATCAATGAAAATAAAGAAATGTATACTTATTTTTAAAATTAATTTGTTTGATAGAGAAAGAAATGGAGAGGGGCTCAGTAGAGAGGGAGAGAGAAAAAGAGACACCTGCAGCACTGCTTCACTCATGAATCTTCCCCCCCCAGCAGTGGGAGACCAGGAGCTTGAACCCATGTCCTTCCACATTGTAGTATGTGCAGTCAGTCAAGTATGTCATTCGCCAGCCCTCTCCCTGTGTAGACTTCTATGGCAGAGCATAGGTGACTGCTGTAGACTTTTTAAGGAACTGTGGTAAGAATATATATGAATTAATCAGTGACAGACAGTGGAGGTTATTTGTCTTTCAGTCAGAGGTAATAGCATATACCCTCTGATAGGAGACAGTGGATTTGTGTGTCTCTGGAACAGGAGGGACTCAAGATGTGAAAACATGTTATAGGCAGTGCAGTGCAGACTATTTGATCTTAAAAGCAGTCGGTAGTCTTATCTTTACTTTCCAAAAGAATCAACATGTAGTATAAAAATGGATTTTTATGATGCATAAATCGGTCTAGGAAGAACAGTGAGCCACTGAACTGGCAAAATAACTCACTTGGATAGTATGCTGCTTTGTCATGTATATGACCCAGGTTTAAGCCTGATTCACAGGACACTGAAGGAAGCTTCAGTGCTGGTGACTCCCCCCCTCCCACCTTCTTTGTCTCTGTCCTCTACCTGAAAAAGTTGTCACAAAGATTGAATTTCTGGTGTTGACCAAGGAAGGCAAGGAGGGAGAGTACAAATTCACTCACAGATGGAGTAGTAGAAAACTAAATTGTGAGGCCAGGGGGTGGTGCACCTGGTTGAGCGTACATGTTATAGTGCACAAGGACCCAGGTTTGAGCCCCCGGCCCCCAACTGCAGGGGGAAAGCTTCACAAGATAAAGCAGGGCTGCAGGTATCTCTGTGTCTCTCTCCCTCTCTATCACCCCCTTCCTTCTCGATTTCTGGCTGTCTCTATCCAAATAAATAAATAAATAATAAAAGGTAATTTAAAAAAAGAAAATTTTAAAAAGAATACTAAATTGTTTCTCACTCTCTAACACGTTTACTATATTATTTAAAATGCAGTAGAGGGACTGTGAGATTCACTAATTTGATTAGATCTATGCATATACAGATTATAAAATTCTATGTTTATCTTTTTCTAAGTACATTATAAATAACAATAAAAATTGTTTCTTCTATTGAGAATATGATCTGAATTAAATTATTTACAGAAAATATTTGTTTTATACATAATGCTAAGATAACTTTAACTATATTTCACTTTAGCTTAATGTATTGTTGTTTTTTTCTTTTAGTTACAACGTTAAAGCCTGAACTTGGGAAAATTATGTATGATGATTTCAAACAGGTGGGACTTTAAAAGCAAGCTATTTGCCAAGAAATGAAAGTATTTAAGGGGTTGGGCAGTGATGCACCCAGTTGACCACTCATGTTAACAATGCACAAGGACCTGGTTCAAGTCCCCACCTGCTGAGGGAAATTTCATCTGCAGTTGTCTCTATCTCCCCCTTTCATCTCCATTTTTTCTCTGTCTCTATCCAATAAATAAATAAAAATATTGATTTAGGTAGTTGGACTTTATAATACAGGAAAAGTAGCCAGACTTATAGTAAGTTAAACTATGATCATATGAATTTTACTGAGCACTATTGAACTGTTTCATTATCTGCAATGTAATTTGTTTCTTTCAATGATTAGGTTCAATTTGTCATTACATCTACCTTATCTGTTTAATCTCTTCGAGTCCTCATTGCAATTTCATTTTTATGACCATATTTTATTATTAGTTTTCATTTTCTAAGAACATTTTCCTAAAATTTATAGAAGTGATTTTATTCTTTTTTAATTGAGTGAATACTGTCCTCATCTAACTATTAAAAACTATTTTTTGACAGTACAATGAACATGAGGCCCTAGAGCCTCAGGCATGATTTTTTTTTGCATAATGATTATGTTACGAGGTAAAGTAGAAGAATTTTGCCCCCCCCCATTTATAGACTCTTATATATCTGTTACCTTTATATCTGTTACTCTTTATATCTGTTACCAAATGAACTGCATTTCTCTGAAAAACAACTATTGGATGATTTTGCTCACATGTGCTATATAAAGAATTGAAACACATGAACATGATTTTTAAAAAATGCAGCTGAAATGTCTCTAAGACTTTGTGAGACCCAAAGTGGTTGGTTATCCCAGGGCAAGGGCAGAGGGTGTCACAGAACTTTTGTGGTGGGTGTGGGATAGAACTATACCCCTGTCACTTTATGACTTTATAAACCATTATTAAGTCACTAAGATAAATTAATAATAATAAAAAGAACAGCTATGATAAATGAAACCTTGAAGTTAAACCTTTGGTGTGCAGAATCTGGTCATTTGTAGTTAATGTAAATTGTCTAGATAAATACAATGCATAGTGAATCTTGAAAGCCACCAGTATAGAATCATGGTTAATAAATAACTCTTGTCATTTTCAAAAGGAATATAGCAGCACTAAATCCTTTACTTTTTAAAGAATGACCAGTAATCCTGGTAGAATGTAAATAGAAAAATAACAATGAGGGTGGGGGTAGATAGCTCCAAAACTCCAGGTTCAATCCCCCACACTCAGCCAGAGCTGAGCAGTGCTCTGGTTAAAAAAAAAATATATATATATGGGAAGTAACAATGTCAGATACAGATAGAATGAAACTATAGGAGTAGAGGCCAGGAGATAAGTCACCTGGTATGTATACATCACCATGTGTGAAAAACCAGGTTCAAGCCCCCAACCAAATGGGATCAGTACTCTGAGAGGAAGTTTCACAGGTGGTTGAACAGTGCTGTGGTATCTCTCTTTTCTCTCCCTCACTACCCCTCTCCTATTAATAAAAAAAGGAAGAAAGTGTTGAAATTGTACAAGCAGGAAGCCCCACAGAATTCCTGGCTGTAAAAAACAACAACTACAGCCTTGCAGGAGTATACTTAGTAAATGCCTATTGGTATAATATTCTTGTAAACTTCCAGGAATTCATATTTAAAATTTTGAAAAGTACATAGTAAACAGTATAATTTATGAAATTCAAAAGAGTATGTAATTAATACATGTTAAAGTGAACCATAAAATTCCTAAATAAATTGTTAGGTTAATAAATAAAAATGACACTCTAGTTTCCTTTTTATAAGATTTATTATTTTTTTATTTTTATGAGATAGAATTTCACATGGAGTGATAGAAATCAGAGTACACAGTTCCAGGGACTCAGCCAGGAACCTTAGACATGCAATTTCTGCTTCCTACCAGCTGAATTCTAGTTTCTAATAACAGTAGACTTTGACTCTTTTTGTACTTTTCTTCATTTCCAGGACTGACTTTTTCATATATTGGACTGTTAAAAAATCACGACATTTCTTCCTTCCTTCCTTTCTTCCTTCCTTCCTTCCTTCCTTCCTTCCTTTTTTCTTCCTTCCCAAAGCACTATCAGCTCTGGCTCATGGTGGTGCGAAGGACTGAACCTAGGACTTTGGAGCTTCAGGCATGAGAGTCTCTTCGCATAACCATTATGATATCTACCCCCACCCTTGACATATTTTTATGTGCAAAAATATTCCATGATTTTTCTGACAGTCGAATACAAGCTGGTCTTGAACTTAGGTCATGTGTACGGCCTAGCAGGCTACTTCCCAGGTGGCCTATTTCACTGGCCCAGCATTTGACTCTTAATACCTTAACTTCAATATCAAGATCTCTTGACTTTTTGCAAAACTGTTGTAGTAATCATAAATTAGGAACTGTTTCTATTGAAATGTCATTAAAATTTCAGGATGCAGCTTTTATATATTATTATTATTATTTTTATCAAATCATTTGACTTTGTTTTAGATATCAGTAGCTGATCTTCCTGGCTTAATAGAAGGAGCACATATGAACAAAGGAATGGGTCACAAATTCCTCAAGCATATAGAAAGGACCAAACAACTACTTTTTGTTGTAAGTTAAATGAATGCCAGTGAAATGTTCAAATGAATATAAAAGTCAGTTTGCCAACATGCTTTCATAGTAATGAGATTTAAAGATAAAATATGCTTTTGTTCACTAATCCTTTCTTAAATAAAAAATTTAAAAAAAAGTCATCAACAAAAAAAACAAACAAACAAAAAAAATATTGGCATATGTTGCTCTATTAAGTATGTAGATGGGGGGTCAAATACAGTAAATAGTCTTCATCTGTAATATAGGGGTGCCAACAGCATTGTTTATCAGCTATATGTTTGCCCATAATTATCAAGGATTGATCCCTTAATATTTTTATGTGCTCTTATGTGATAAAGTTTTCTTTCCCCTTATGTTATTGATGATAACTATGTATGTATATATATGGTGGCTATGGTATAAATTATCTTATATTTCTCATTTTATTGACTGCCACTTTATCAGGATAATGGTAGTTATAATGACATCTCATTTTCTTGGACTTATTTTGAATTAATAAATAAAAACTAAATGGTTTGGGACTGCTTATTTATTTTTTATTTTCATTGAGGGGGTTAATAGTTTACAGTGTATTCATTGGCACATGGGTGTAGTTTCATTATGCACCAGGACACTACAGTTCTCTTTTATTCCTCCTTCCCCCTTCTTTCCTGGAGTCTTTCGCTTCGACGCACCATGTCCAGTCCATGTTTAACTTGTTCTCCCTCCCTGTCTCCATATACTAAGTCCCATTTATGAGTGAGATCATTTGGTATTTGTCCTTCTCCTTTTGGTTGATCTCACTTAACATGGTATCTTTAAATTCTCTCCAAGATGATGCAAAGGAAATGACTTTGTCATTTTTAACAGCTGAGTGGTATTCTTCCGTGTATATATACCACAGTTTTTTTTTTAGCCACTCATCTGACATTGGATATCTGGGATGTTTTCAGATTCTGGGGATAACAGATTGTGCTGCCAAGAACATAGACCTACATAGATCTCTTCTGATAGATGTTTTTGTTTCCTTTGGGTAAGAGGAATTGTGGGTTAATAGGGTAGGTCCTTTCTAGTGTTCTGAGAAATCTCCAGACTGCTTTCCACAGTGGCTGGACCATTTTACACTCCCGTCAGCAGTGCAGAAGTGTCCCCTTTTTCACTACATCCCTCCAGTATTTGTTGTTTCTGTCCTTTCTGATTTATGACATTCTCACAAATGTAAGTGGTATCTTATCATTGTCTTTATTTACATTTCTCTGATGATCAGTGACTTTGAGCACCTTCTCATTGGGAGTTTTTGTTGTTGTTGTTTGTTTGTTTGCTTTAGTGTAACAGAACTAAGCTACTTCAAAACAAATGTTTAGCTGTTGTCCTTGTGTTGAATGTTCTTACTACCTTTCCTTTTTTTTTCAGGTTGATATTTGTGGTTTTCAACTCTCCTCCCAAACTCACTATAGAACAGCTTTTGAAACCATAGTACTACTTAACAAAGTAAGTTTTCTGTTCTAATGTGTTCTACATCTTGTCTAATATGTAGGCATATAAGATTATGTGAATATAATAAACATTTTTATTCACCTCTACTTAAAATGTTTATGTATTTATTTATGAGAAATAAAGAGAATATTTTTTTAAAAAAAAGTTTTTGTAAACTCTAATCTCTTCCAGAACTTTGCTGAGAATGTAAACCAGAAAACTGGGTGGTGATTTTTTTTCTTTCTTGCCATCTACATCAAACTATATCCTAAATCTTTGTGGAATCTATCTACTTGTCTTTTTCTACCCTGTTACAGTCATCAACAACCTTATTCATTGGAATGTTGTAAGCCTCTTCCGAACCACTGTCCCATTTCTTTTACTTCATTTCTCATTTGCCAGATAGAGTGTCTTAAAAAAAAAACAAAACCAAAAAGGGCCTGGGCGGTGGCACACCTGGTTAAGCACACACATTACAGTGTGCAAGGACCCAGGTTCAAGCCCCTGGTCCCCACCTGCAGGGAGGAAAGCTTCGAAAGTGGTGAAGCAGGGCTGCAGGTGCCTCTGTCTCTTTCTCTCTCCATTTCCCCCCTCCTCTCAATTTCTCTCTGTCAATTACAAATAAACAAAAATGTTAAAAAAAAAAACAAAAAAACTGATATTTGTTCTTTGATTAAAACACTTTCCTTGTCTTCCATTGCTAGTAGGTTAAAGACTAACCTGAACATTATTTATGATGTCTGGAAGGTTGGCTCTACAGTTTGTCTGTCTCTGCCCCAGCACCCATCATCTTTATAGTTTGGATGTAACAATATGATTTAGTTCTGCCACAAAGTGTCATTCACTTCTGGGATTTTATATACTCCCATTTCCTTTGGCCTGTTTTTTCCTGTCATGAATACTACTGCTATAGATATTGTATATAGGTTTTAGTGCAACTTGCTTTTATTTAGCTTGAATGTAAAATTGTGTTCAATATTTTGAGAAATGGCCAAACTTTTTTCTTTTTAAATATTTATTTATTTATTCCCTTTTATTGCCCTTGTTTTATTGTTGTTATAATGTCGTCGTTGTTGAATAGGACAGAGAGAAATGGAGAGAGAAGGGAAAGACAGAGAAGGGGAGAGAAAGACACCTGCAGACCTGCTTCACCGCCTGTGAAGCGACTCCCCTGCAGGTGGGGAGCCGGGGGCTCCAACCGGGATTCTTTTTTTTTTTTTTTTTTAATTTTTTATTTAAGAAAGGATTAGTGAACAAAAGCATAAGGTAGGAGTGGTACAACTCCACACAATTCCCAACACCCAATCCCCATAACCCAACCCCTCCCATGGTAGCTTTCCCATTCTCTATCCCTCTGGGAGCATGGACCCAGGGTCGTTGAGGGTTGCAGAAGGTAGAAGGTCTGGCTTCTGTAATTGCTTCCCCGCTGAACAAGGGCGTTGACTGGTCGGTCCATACCCCCAGTCTGCCTCTCTCTTTCCCTAGTAGGGTGTGACTCTGGGGAAGCTGAGCTCCAGGACACATTGGTGGGGTCTTCAATCCAGGGAAGCCTAGCCAGCATCCTGGTGGCATCTGGAACCTGGTGATTGAAAAGAGAGTTAACATATGAAGCCAAACAATTTGTTGAGCAATCATGGATCCCAAGCTTGGAATAGTTCCAACCGGGATTCTTATGCCGGTCCATTAACGCTTTGCGCCATGTGCGCTTAACCTGCTGCACTACCACCTGACTCCCATGGCCAAACTATTTTCGAAGTGGGTGCACCATTGCACCTTTTTTATAATCCAAGTGAAAATATATGAAAGTTCTAATTTTTCCACATAAATGACAACACTAATTATCTGTTTTATTAATTTTAGCCACCCTAGTAGGGATGTAGTTTTGGGTTGCATTCTCTAGTAACTAATGATGTTAAATTTTTCATTTGATTGTTATCCATTTGAATGCCTTTGGAGATGAGTCTATACAGATTCATTTCTCACTGTTGAATTGGAATTTTATCTCTTTTATTGATGAAGTCTTTATATTTTGTATACAAGTCCCTTTTCAGATACATTGATTGAAATTTTTTTTCCCATTCTGTAAGTTATCTTTTCTCTCACTCTCTTTTTTTCATCCCTTGATGCACACATTTTTAATTTTAATGAAGTCTCATTGGTTTATTTTCTTCTTTTTTTAGTTGCCTAGGGCGAGGGAGACAGCTTAATGATTATGTGAGGCAAGTTTTATATCCAAGGCTCCAGGTTCTTAGGTTTAGCCCTTGGGACCACCATAAGCCAAAACTGAGCAGTGCTCTGGTTAAAATAATAATAATAATAAGAAGAAGAAGAATGATAATAATAATATAATAGCAACAGCAGCAACAACACTTTTTTTTTAATAAGAAACCATTGCCTAATACAAAGGTTTACCCCTGAACACATCTACTTTTCTCTTAGAATAGTACAGGAATAGTATTAGATTGTCATACATTTCTAAATTTCATCTTTGTGCTTCATAGAAGTTCACAAATTTGTATTTAGCTCTGGTCACAATACCACATCTGTGTCTTAAGGTAATGTGAACTAAAATACACTATTACATGATAAAAGCAGGAAGTTTTTTGTTTTTTTTTTATCTCCTCTGCTAGCTGCTAGCTAGTTTTGTGACTGATAAAATTGACTGCATCTCAGAGATATGAATGGCTTTTAGATTACCCAAGTCTATCAAGAAAATGAAATTACCAAGTAGAAAGTTTATATTGATATCTTAACAAGATTTATTTTTTTATTCTTTGAATTGACAGGAGTTGGAATTGTACAAAGAGGAACTCCAAACAAAGCCTGCACTCCTGGCAGTTAATAAAATGGACTTGCCAGGTGCCCAAGATAAATTTCATGAACTGATGAACCAACTCCAGAACCCTAAAGGTAAACCCATTCTTCATTTAATGACAAGTTTACTGAATACCTACTCTGTGCATAGAGCGCTAAGTGCTGTAATCAGTGGGAAACTGATTGTTGCTAGTTTTGAAAAGAAAAAAGTAGAGGCTAGGGAGGTGCCTCAGCAGGTAGAATATAGGACTTAACATGTATGAGGCCCTGAGATTGATCCCCAACATTGTATGTGCCAGAGCAGGTACTTTGACTCAAAGATTACATGCCGTAAAAACCATTTATTTATTTTTCTTTTGAGGTGACAGTGGTTTATAAGAATATATTTTAGAAGTAAAAAACCACACCTCTTAAAAATATAATACTACACCATATCCAGCCCACCCTCCCTTAGCATTTCCAATAAGACAAATTTAGTGGCAGTGAATTTCTTTAACTGTTGTTTATAAAGTTTGCTAACTATAAAGATGCAATTTGTTTTCTTAGCAATCTCGTGTGGGTTAATTAAAGTCAAGTCTGTTTTTCTGCCAGGAGTTAGTGCTCATGATACATTTCTCTCACTCTCCAGCTAAATCTCTTACTTGCTGAGGTGGGTAAGCTCTCCTTACAGAACTTGCCCTGGAAGTCTGTTGCTATGAAGTCTGAATATCAATATGGTATGCACTAACACTGTTCTCAGCAAAGTCATCAGGATGCAGCTGTCATGACTTCCACACAGTTTGTAATCTGTAGTTTCTTGCCTACCATTGCAGTGTTGTTAAGAATACAATCATAGGGAGTCAGGTGGTAGCACAGCAGGTTAAGCACATGTGGCGCAAAGCCAAGGATTGGCGTACGGATCCCAGTTTGGGGGAGTCGTTTTACAAGCGGTGAAGCAGGTCTGCAGGTGTCTTTCTCTCCCCCTCTCTGTCCTCCCCTCCTGTCTCCTATTCTCTCTGTCCTATCCAACAACAATGACGTCAATAATAATTACTACAACAATAAAACAAGGGCAACAAAAGGGAATAAATAAATATAATAATAGTAATAAAAAAGAATACGATCATAATAGGATTGGATACCAAGAGTTTACATTACGTCCCCTGCTCTCCAAATTAAAGTTCTGCATCTTAAGAGATCTCTTCCAACTGCAACTTACTGTCTTGGGAGTGTGGGGGGTGGGTGGGAGGGTGTGCTAGGAACATCTTTGGGGGTTGGGGGAATCTCTCAATGTCCTTGCTGCTTGTACTCTGATCATTTGCTCCTGCTGTTAACTTATCTCATCACTATGCCATCTTCTTTCTTCCATCCAAGTACTAACCAGGCCCGACCCTGCTTAGCTTCCAAAATCAGACGAGATCAGGAGTGTTCAGGGTGGTATGGCCATAGATGCCATCTTCTTTCTCATTGCCTTAGTGGCAGAGATGAGGAAAAAGTAAAAACTCTTCCTGTACTCAATGTCAATATGAATCCTAGCACCTGAGATAATTCTGTACACAGCTCAAAGCCACTTATGTACCGAAGCAAGCTAGAACATTACAAATAATGAATTACATTATTTTAAAAAATATTTATTCCATTTTGTTGCCCTTGTTTTTTATTGTTGTAGTTATTATTGTTGTTGTTAATGAGTAAGACAGAGAGAAATGGAGAGAGGAGGGGAGACAGAGACAGGGAGAGAAAGATAGACACCTGCAGACCTGCTTCACCGCCTGTGAAGTGAATCCCCTGCAGGTGAGGAGCCAGGGGCTCCAACCAGGATCCTTTCACTGGTCCTTGAGCTTTGCGCCACTTGCGCTTAACCTGCTGCTCTACCGCCCAACTCTCTGAATTACATTATTTTTATAGAAAGTCCCCCCCCCCGGGGAATTATATTGCCATGTTTATTAGCACCCCCCAAAAGAATACAACATTAATTCTATAAGAACGTTATCTTCTCGTGGTCCGGGAGTTGGTGCAGTGATAAAGCTTTGGACTCTCAAGCATGAGGCCCTGAGTTCAATCCCCGGCAGCACATGTGCCAGAGTGATGTCTGGTTCTTTCTTTCTCCTCCTATCTTTCTCATTAATAAATAAATAAAATATTTTTTAAAAAAAGAACGTTATCTTCTGTAATACATCTAAACTTAAGTCATCATATTTAATTTGGTCTGAAATGTTTAATTCAACAAATATTAAGCATCTGTCATGTGCCAAGAACCTTGCCATTGTCATTAGCAAAAGCCACAGGCTCTAAGAGCTTGTAAGCATAAAAAAAGGAATTATTAATGCTGCGTTTTCACTTCCTTGGTTTACAGATCAAACCACTAGCAGTTTTTGACTTTGAAAGACAACATGAACTAAGTTTTCTGTTCTCCCCCCCCCCCCCCAGATTTTCTGCATTTGTTTGAGGAAAATATGATTCCAGAAAAGACTGTGGAGTTCCAACATGTCATCCCCATCTCTGCAATTACTGGGGAAGGAATTGACAAGTTAAAGGACTATATAAGAAAATCTCTAGATGAACAAGCCAACCAAGAAAATGATGCATACCATCATAAACAGCTGCTTAATTTACAGATGACTAATGCAGCATCACACAGTGAGCCACCATTGACGAGTGGTGTTATCATGCCCCAATGATGCAGTTTACATCTATTAAAAATTTTATTTAAATTTTCTTCATTTGAAAAGTTTTTCCACAAACATTTCTTTTTGAAGGCTGCTACCAACCTGGACACATAAACTGTCATTCAAAAGCTTTTAAAAGTTGTTTTGCAATAAGAGCAGTAAAAATGAGAGCTAAAAATGACAGCTAATAATTTCATGGCCACATAGACCTCTGCATCTGCATAAACGATTTGTATCTATTGCTGAAGAAAAAAAATTATCACCACACTTACAATAGTATGTATCATCATGTTCCTGTACTTAACATACCTCTAGGGGCTTGGAGATTGACTGTTAGAGTCCGTGCCTTACCATATATGAGACCCTGTATTCAGTTTTTGATGCCATGGAATTACTATAGAGGAAGGACAGTGAATTGTGTGTGTGTGTGTGTCATTATCATCATTCTCTCTATAGAATAGAGAATTCTTTCCTATAGAATAGGAAAATTGGAAGAAGGAAACTGTTTAATAGTATAATAAATTGCATGAGAGATGTCTAGTGATAATTGGGTGTTTTTTTTTTAATATAGAGCCACAGGGGGCTAGGTGGTTACACACCTAGTTAAGTGCTCACATTATAGTGCACAAGGACCCAGGTTCAAGTCTCAGCTCTCCACCTGCAGGGGGAAAGCTTTGCGAGTGGTGAGGCAGAGTTGCAGGCATCTCTCTATTTCCCCCTCCCCTTTCACTTCTGTTTTAGCCAGTAATAAATTAAAAAAAAAAAAAAAGATAGAGCCACACAGTGAAAGTGATTACAGCATTGAAGCTTCCTTCAGTGTGATGGGACCAGGCTCAAGGCTAAGTTGTACACATGGCAAAGCAGCATACTATCCAAGTGAGCTGTTTTGCTAGTTCTCTGGTAAGGTGTTTTGTTAATTATATAAAAAGATTACCTAGAATATTATTGATTTGATATTTTAATATTAGTATTATATATAAATAATGCTTTAATATATTTAATAATTTAAGCAGTTGTATATCTAGTTCTATTTAATTTAGTTCTCTCTTTGAAACTCAGAACCTTAAATTTGGACTTTTGTTCAAACAATAATAAAGTTTCTAATATAACAGAAACTAGCAGATAGTTAATTGGAAATTTGAGATTTTGCTTTTTTTACGATTTATTCCCATAGAGCTTTTTTCCTTTTAAGTGGAAAAAAAGCATTGGGGCCTCACATGTGTGATACCACTATCAAGTGGCCTCCACAGACCAATTTAATTATTATTTTAGAGAGACAGGAGACAGAAAAGAAACACTACAGCACTATTCCACTATTCATAGAGTTCCCTCTACCCTCTGTGCTGTCCATTGTGCTTCCATATGGTACCAGGGCTCAAACTCAGGGCCTCATGCATGGTAAGGTCCGTGTGTGTGTGTGTGTGTGTACACACACATGATGTGTGTGTGTGTGTGTACACACACATGATGGACTATTACTGTAATTCAGCTGTAAGAAATTATTAAATTTTCTCTTGCTACAATTTGGATGCAACTTGAAGGAGTCATGCATGTTAAGTAAAATAAATCAGAAGCAGGACAACTCAACAAAAGTGGAGCAGAAGACAGGTTGCCTGGTAGAGTGCACATTTCATCATGTGTGGGACCTGGGTTTGAGCACCCAGTCACCACTTGGGAGCACTAACGGGAAGCTAGAGGACCAGTGAAGTGGTGTTACAGTGTCTCCTCTGTTTCATTCCTTGTCTTGCCTGGGGGATTGGCAAAGGGCAAATCCTCAGGGGGAATAGAGGAAAGAGAGAAATGTCTACTGCAGCAGATATAAAGGCTCAAGAGGAATTGTATCTTATTCTGTCAACAATGCCCATGTCAGTACTCTAACCGAAATACATTTTGATGTAACGCGTGATAAAGTTCCATTATTTACTTTTTTTTTTTTTTTAGTTACTTAAAGTGTTTTCTGTATACCTTTCTTCAATGCTTAAGTTTTATAAAAAAAAAAAAAAAAGGTGAAAATTTGGATTTCTTTTTATAACTGTTAGGGTCAGGGAGATAAGATAATCCACAGGGTTTATATGTCTATAAGTTAAGGGTCAATTCATTGGCACCAGAACTGTGTATTGATTGAACTTCTCATGCTTGTTTTGAAAACAAAATAAAAATGAACCAATATACATTTAATAATTTTAAAGAGTTATTTTTAAATAATATTTTATCTATTGCTGAGGAGTTATTCTGATGCAGTCTCCGCCCCCAGGTTTTACTAAGTCCCGCAAAATCCTAGCAGTGCCCCCTTCAACTAATCCTGGCCCTACACGTCACCCCTGGTTGTCGCCCTATAAAAAGCCCCCTCACGTCCCCCCCCCCCGTGGTCAGGTAGTGGGGACGGCCATTGCCGGCTGGCTCCACGTGGTCTGAACCAAACCCCCCCCATCCTATTTCTTTTTGAAAACAAAATAAAAATGAACCAATATACATTTAATAATTTTAAAGAGTTATTTTTAAATAATATTTTATCCATGAATAAGACTTTTTCATTTTTATCTTACAAAATAGATAATTCAGAAAAACTTATTTTTCTGACAATAATGACATTAATTTCTGAATACCCAGGATGTCAGTATATGACATATTGCAGATTTGTCAACATTATAGCAAAGTAGATTTCATATAAATTTTGCTTCCTTTTAAGTAGTAAACACTATATAAAAATATATCTTAGAGAAGAGTAGGATTTTATAATGGGAAAAATCAAGTTGAGAGTGTTTTTATTTTAGATTTTACCCCTTTTTTTAGATTTTATTTTTATTTCATATTTTAGTCTTCTTGTAAAGTTTAACTGTGTTTCTTTTAGTAGCCCCTTTGAGAAAGTTAATGAAAGCTATCATATGTTGGATAGTGAGCACAAGAAGAGTTTTTATCTCTTTTTTTTTTATCTTTTTGAGTTTAAAATACATTTATAGAGGCCAGGTGGTGGCGAACCTGGCTGAGCACACTCACTACAGTTCACAAAGACCTCGGTTCAAATCTCTAGTCCTCATCTGCAGACCCACTCTGGTCTCCTCCTCTCTCAATTTCTCCATCTCTATCCAATAATAAGTAAAAATTAAAAAAATATTTTTATAATTAGAAAGGTAATGTTTTTAAAGAATTTAGTTATTCATAAGAAAGATAGGCAGAGAGAGAGAAAGAATCAGACATCACTCTGGTAGATGTGCTGCTCGGGACTGAACTTGGGACCTCATGGTTGAGAATCCAATGCTTTATCCACTGCACCACCTCCTGGACCACCATACTATAAATTTTACTCTAAATTTAGACAATAATGGGAAGTTAACATCTGTTTTTATCTCTTTAAGAGGGATTAGGGGACTTCAGTGTAGACTGGGTGACCTGCTAGACAAATTAATCTTTTTTTTCTTCTTAAAAGATATCTTAATGAGGGGGGGCCGGGTGGTGGCGCACCTGGTTGAGTGCATGTGTTATAGTGCGCGAGGACCCGGGTTCAAGCCCCTGGTCCCCATCTGCAGGAGGAAAGCTTCGCTAGTGGTAAAGCAGTGCTGCAGGTGTCTCTCTCTCCCTCTCTATTACCCCCTTCCCTCTTGATTTCTGGCTATCTATTCCAATAAATAAAGATTTTCAAAAGAGATATCTTAAATGAGTATTTAGTTGGTGTTGGTGTTGATGGATTCTTATTGGAGCTTGAAAATAGAGGGATTTAGCTTTTAGTGAATCATGAGTCAACTAAAGAAAAAGCAAAATATAAGAGAAAAGGAGAGAATAAAGACAAGTATGTATGTTGGAAATTTGTGGTTACCATTAGACAACTTATAACAGGTGGAATTATTTCCTTAACTGGCTGAAAAGTCAGAAGCAGGGCAGGGCAGTAGCACATCCAGTTGAGCACATGTTGCCATGTACAGAGACACAGCCTCAATCTCCCAAGCCTCTGGGGAGCCTCACAAGTGGTGAAGCAGTGCTTTCGGTGCCTCCCTCTTTCTCCCTTTTATCTCCTCCACCCCTCTCAATTTCTCTTTGTCCTATCAAAAAAAAAAAAAAAAAAAATCCAGAAACACTGGCAGTGAATTTGTCAGGTAACTACCATACTCCAGCAATAACCTTGGCGACAAATTAGTTTTCCTTAAATAGAAAAATTTTAACCACCATTCCATCATTTTTAAAAAATCAAAACCTGCTACTTACTTTGGTTCTAATTTAATTTTTTAATTTTCATTCTATGACAGTTGTTTAATTGATAGTTGTTGGACACTTGAAAGACTTCAGTCATCTTTGTATATATTAATATGTCCATAATAGAAATTAAATCTTCAGGGATCCCTGAATAACAAGCTATGTGAAGCATAGTTATTATCCGAATCTTGTCTTTTGAAATACTTGGAATTTGAAGAACAGGAAAGGCAGTTTATTTTGCAACTAATTTTAAAGCAATACATGGTGAGGTAGTAATTTTCTATTTTCTAAACTCTAAGTGCATTCAAAGTTGAAAGCAACTTTGTTATTCATAATATATTTCAATATATTTTTTCTGAAATGCCCTATCTACTGAACCATGCCTTCATTTTCTTATTAGTTGTTAAACATTATTGGCACTACTTGTATGTAAAGGGGTTTTAAGACCATGCTATGATTAAAGTAAGAAAAAAATGACATAAATAAAAAATACGCCTAATTTTATTTGTATATGGTATGCTATAAATTGAGAGAGACTGAAAATATTTTAAATTAGGCATGCATTTACTAAAAGCTTGTGGCTTTGGATAGATTTGAAACAAGATAAAATGACAGTAAATAAAAGCCCCTAGAACAACTGAATCCTAACGGGAGGAAATAAGAGAACTATATAATATAATAAGTGAACTGCAGTCCCAAAAACATCTTTCAATGAATTATACTACATTGAGGTCAAGAAAAACTTTACAAACAATATAAAGAATACACAAGGAGCTGAGGAGATAGCATATGGTTATATAAAATACTCATGCTTGGAACTCCAAGGTTACAGGGTCTACCCTAAGCCCTACTCTAAGCCAGAACTGAGCTGTGTTCTGGTCTCTGTCTCTCTGTGTTTATCTTTCTCTATGTGTCTCTTTCGTTAAAGATAAATATATTTTTACAAAAAACACACAGGGCCTTTCCTATAAACATATGAACCAGAAAAACTCATCTTCAAGGAATCAGTAATATAATACCACTAGTGCCACACTTAAGATTTCTCTTTAAAAACTGGGTAAGTAGCTGGGAAGACAGTATAATGGTTATTCAAAAAGACTTCCATGCCTGAGACACCAGTGGTCCCCAGTCTCACCATAAACCAGAACTAAGCAGTGTTCTGGTTAAAAAAATAATAAATATTTTAAAATATGGGGCCAAGTGGTGGCAAATCTGATTGAACATACATGTTACAATCCTCAAGAACCCAGGTTCAATCCCCCCGGTCTCCACCTATACGTGGAAGCTTCATGAGTGGTGAAGGAGTGTTCTGTCTCCCCTTTCCTTTCAATTTCTCTCTTGTCACTGTCAATAAATAAATAAACCTAAATTAAAAAAAATAATTGTGTAAGTGGTAGGGGAGTGTTGGTGGTAGGAGGTGTGATAGGCATGGTAAAGACCAAATATGTAAAACAAAAGAATTGCAGGGAAAAGTTTTAATTGTCCTAGCTTAGGATACATATATATATATATATTTAATATAAAAGGGAGGAGAGAGAATAGTGATAGGATTCCACATATAAGCAGTATATGCAAAACCTCTGAACTCAGCTTTTTCATTATGGTGAGAAGAAAGAAGAGAAGCGAGAGACACCACAGCACTGCTCCACCATTCATATAGCTCTTTGGATGTCAGACATTGTGCTCCCATGTATCAGAGCTCAAACTACTGGCTTAATTGCATTGTAAGGCATGTTCACTACTGATGAACTATCCCCAGCCCCAAGGCAATTCTTTTGTACCATTTCCTTCTTCCTTTTCTTCTCCACTAGTAACTTTATAAAGATCAGAGACATGTGCTGTATCTTATATAGAGAGAAGCTGAGAGGGGAGGTGAAAGGGGGAGGGAAAGATACGCAGACCTGCTTCACCTCTCATGAAGTATTCCCCCTGCAGGTGGGGAGTGGGGAATTGAACCTGGGTTCTTGTGCATGGTGATATGAATGTTTAACCAGGTGTGCCACTGCCCAGCTTTGGAGCTGCTTTTTTTTTTTTTAACTTGTAGTTGACTACATATATAGCTCAGCTGAAGTCTGAATACCAGATCATATTCATCAGTAATTGGGAAAGAAATTATAGAATTACTTTAAGAGCCAGGTGGTGGTGCAGACAGAGTGTACACATTATCGTGGCCAAGGGCGAAGGTTCAAGCCTCCAAACCCCATCTTCAAGGGGAGAGTTTCACAAGTGGTTGAGCAGTGCTAGAGGTGTCTATTTCCCTCTTTCTCTTTTTTAAACTTCTTTTTCTTATTACCTTTATTTATTTGCTAGAGAAAGCCAGATATTGAGAGGGAAGGGGGAGATAGAAAGGAAGCGAGATACATATTTGCAGACCTGCTTCACCATTCGTGAAGCTTTTCCCTGGCAGATGGGGACTTGAACCCAGGTCCTTGTGTACTGTAATGTGTTCAACCAGGTGCACCACCACCCAGCTTCAGGTGTCTATTTCTTCCTTGCTGTGTCATACTTCTAAATTTCTCTGTCTCTGTCTCTCTCTAAAAAAAGAAAGAGAAGGAAATGGCCACTGGAAGCAGCAAATTCATTATGCAGGCATCTAGCCCCAGCAATAACCCTGACAGCAATAAATTGGAAAAAAAATTACTTTGCACTATATCTGACTGAATTTTGTAGAGAAGATTAAGTTCTGAGCCACAGTGTATTCTGTGCCTTATTATCATTATCAGCTGCTATTACAAATGATCTGGAGGCCAGACAGTTGAAAGACCCTTTAATAATCTAATGCTATTTTTTGTTATCATTATTACATTTTTAGAACTGATTTTGATATTAGGATTTTTTTCTAGCCTTGTATAGCCTAATTAGTCCCTGAAACAGTGAACAGCCAGCCAAGAATCAATTACAGTAGCCAGAACTTTCCACCTTCTGCATCCCCAAAACAATTTTGATCCATACACCCGGTGGAAGGGGAAATGATGGGGAAGATAACCAGAGGGCTCTGAACTCCAACTCTATCAGGAACCTGAGAGAGAAGAGTTAAAAGGAGGGATATGTTAGTTGGGCGGTAGTGCAGTGGGTTAAATGCACGTGGTGTAAAGTGCACAGACCAGCATAAGGTGAAGTAGGTCTGCAGGTGTCTTTCTCTCCCCCTTTCTGTCTTTCCCTCTCTCTTCATTTCTCTCTGTCCTATCCAACAACAACAACATCAGTAACAACAACAATGGCAACAAAAGGAAATAAATATTTTTTAAAAAGGAGGGATACTTGGATGTAATAATAGGTGTATGTATGACTTGGAAAGGAAGAGACGATGGAACCTCCTAAAAAGCCAAATATATACAAATATAGACAGAAATAATAGTTGACCCATATCTGCAACTTTGAGAGAGCTTCTGTAGCTTACAATGAAGGGACTGGGGATCCAGGACTCTGGTGGTGGGAACAGTGCGAGGTTATATACCCATTATCTTGCAATTTTGTAAATAAATATTAAACCACTAATAAAACAATCAAATATTAAAACGTGGACAGATAGTAAACTTTCTCCATAACTAAGATATAATAACACAAAGTTGAAAATAGTAGCAGTAAAAATCTTTGTTATGATGTAACCTTATGTTTTCTACTTCACTATGTATAGTAAACCACTCATTAAGTCCTTTACTTGTCCAAGGTCATACCAGGGCAGAGGGGGATAGGGATGGGTACCATCCTTTGCTTTTGTGTTAAATGATGATGCATTGCTTCTCTAATTTTTTAATTTTGAAAAATTTCAGAGATAAACAGAACTTGAATAGTACAATAAACACTTACACACTTTTCCTACATATATTAATGACAATAAGCATTTTCCACATTGCTTGTGTGGAAAAATAGGCATTATGTCACTTTTTTTTTTTTTGCCTCCAGGATTATTGCCAGGGCTTGGTGCCTACACCACAAATACACTGCTCCTGGAGACCATTTTTTCCCCTTTTGTTGCCCTTGTTCCCCATTGTTGTGGTTATTATTATTGTTGTTGTTGCTGCTGCCGTTGGATAGGACAGAGAGAAATCCAGAGAGGAGGGGAAGACAGAGAGGGGGAGAGAAAGACACCTACATACCTGCTTCACCGCCTGTGAAGCGACTCCCCAGCAGGTGGGGAGCCAGGAGCTGGAACCCGGATCCTTACCCGGGTCCTTGCGCTTTGCGCTACGTGCGCTTAACCCACTGCGCTACCGCCCGACTCCCGCATCATGTCATTTTAACATCTTTTTTTTTTTTTTTTAAATCAGACAAGTGACAGGATGCACCTGGTTAGTGCATCTGCTTTGCTATGCACATGGCCAAGGTTCTAGTATGGCCACCACAGCAATAGAGGAAGCTTTAGTGCTGTGATCTTTTCCTCTCTTCCTCCATCTCGGTTTTCATCTGGAAAAGTCAGCTTCGAGTGGTGAAACTTCTATAATGAGGATGACACAATCAATCAGATCAGTTATCAATTACTTTAAACTTTTGAAACCTATTTTAATGTAGCTATCCGTTAATGCAGAACCTCACATTTAGAAGCCAGCAAAAGAGATAGGGCAGTCAGGCAGTTGAAATGAGTGGTGCCAGAGAGTGGAGTTAACAGCTTTATTAAGGAAATACGGTGATGTGGGTACTCTTTTTTTAATATTTTATTTTATTTATTCCCTTTTGTTCCCCTTGTTGTTTTATTGTTGTAGTTATTATTGTTGTTGTCGTTGTTGGATAGGACAGAGAGAAACGGAGAGAGGAGAGGAAGACAGAGAGGGGTAGAGAAAGATAGACACCTGCAGACCTGCTTCATCGCCTGTGAAGCGACTCCCCTGCAGGTGGGGAGCCGGGATTCGAACCGGGATCCTTATGCCGGTCCTTGTGCTTTGCGCAACCTGCGCTTAACCCGCTGCACTACAGCCCGACTCCCGATGTGGATACTCTTATTGTCCTCATTTTACAGGTAAGTTCAGAGTTAGGTTGCTCATAGTTAACCCAACTAATATATGGCAGACTACAACTGGGCAGTTTGCTCTAGAATTTAGAGTTCATTTCCACAGGTAAGTACTCTGAGGGGAGGAAAATGTATATATGGACATTTTTGCAAATAAGCCTTAAGTGCAAATCACTTCATTTATTTATTTTTAAAATTTTATTAGTTTTAATATTGGTTTACAAAAGTATGTGTCAGCAGGGCTATAAATTCATTCTATTCCCACGACCAGGTTTCTGAATCTTCAGTCTCCCCACTGCAAGCCACTGCAGTTCCCCTAAGATTGTAGACATGGGCCAACCATCATCTCTGCAACTGTCTGTCTACATTTATACATAATTGCCCCCTTTTTTTCTTCCTGATCCAATCCTCTCTCTCTCTCTCTCTCTCTAATTTTCTTAGTGATTTAATATTGATTTACGGAATTACATGTCAACAGGGTTATAAATCCACTCCATTCCCACCACCAGGGTTCTGAATCTTCAGTCATAGAAAATCACTTCTTCCTCCTCCCTAAGTTGCATATTACTTTTATTTTACCAAAGAACCACTCGGTTGGGGCAATTACTTTTAATAGGAAATATTTACTTGCATACTCAACTCAAAATTATTTTCAGTCTGGTCTCCTTTAACTTTTTTTTTTTTAATTTTTTATTTAAGAAAGGATTAGTGAACAAAAGCATAAGGTAGGAGGGGTACAACTCCACACAATTCCCAACACCCAATCCCCATAACCCACCCCCTCCCTATGCTTAAGATTTAACCTGAACGGTAAAGAAGGTGCAAGAGGAAGTGAGGAAGCTGAGGGCGGGACGAAAAGGCGGAAAGTGGCCGCAGGTGAGACCCCGTGGATTCTGGGAATTGTAGTTCCCCCAGTCATCCAGGACATTCTTGGTTAGGGCCTCCGGGAACCTGCTTGTGCTCCCAGAAGCCTCCAGTGCAGCTCGCCAGGAGCAAACTACTTCCTGGGAGCCGAGAGGGAGCCGCTCTGAGAGGCTCTTGGGTGCTGGCGAGCCGAATGCTTTGGCTTTGAGAAGCAGGTAGGTGTGGTCAGGATTTCTGGGTCTTTTGCATAAGTTAGGATTTTGCTAGGAAATAGCGAAGACTTGGGAAATCGGGAACCTTGAAAAATGCTGGCTACGTTTTGTGGAAGTGAAAATGGAGTGAGGAGGTATTTGATAAAGCCTTAAATAAAATGAGCGTGTGCGCAAGAGCCTGAACATGTCGGGGGGTCTTGCAAGAGTCCCTAAGGGCTGGGGGTCTTGCTTGGCCCGGTGTGTGGTGTGGACTTGCAAGTTGCTATTTTTGCATCACCGGGCTGATGCTGGTTGTGTAATGCTGACCTGCTTGCGGTTCAAACCTAGTCGCTGTTGCAGGGATGGGCTTGTTCTGAGCACTTCAACAGACACTCTTGCGGTCTCTCAACATTGGCTCTAACCTGGGAAGAAATCATTTTGTTTATCACCCCTGCCCTTATCTTTTCTTTCTGCCCACTCTGGGGCTTCGTACGGGTCAGCTCTAAGGGAGGGAAAGGAGGGAAGAGGGGAAGCAGGTTACTCCAGAGGCTCGTTTCCTTCCTGCTTAAGTCCAAGTTCTGTAGCAGAGACCTAGGAGGGGTCCCCTTCCCCTGACCTCTCCTGCAGCCCCAACACCTAGCTGAAGAAAGGCCCGTCTTGGTGACCTCACTTAAGATGTTTGCTTTTGGACCCCATTGTGATTTCCCTTTCTCTTTTTTAAAATATATTTTTATTGATTTATTAGATAGAGACAGTCAGAGATTGAGAGGAATGAGATGAGAGAGACAGACACCTGCAGCCCTGCTCCACCACTTGTGAAGCTTCCCCCCTGGAGCTGGAAACCAGGGGCTTGAACCCCGGTCCTTGCACACTGTTGTTTCTTCTATCTTGTGGAAGAGCTTTAGAAGTGTAGGTATTAACTGTTTCCTGAAGGTTTTGTAGAATTCAATTCATTTGTGAAGTCATCTGGTCCAGGACTTTGGTTGTTGGGAAGACTCTTAATAACTGTTTCAATTTCTTTGCCTGTGATTGGTGCATTTAGGTTTTGTAGTTCTTGGTTCAGTTTTGGAAGGGCAAATGTTTCTAGGAATTCTTCCATTTCTTTCAGATTCTCTAGCTTGGTGGTGTATACTTCTTTGTACAAGTTTCGCATGATTTTCTGGATTTCTGTGGTGTCAGTTGTGATATCTCTTCTATGGTTTACAATTCTATTTATGTGAGTTCCCCCCCCCTTTTTTTTTTTAGTGAGTTTGGCTAGGGGTTTGTCAATCTTGTTTAATTTTTCAAAGAACCATCATTTGGCTTCATTGATCTTTTGTATGGTTCTCTTATTTTCGATGTTGTTTATTTCTGCTCTAATTTTAGTGATTTCCGTCCTTCTGGTTGCTTTAGGGCTTGCACACTGTTGTAATGTGTGCTCTTAACCAGGCACCACAGCCTAACCCTATCTTTCCTTCCTTCCTTTTCTCTGTCTCTTTCTTTCTCTCTCTCTCTCTCAATTTGGAGTAATTAAGCTTGATACCTGGCAGGGTGGGGACATGTTAATCTCTCTCTTCCCACAGGAACTATGCTGTATAATGACAATAGGGTTCCTGATGACTACTTTGAACCAGGAAGCGCATGGGCATTTACAAGTTTTTATTCTTATGCTTCCTATTTAAGATAGTGTTTAAAGAGGAAATTGCTGATGCTTAAACAAAGATATATGGAAGCGGATTTAAATGGTAGTTTGAGCCACTGGTGGAACTGTAAATTCAACAGAATAGCATTCCAGATGTAAATTTTATGATGCACAGTGCAGATTTTTTTCTTTTCTTTTGCTCTCCTTCTTTCCTTTCTTTACTCCCTTCCTTCTTTCTTCTCCTCCTCTTCCTCCTTCTTTTTTTTTTTTTTTTGCCTAGTTTTGTTGTCAATATCCTTTTAAAAGTATAAAAAACTGGGTGGGGAGATAGCTTACCAGTTTGGGTGCCTGGATTGCCATGCTCTGCACCCAACTTCCAGTCCTACACCACATGGGAGATGGTATCTATTCCTGGCATCCAATCCTCCAAAGGGGAAAAAAAGGACAGGGAAACTTAGTGAATTGTTTTTACTTCCAAGACAACTACCTGCACAGTATTTCCTTGACTCTTCTTTTTCTCTACAGTCTTGATAAGGATTTTAAAAGTTTAAGGATGAAGAAGATAGTTCACTGGATAGTGAGCTTGCTTTGCCAAGTGTGACCAGCACTACATTGGAGGATGATACTTATGTACTGTGATCTTTCTGTTTCTCTCTCAGCCTAGAGCAGTGAATTCACACCCTGGCAGAGACAAAAATTAATTAATTTGAATGTTAAATAAATATTTGTAATGTATTTCCAAAACAGTAAGATGATTTTCCCCTTAGTTTCCATCTTCTTAGAGCACAAAATCAAAATCAGAGCTTTTTATTTTTTCTTCCTGTTTCTTTTTTTAATATTTATTTATTTATTTCCCCTTTTGTTGCCCTTGTTATTATTGTTGTTATTGATGTCGTCATTGATGGATAGGACAGAGAGAAATGGAGAGATGAGGGGAAGACAGAGGGGAAGAGAAAGACAGGCACCTGCAGACCTGCTTCACCGCCTGTGAAGCGACTCCCCTGCAGGTGGGGAAGGGGGTGGGTTTGAACCGGGATCCTTACCTGGTCCTTGTGCTAAGCACCACATGTGCTTAACCTGCTGCGCTACCATCTGTCTCTCTTCTTCCTGTTTCTTAACATGCTACATAATATGTAAATTTAAGAATAAATTTGGAACTCAGTGGTGGTGTATCAGGTTGAGCACAGATATTACCAGGGGTCAAGCCTCCAGTCCCTGTCTATAGTCCTCACCAGTGATAAAGGGAAGCTTCACCAGTGATAAAGCAGTGCTGTTTATATCTCTTTCTCTCTCCTTCTTTGTCTCCCCCTTCCCTTTCAATTTCTATGTCTCTCTAAAAAAAAATTGCTCATCTTTTTTGGTATATTGTTTTCAATGGTTTTAGTTCACTGCTTATTGTTACAATTCTTTGCGAACTCAAATTGTTTTTTTAAGAAGTACTAAAAATTACTTGGGGAATTTTTTCCTTATTCCTTTAGGCCCATAACATCCCTCCTTTGTTCAAATGTGCACATATTCTTCTAAGCTGATTAAAGTTGCTTTAGAACAAAGAAGAACCTCAAAGAGTAAGTACATCCTTTAATTATATCTTAATTCTCTTCCTTTTGCTACATGTGTCAGGTGACCCATTTTTCTCCTATTCAGCAAGATTGATGTCAGACTCCTGTGTCAGTGGAATGATTGATGACCTATTTCTAAGAAAACCCATATTATAGGGAGAAAAGGACTTTCTTTGTTATTCCCATCAAGATTGAATGTAACCACTATTACACTTGTGTCCTCACATAGCTATTCCTTAGAATTGTCCTTGACAAAATGCTTTATAATGAATTTGTGAATTTCTGAAGTTTATAAGACACTTATCCTGCTATAAATTCCTTAAACTCTATTTTTTAAATAATTTATTTGACTGACACAGAAAAATCAAGAGGGAAGGGGGAGACATAAAGGGAGAGAGATACCTACAGGACTGCATCACTAATCATGAAACTTCCCCTCTGCAAGTGGGAAGCAGGGATTTGAACACCTAGGTGCATTGTAACATGTGTGTTCTACCAGGTGTACCACCACCTGGTACCTTGACCTCTTATTTATAGACATAGCAAAATATCCTTTTGAAAATATTTTAATCAAAAATTGTATCTTTGAGGGTAGGGGTAGATATCATAATGGTCATACAAATAGACTTTTATGCTTGAGGCTCTGAGGTCCCAGGTTCAGTCCCTTGCACCACTGTAAGTCAGAGCTGAGCAGTGCTCCAGTTAAAAAAATATATCTTTGATAACATGGAATTGTCTACCAAAATTTTTTGACCTACTTTTCTGTTTTTTTTTCTAAATTAATTTATTTTTATAGTACAGAATTACATGTCAACAGGGGTTTGAATCCACACCATTCCCACCACCAGAATTCTGAATCTTCAGTCTCCCCATTTCAATCCACCACAGTTTCCCTAAGGTTATAGGCATGGGCCAACCATCATCTTTACGACTATTTGTCCACATTTATACATAAGTACCCCTCTTTTCTCCTGATTCAATCCTGTCTTCCCCTCTAAACCACTCATGACAACATAACTACCTCCATATGTCCCTCTCCTTTTCCTTCTTTCTCTCTGGGCTGATGGAGCTGGAGTGCAGAGTCCCCGTATCTTCATCCTACCACTTCTCCCCCCGCTGGGAGTATGGATCAAGATTGTTTATAGGGAGCAGAAAGTAGGAGTTCTGGCTTCTGTAGCTGCTTCTCCGCTGAGCTGGGTGTTGACAGGTTGATCCATACCTCCAGCCTATCTCTGTCTCTCCCTAGTGGATCAGAGCTCTGGAGATGTGAGGGTCCAGGACACATTGATGAGGTCATCTGCCCAGAGTAATTGGGGATGGAGTCTTGACAGCATCTGTAACTTGGTGTCTGGAAGGTGGCATGACCTAAGTTGAGACAAAATGGTTAATGAACAGGAACCTAAAAATAGGATTAGAGTGGATGAGATTAGGGATTTTAGGGTAGAAGAAAGCTAGGAAATCCATTTTAGGCATGTTCCCGGGGACATACAACTATGGTAGTTTTGTTTGAGTTTGTTTGGTAGCTAGCCTGAGGTTGGATGAGAATATTGTCTGAGAGAATGGTGTCAGCGTAGAGAAAAAGGGCTAGAAAGTTGGACTAGGGCAGGGAGTAGCTCCTGTTCTTGGGGAAAAAAAAAAAGTTATGTGGCTAAAATTAACTACCTGCATCTACCTGCTCCAGAGCCTATATATATATTTAGCACCAGAGCCTATGTGACTTCTAAGTCCCTATTAGTCTGAGCATATAGCTTATTTGATCTACTTTTCTGAAAGTCACTATGGAGCAAATGTGAAGTCATTGTTTTCAAACAGTCTTTATTTGATTTGGCCAGCTGCTGCTCCAAAGAGAATACTCTGTCATTATTATTATATGGGTGTAGTCATCTGTTATTCCGTAGAGTCCAGAAGAAAAGCATACTCCTAGCCAAAGAAAGTAAATAAGTCATAGTTGACTAAACTGATACTCATTGCAGACTTAGACTTCTGACCATATTCTGTTGTTATGAGGACATTTGCAGTTGAGAAATTTGAGGTTCAAAGGACATAGTTGACTTGTTCATTTTATAAATGGTGGGTTGTAACTGCATATGAATCTTTGCTTGCCTAGGCTACAATACCAAGCTACCTTCCAGGGGTAGCAGCAGCAAACCCATATATTTGTATATGTGTCTCACTTGTCTACATGACTTTTGTGTGGTGCCAGAGATTTGGCCTAAGTCTCATGTGTGCAAAGTGGGAGCTTTACTGTTGAGCTATTTCTTTTACTTCCTCTTTGCTAATCTGAAAGGAAACTTTCAATACAAATATAATCATTGCACTTTCCTTGAACTTTATCAAACTTAGAATTTTTTATATTTATTTTTATTAGTGATTTAATAATTGCTTTACAAAATTATAAGATAATGGGTATAATTCCACACTGTTCCTACCACTAGAGATCTGTGTTCCCCCATTCCTTCCATTGGAAGCTGCAGTAGTTCTCCCAAGGTCACAGATAATGGGTTGATTATTATTTCTATAACTGTTTACCTACATTTATATATATATTTTTGCTCATTTTTTTCTATGTCCCTACTTTCTCTTCCTTTCTAAGTCATGCCTACACCTATTACCATTTTCAAATGTCCTTTCTTCAAAAAATTTCTGATGGAATTGGGGTTCAGAGCCCTCTGGTCTTCATCACTTAACATATCTCCCACTCTGGGATTGTGGACAAAAATTCTTTTTTTTTTTTTTTTTTTAAAGATTTTATTTATTTATGAGAAAGATAGGAGGAGAGAGAAAGAACCAGACATCACTCTGGCACACGTGCTGCCGGGGATCAAACTCAGGACCTCATGCTTGAGAATCCAAAGCTACACCACTGCGCCACCTCCCGGACCACCAAAAATTCTTTTTAAAATATATTTATTTATTTTCCCTCTTGTTGCCCTTGTTGTTTTATTGTTGTGGTTATTATTGTTGTTCTTGATGTCAGCATTGTTGGATAGGACAGAAAGAAATGGAGAGAAGAGGGGAAGACAGAGGGGGAGAGAAAGACAGGCACCTGCAGACCTGTTTCACCGCCTGTGAAGGGACTCCCCTGCAGGTGGAGAGCCGGGGGCTCAAACCAGGATCCTTATGCTGGTCCTTGTGCTTTGCTCCACATGTGCTTAACCCACTGCGCCACTGCCCAACTCTGGGTTGCAGAAGGGGGGAGTTCTGACTTTTGTAATTAAACTTATAATTTTATTCAAGTTTCATTTTTACAAATGTGTTGGGGAGTGAGCCTAAGGTGAAGGTCACAGTGCCAGCCAGGGGCCTCCCAGGTGCCTAAGAAGGAGGCAGGGGAGGGCAATGGTCCCCTTAATTAATAAACTTTTATAGGCAAACATTAATTTGATTTGTTTACCATTCCCATTGATGAGGGAAGATAATAATTTGTTCACCATTCCCATTGAAGATATCTAATACATATCATACCTAGTAAGTTGAAAACATAAGAATCAACACAGTCATAGTTCACTAACATCCTAGCCACTGAAGAAAGTAACCTGTATTGTAGTAATTAATATGTGTTTCTAGAAGCATAATCTGAGTGTAACTGCCTGGTAATGATTTCGTCTTCCTTGGGAAGTATGTAGGGTGAAAACATGAATTTTGAAGGAAAAAAATGGCAGAAACTTCAGCCATAAAGAGCTTGAAGTAAGAGCACATTCTCATATGGTCCTTCCATGTGTTTGCTTATTGAATTAACCAATAGCTGAATGTCTTCTGTGTGCCTGTGTTGGACACAGTAAATAAAACAGAAGGTTCTCTGTTCTCTTAGAATTCACAGTCTGGTGGGAAAGATAAATACTGAACAAAGAATTATAAACGTAATCAGTGCTACTGGAGAAAAAGTACAAAGATGCTACCAGAGCCTGCAACCAGAGGCAGGAGAGAAGGTTAGAGGTGGAGGAGGAGAAGAGAGGTATAGAATTAGCTTCCTTGGAAACTAGAAATATGAATACATGCAGACTAAGTAGAGAATAGAATGAGATTAAGAATATTCATGGAAGAAGAATAGCATGAGATGAGACACTAGTTTCATTATATATGGAAGGTTTGAGAAGTTCAAAGATTATTTTATAAGATGAGATGAGAATTTGGCAGTCACTGGGTAGTAGTAACTGAAACTTTAGAAACCATAGAAAGTATCTGAAAGTTCAGTAGACTAAATATGCTTGTATTGATCTGTTGCAGGATGAATTTGAACACATTTGATAATGCCCTGTCTCTGTTCATTAGTATTGGTCTATAGTTTTCTTTTTTGGTTCTATGATATTATTTAATAGACTATAGCCTAACAACTACTGGAATTTGTTTATTTATTTTTATTGATTTAAATATGATTGATAAGACTGTAGGATTAGAGGGGTACAACTCCACACAATTCCCATCACCAGAGTTCTGTATCCCGTCGCCTCCATTGGAAGCTTTCCTATTCTTTATCCCTCTGGAAGCATGGACCCAGGGTTATCATGGGGTGCAGAAAGTGGGAGGTCTGACTTCTATAATTGCTTTTCTGCTGGACATGGGCATTGGCAGGTCGATCCATACTCTCAGCCTCTTTCTATCTTTCCCTAGTGGGGCAGGGCTCTAGAGAGGTGGGATTGCAGGGTACATTGATGAGGTCATCTGCTGGGGGAAGTCAGATTGGCATCATGGTAGCATCTGGAACTTGGTGGCTAAAAAAGCATTAAGATATAAAGCAGAAAAAATTGTTAAATAATCAGGAAACTAAATTTAAGAAAATGGCTGATAAAATTTGAGATCTCCATTTTGTAAAAAAAAATCAAACTAGTAAGTCTATTATAGGTATATTCCAAAGGGCCCATGACTTTACCAATTTTTGCCTGCTCTCGACAGCTAACATGCAGGTGGGCTAAAAGTATTGTCTGAGGAGATGGTGTCAGGGTTAGAATAGGACTAAAAAGCTGGATCAGGGAAGAGAGTTGCTCCAGAGTATGGCAAAAGTATGTAAATATTGTTAACTGCAAACTGCATTGATTTGATCTGGGGTCCATATTCAGCACAGGAGCCTGTGTAACCTCTGCATCCCTTTAGGCCTGAGCTCGCATTATGTGTTCGTAGCTAGAGACATTCTAGGCTGCACTCTTTGCTGGACCTGTCTTCCTGGAGTGACAAGAGTATGCTGACCCAACCTCTCTTTGCAGAGTAGGGCAGGCCCATTGTTGACCCACATTGAGGGCAAAGTCCTGTAGAGGTCCATTAACTACTGGAATTTATTAATAAGGTCATTTCATTTGTTCTAGTCTTGTTTCTCATCCTGCTTGCATTTTAACAATCGGTGGCACAGAGCAGCTTGATTGGGGTCTCAGTTACATTGATTCTTCAAAGTATTTGTCCTGACCTCTGAAGGAATTTTGAAGATTTTTTTTTTAATAGAGAAAACCTTTTTATGTCTACACAATTTTTTTTTTAATTTTTTATTTAAGAAAGGATTAATGAACAAAAACATAAGGTAGGAAGGGTACAACTCCACACAATTCCCACCACCCAATCTCCATAACCCACCCCCTCCCATGATAGCTTTCCCATTCTCTAGCCCTCTGGGAGCATGGACCCAGGGTCATTGAGGGTTGCAGAAGGTAGAAGGTCTGGCTTCTGTAATTGCTTCCCCGCTGAACATGGGTGTTGACTGGTCGGGTCTACACAATTTTGATTAAATCACTGCTCAGTTTTTCTCAAGCATAAGAATGATAGTAAACTTTATGATTATTGGCTCACTTTGCTTAATATCTAACAATATTCTCTGTTTGATAGTCATTCAGCTAATTCGCTGTCAGCCTTTTGAGTTGTAAACATTTTCAACATTGCATTAAAGTGTCTTGTTGGGCTAAGCTGGTCAGTTGCTAAAATTAAACACCAACTTGTGTGAAGCAGTTCAGACATATATGAGAATCATGTTTCCTATCATTTGGGTTATGGTCTTCTTTCTGACATCTGAACTCCTGACATCCTGCTACTTCAGCATTTTGTCAGATAATATTTGACTGCAAAGGATTTTGGAATTTTTTTTAAACATAAACATAGAATTGAAAATATTCAGTGGGAGTAGGTAGCATAATGGTTATGCAAAGAGACTCTCATGCGTGAGGCTCTGAAGTCACAGGTTCAGTCCCTGCACCACCATAAACCAGAGCTGAGCAGTGCTCTGGTATAAAAAAGAAAATAAAAGAAAATATTCTATTTTGAATCAGTTTGGAAAAAAAAAAAAGAAAATATTCTCAACATTGCTCCCTTGTCATGATCGGAGTATTAATAGAGAAGTATCTTACTTTTGCTGCTTCGTAAAGGGAGCATGATAGAAGGTAGAGAAAATACTTTGAGTAGTGGTATTTAGAGAATAAATTCCAAACACTTAAAGACAGTAAAACTAAGTAATTTACTGGTTTTTAGTTTGTCTTAGCAGAAAAAGAACACAGCTTTTTTACTCTGAAATCAGAGAAAGGCCTGGGTACTTTTGCACTTTCAGTGATATTAATAGAAATAGGTAGCTATTCAGAAATTTTTGCACTCATCTTTTATGGATAATAGTAGTATAATACTTAACAGTAATAACTTGATAAGCATTCTATTCATCTTGAATTAGCCTGAAAGTAATTGAACAGAGTAATTTCAGGGACATTTGTTCTCTTGGAAGAAGAGTCCACTTACATTTTGTAATTTTCCAGTGTCCTAGTATATAATAATGGGATTGGCCTTTTTTTTTTTTCCCTTTCTTCCCTTAAGATTCATTTAACAGATATTTGTTAAATTGTTCCAGTCTACGAAGCATTGAACTGGTTTCTGAATGCTGAAAGGTAATTACAACCTGCATTTTTCTTGCAGTGTATCAAACACATTTTAAGCATTTGACATTGTATTGACTCACTGGTGCTTAGAACAACTAGTGAGAGACGAAGTGTTATTTTCCCAATTTAGGAAAAGAAGGAGACACAAGAAGTTACCCAGTTGATGCAAGGTCATATTGATAGTAAATGAAGAATTGGATTAAGTATTAAATCATCAAGCTTAGAGTCTGCCGTCAACAACACTGCTGTTCTAGAGTGCCTCCTCTCCCCCTTTACATATATATTTTTTATTTACTTTATTCTTTATTGAGAGAGAGAGAGACTGGAGCACTGCTCAGCTCTGGATATGTGCTGAGAATTGTTCCTGGAGCCTTAGAACCTCAGGCATGAAAGTCTTTTGCATAACCATCATACTGTCTCCCAGGCATCCCTGTACACCTTTGGCTTTTATGAGCTACCTCTACTGTGTGATAGTTTTGTTTTACATTTACATGAGCACTTGAGCTTAAATGAAAATGCTTTGCTTAATGTGTTTTGATGAGTGGGAATTCAATATTATTTTGGTATTTCTTTGATTTACTGTGAAGAAAAATGCTAATGGCTAAGGACATTCATTGTTACACAACCACTTAATCAGTGATAATTGAGGGTGTGTGTGTACCTGAGGTCATGTGCACATGTGTTTACACATATTCTTGTTGTACATATAGAGAGGAAAGAAGGAGGGGCCAGGTGATGGTGCACCTGGTTGAGCACACATGTTACAGTGTTCAAGGACCCGAGTTTGAGCTCCTGGTCCCCACATGCAGGGGGAAAGCTTCACAAGTGATGAAGTAGGGCTGCGGGTGTCTCTCTGCCTCTCTCCCTCTCTCTCTCTCCTCCTTCCCTCTCAGTTTCTAGCTGTCTCTATCCAATAAACAAAGCTAGTAAAAAAGAGAGAGGAAAGAAGACCCAGAATTCCTTTCTTGCATTATCATTTCAACAGTAGTCATTTTGCTAACTGACATCCTTCCTACTCTGTTCTCCGGTTGTCCCCTCATAATATGTTCTTTTGTATGTTATTTCCTAGTCTGACTGACAGTACTGCACAAGCCTGCCTGCCATGGGCTGTCGGGATGTCCACGCGGCCACAGTCCTCTCCTTCCTCTGTGGGATTGCTTCAGTAGCAGGCCTTTTTGCCGGTACTTTGCTTCCCAACTGGAGAAAATTACGACTCATCACATTCAACAGAAATGAGAAGAACCTCACAGTTTACACAGGCCTGTGGGTGAAGTGCGCTCGATACGATGGGAGCAGTGACTGTCTGGTTTACGACACCACTTGGTACTCCTCAGTGGACCAGTTAGACTTGCGGGTCCTCCAGTTTGCTTTGCCTCTCAGCATCGTGATTGCAATGGGTGCCCTGCTACTCTCCCTGATCGGAATGTGTAACACAGCCTTTAGGTCCTCAGTGCCTAACATCAAGCTGGCCAAGTGTCTGGTCAATAGTGCAGGCTGCCACCTGGTGGCTGGACTGCTGTTTTTCCTGGCAGGTACTGTGAGCCTCTCTCCATCCATCTGGGTGATCTTTTATAACACCCATCTGAACAAGAAGTTTGAGCCAGTCTTTACATTTGACTATGCAGTGTATGTCACTATCGCTAGTGCGGCGGGCCTGTTTATGACTTCCCTTCTTCTGTTTATTTGGTATTGTGCATGCAAATCTTTGCCTTCTCCTTTCTGGCAACCACTATATTCCCATCCTCCTAGTATGCATACTTACTCACAACCCTATTCAGCACGCTCCCGCCTCTCTGCCATTGAGATTGACATTCCAGTAGTTTCACACTCTAACTAGTGGCGAAATAGTTGTTAAAGAAAACCTCTTTTGACCTCTTGTCTCCCTTGTGCAAATATTTAGTTTTGGACCTGTATACATTTTCCCTTTGTTTTTGGTCAGTCAGTGAACAGAGCCCAATTTATATGTGCTAATAAAATGAAGTGCTGCTAGTTTTTATTAACACTACATTGTTTTAAATGTGAATCATTCATTTTCTCTTCTCATGCTAAAAGGATTTTTTTTTTTTAATCTCATATTGCTATCTGATCACTTGTTTAAGTGGAAAGGATGAATGTCTCAGTTGAGGTGACTTAAAAGCAAAGTAAAACTTTAAATGATGGCTAAAAGAAACTTGTTTTTGTAAAATCATTGGATATTTCAGAATGTGTACTATTTTTTTTCTATAATACCATAAACTAGAAAGAAAAGGTAATTTGAAAATATATGAAATATCTATAAGATAAGGATGTTTTAATAGTCCACAGTCTACCAGCTTAAATCTATAACTTTTCTTACTACTCTCTTGGGGCTAATGAATATAATTAGAATAGAGTTTGATATTTTAAAGGCTACTTTCTTTTGTGACTTCTTTATCTTCTACCTCATGCCAGTGTTCAGAAATAAAAGACATTTAAAGTGGTATCAGAGAATAAACCTAACATTTTAAATATCTCCTTGTTATGACTAATACATAGCATCCTTTCAGAATTAATGACTCCATAAATTGTATTTTTGGAGTTAAAAATGTATCATATGCTGGATTGGTGCTTTCTTTGAGGCAGGAAAAAAAAAAGTTTTTTTTTTTTTTCTAGATATCACCTGCCAGTTGGTACTCATGTCTATAGATGGTCTCTTAGTAGCCAACAGTAAGAAATAAAGTACCCCAAGTGTTTGTTTCCATTTAATCAGCATAAGGAAACGTCTTGTTTTTTGATGACATCAGAGATTTGCTCTGGTGACTGTCTTTAGAGTGTGAAGTAAATCATGACTTGCCATGACCAGATGCATCCTTGATTCACCTCCTGTCTCCATCACTGATTATTTTCTTGAGCATTTATCTTTGCCTGACAACTTGAGTAGGTGCTATAGAGTATACAAAAACGGTATGACATCTGGGCCATTCCACTAGGAATTTTTAATAACACCAAACTGTTAGCTGACAGAAAAACATTCTGACTTGATTGGCAGCTAGTTTTAATTCTTAATCATCCATTCAAGAGTATATTTCAACTATGAAGACATGACTTTTTTTTTTTTTTTTTTGCCAACAGGCTCATTGAATACCTGCAACATTCTGGAGTCTTAAAGTTGAATTCATTGAATCCTAAGAGAACCTATTTAAGTCTACATTGCTGTTACTATTATATTAGATTCATGATAATGAGTAAAATGAAATAGAATTCAGTTGTTCCTTTTTCACATCTGGAAGCATGAGGATATACTGGAAAGGGAGGAGTATTTGAAATCACTCTTCTGATAGTATAACATTTAGCTGAGACTGTGCTAACACTGAGATGAAACTATTGATACAGGGTTATTGGATCTTTACCATGATGAATTTATGATGCTAACTAACTGGTGTAGCTTTCTTCATGTTAATACTGTATTCATAAAGATTTTGTTCTGCTAACCATTAAATTTCACAAACAGTTGCATGGTAAACAGATTATGCCTCCTTAGCAAATCTGAGTATGATTCTGATACTTCTGTATATACAAGTCGGACTTCCACCCCCATCCCAGTACTACTTTGTGTATGTAGTAAATAAATCCAGTTGCTTAACTTTGAAATGCATGCAAGACTATGTTCTTTTTTAGTTATAGCTTCTAATGTTCAGTTTCATTTCTTTTAACTGTCCTCAGATATAGATGAGTCTTGATCATTTCAAGATGATGGCACGTAGAATTTTTATGATAATGTCAGTTTTCCACTGGTTAATTAATTTCACTCTCCCACCAAAGCTGTCCAGAAGTGTCAAGAATTCTCCTGTCTCTTGTAAAAATAGTGTTAAAGGAAAATGGGATTAGCCATTAAAACACTAAATAGTATTTAGTCCAGGGGATTATGAAATGTTCAGCTTTTCTTATAGTAATCTTTGGCTTCGTTATATGTACTTAAATTAGTATTTGTAAGGGATTCACTAGGTAAAAGAAACATCTGTTTCTTTTGATATCTTAACTATTTCAGATTTGTGATAGCAGCTGTTGTTCAAAGCCATCCAAAAAAAGGGAAGAGTTTGCAATTCTTTTAGTAACCTTTGAGCATTCATCAGGCTGGCATTGTGATCAGGGGATATCTTTTTGTTATAAAAGCCTATTAATATTGAAAGCCTTTTTATAGAATCCAGCTTGGAGAACAACCTTAAATGTGGTGTGATGCACCAGATTCAGTCTGTCAAGCCTTGAAAGAAAGAGAATCTTGAGTTTACTTGTAAATATGCAATATAATAGGTATGTTTGCTATAAACTGTGATGTAAACCTCAATAAAAGTACACTGTACTTCTTGATGTTTTATTAAAAGATGTATTTTTACAAGTTTCTGTTTCTGTCCTTATTTTACTCAGTGTTTGAAGGTGAAATTTGCTGAGAAATGTGTCTTTAATATTTGTAAGCTGGAAAAGAAAAAAAAGCCCAATTTTTTTTTATATTTATTTTATTTTTTCCCTTTTGTTGCCCTTGCTGTTTTATTGTTGTAGTTATTATTGTTGTTGTTGTTGTTGGATAGGACAGAGAGAAATGGAGAGAGGGAGGGGAAGACAGAGAGGAGGAGAGAAAGATAGACACCTGCAGACCTGCTTCACCGCCTGTGAAGTGACTCCCCTGCAGGTGGGGAGCCGGGGTTCGAACCGGGATCCTTATGCCGGTCCTTGTGCTTTGCGCCACCTGCGCTTAGCCCCCTGTACTACAGCCCGACTCCCTAAAAAAGCCAATTTAAGTATCCTACAAAATAGCCATTGGAAAGGAGTTGGGAAATAAGGACTTCCTTTCTTTTTCTTCCTTCCTTCTTTCCTTCCTTTTTTTCTTTCTTTCTTTCTTTTTTTTTTTTGGTCTCCAGTGTTATCACTGGGCTTTGATGCCTACACTATGAATTCACTGCACCTGACGGCCATTCTTCATTTTTATTGGACAGGACAGAGAGAAATTGAGAGAGGAAGGGGAGATAAAGAGGGAGAGACCTGCAGACCTGCTTCACCATTTGTGAAGCAACCTCCCTGTAAGGTGGGGAGCTGGGGGCTCGAACCAGGATCCTTGCACAGGTCCTTCTACTATGTGCTCTTAACCCGGTGCACCACAGCCGACTCCAGAAATATGGATTTATTATGCTAGAGGCCCTAACTCTTTTCTAGGAGTTACATGGACGGTTTAAATTAACATGCCACACACACAAAAAGTCTATGTTCCAGATTTGCCCAAAAATTGGAGTTTTCTAGTGGTCTAATCTTGGAGATTTTCAAATGACTAGGAGGACTCTTTGGAATTTAAGGTTATCAAGAGAAGTGGTCAGTTGTAGGTCAGATCGCTAGGTTAATGATCTCAAAATTTCTGAAATTTAGGATGAACTTTTAGTTTTTGGACTAGAGTTCCTGGGAATAGTTCTTACATAGATTTCTCACTGAACTCCTATCTTTGTGATAGTGTCTTAGATGGCAGAACTTGCACTGCACTAGAAATCTGGAGCTATCTCAAGCTCAGTATCCCCAGAAGATTTCACTGTTTTATTTTATTTATTATTAATAGTTTGTTACAAGATTGTAAGATTACAGTGTAGAGTTCCACATCACACCCACCACCAAAGTTCTGTATCCCCAGCCTCCCACCTCCCAAGGATTGCACCGTTATACCACAATGTCAGCCCCTCACGGGTTAGACGCACTGAGAGGGACTAAATGCTGATGAATTTGTTCATGCTAGCCATATTCACAAGAGACTGGTTTACCAGCCAGAAATGAGAAATGTAGATTACTTAGGACAATAACTAAAAATAAAATAGTTCAAAGTGATGTTTATTACCATTTCAAGTTGCTAAATTAGGTTGTGGGATTTGTTAAACTGTGAAAGATAATTGGTACAGTGAGTATAGTACTAATGAGAGGATCAGTACTGATGAATATTTATTTTTCTATGATAAAAAGTTATTGTGGTGGCCAGGCAGTGGCTCAGCTAGTCAAGCACACATATCACCAAGCACAAGGACTGGGTTTGGGGGCCCTTGTCACCTGCAGGGTGTACATTTCATGAGTGGTGAAACAGTACTGCAGGTGTCTTTCTACCTCTCTGTCTCCCCGTTCTTCTCAATGTCTCTATCCTGTCAAATAAAAATAGAAAGAAAAAGCAAATGGCTGCCAGGAGCCCTGGATTCATTGTGCAGACACTGACTGAGCACTAGTCATAGCCCTAGAGGCAATTAAAAAGAGGGAGAGAGGGAGAGACATGATACAAGTGGAGTCAATAATGGACAATATCAAAAACAAATTTTTCCTGTTTTTTTTTTTCTCTTGCCCCTAGGGTTATCACTGGGGCTTGGTGTCTGTACTACGAACCCACTGCTTCTAGAGGCCATATTTTTTTCCATTGTTAATTTTATTGTTGCTGTCATTAGACATAATAGAGAGAAATTGAGAGAGGAGGGGAAGGCAAGAAGAGAAGAGAAGAGAAGGGAAGGGAAGGGAAGGGAAGGGAAGGGAAGGGAAGGGAAGGGAAGAGAAGAGAAGAGAAGAGAAGAGAAGAGAAGAGAAGAGAAGAGAAGAGAAGAGAAGAGAAGAGAAGAGAAAAGACAGAAACCTGCAGAACTGTTTCACTGCTTATGAGGCAGCCCCCTGAAGTTGTGGAGCCGAGGGCTCTAACTGGCATACTGAGGTGGTCCTTGTGCTATGTGCACTTAACCTGGTGGGCTACCACCTGGCTCCCTACTTTTCCTGTTTTTTTTTTCCTTTGTTATGTTTTTTTTTTAATTTATAAAAAGGAAACACTGACAAAACCATAGGATAAGAGGGGTACAACTCCACACAATTCCCACCACCACAATTCCATATCCCCTCTTTGGGATTGCGTGAAAGCATGGTAGAGCATAGGGGAACTCCCCCATCCTTGAGATAGAGGTCTGAAAAGAAACCCCACCTGTCAGTCTCTCCCTTTCAGGGATAGAGCTTGGCAGGAAATGCTTTCCTGACTTAGTTCCCCTTTGTCAGTATCCCAGGCTTCACAGCCTGCAACTTCTAACACTTAACTCATTCCCCTGCTACAAACCAAATGGTTGCCTGCTTGAATATTCTGTTACACTGCCTTGCCAGTAACATAAAAATGAGACCCCATACACCTCACTTCCCAGTTCTTTGATCGTTATGTCTTATATCAATACTCTGCCATTCTATGCTTTATCTCACTCTGCTGGTTTAACAACCATGCTTTTCTTAACACCTTTAGATAATTAACATTTTTTGCCTCATGGAAACTAATTGTTTTGACCTTTTTCTATCTCATCAATTCTGGTCATTCCTTAGCCCTCCCCACCATAGGGGTACTGACCTTTTGATTACTGACATATGTGAAAAATGTTCTTTGTTCCACTTTGCTATATAAGCCCTCTCCTCTCTGAGTAAAATTGGAAGTTCATGCTTGAATTTCTCCTGGTGTTGCTTCTGCATCACGTGCATCCCTTGAATCGTTGACGGGAAAGCCAGTGGTTTGCCTCTGTTGCAAGGCCACCCACTTGAGCACCAGCACCCTCCTCTCCCCTGATAGCTTTCCTATTCTTTAACCCTCTGGGAGTATGCACCCAAGGTCATTATGGGGTACAGAAGGTGGAAGATCTGGCTTCTGAAATTGCTTCCCTGCTGAACATGGGCATCGACAGGTCGATCCATACTCCCAGCCTGTTTCTCTCTTCCCCTAGTGGGGCAGGGCTCTGGGGAAGCCGGGCTCCAGGACATTGGTGGGACTGCCTGTCCAGGGAAGTCTTGTTGTCATCATGCTAGCATCTAGAACCTGGTGACTGAAAAGAGAGTTAACATATAAAGCCAAACAAGTTGTTGACTAATCATTAATCTAAAGGCTGGAATAGCGCAGATGAAGAGTTGGGGGGGGGGGTTTCTCCATTTTGTAGATAGCTAGTAGACATATTTCAGTTATATTCCAAAGAGCCCATGACTATACTAGTTTTTTTTCCCCTGAACCTGACATCTGGTATGCAGGTTGATCCTAGTTATTGTCTGGGGAGATGGTGTCATGGCTAGAAAAAGGACCAGAAAGCTGGATCAGGGAAGAGAGTAGCTCCCAAATATGGGAAAGGTGTATAAATACTGTTAACTGTAAACCCCATGGATTTGATGTGATCTGAGGCCCATATTCAGTTTAGGAGCCTATGTGACCTCTGCATCCCTGTAGATCTGAGCTCACATACTGTGGTCATGAGCAGGAATGTTCCAAGCTGCCCCAATTTCAGGACCCATCTTCCTCAGGTGTAGATTGAGTTTTTTGTCCAGCCTCCCTTCAGAGGATGGAACATTCTCTACCATCATTAATCCAAGTTGAGGGCAAGGTCCTATGGGGGTCCACAAAGGGGTCTGTTTTGTTGCTCCTGATATAGATGACCAGTAACCATGGAGAGAGGGATTTTTTGGAGGTCTAGGCTCATCATGTCTGTTTGGGGATCTCAGGACTCCTCGACTAGGGCCTGATAGTGACTGAAGAGTCATCATTAAAGTATGCCAGTCTCTTGCCTTTATTCAGCTTTTGCAGTCCTTGCTTTGATAAGGTTAGCTTTGAAGTGAGTGAGTGAAGTGTAAAGGAAGCAGGCAAGGAGGGTATCTAAGTCTAAGTAGACACTACTTCATTATGAACTTCATACTGACTCACTGCAGACTGTTGTGTACTTTTCCTTTCAGGTATATCTTCTCCTGTTTTTTAAAGCTGCTTTTCTCCCTACTTGTCTGTACAGATTGAACTACATGTAGTGTGGGAAGTTGTACATGCTCAAGTGAAATGGGAAGTCAATTTTCACCAGGTACAACAGTACCTGTAAATTAAGCTAGCTTGGAAGGAGGACAGAGCAGGACTTAAAGATGCCCTAATACCTTGTGAGAAACTAGAATTATCTGTGGTTTAGCCCAAATTAAGTGAAAATGATAATGTGAACAAATGACAAAGAAAAATCAGACTTATTCAGAGAACAAAGGAACCAAACTTATAGTCCTCCAAAGAGGTAAAATAACAAAGAAGAAATAAATCATCTTGTTTGAGTTAAAATCCCTACTATTGTCAGTCACACAGCAAAAGACTGGCAGCCTGTCTTTCAGTGTTTATAAATTTGTTTTCATTTCTCCAGATGCTTCTGAATTTTTTGTTAGGAATAAAATCACACTGCCAAGAGCAATTAGCAACACTTCCACAGAGACATGAATCATACCAAGGAGAAGTTAGAAGTTCTCTTACTTCCATACACTTTTGCAGCATCTTCTGGACCTGTGCTTTGGGAAGGCTCTGAGACATGAGGACAGAACTGGCCTCACGGGCATGAGATTTATGTAGTTATACTAGGCTCTAAGTTCAGGATTTTGCTTGCTGTTCATGGTTCAATATTCTGTAGTGGCTATCTTGAAACACTTAATTTGAAAAAACAAGGGATCCTGCATTATCATTTTGCACCAGATCTCACAAATTAGATAGTTTGAGGCCCCTCTATGGAAGTCAATACCCCAGCATTGAAAGCAGACAGATTTAAGACTCTATCCTGACTACCTTTGATTTGCTATGCAGTGAGACAATTACTTATACTCTGACCCTCAAATTTCCATCTGCAAGGATGACCATGATAACTACGCCCACTAGGTTGTTACTGTGAGATTACAGTTGTGAGGCAAAGGAGATAAAAGCATCTAGTGAGGTATAGCTGGCTTCACTGTGATCATATTCAGAAAAGTGATGTTAAAATGTCAGATCCTAACTTCTTCCTAGTGTTTGTCATAATAATTAGTATACTTATAAAGACAGATGAAAATTTTTGTTTTACAATTTATAGATAGCTGTAGTTTTACATTGCCACAGCTATTATGTGGGGGCAGGATCTTTGTGACTTATTATTTCAGTTGAAATGATACTAAAGACAAGAAAATTAGCAGTTATTTCTCTTTTTTTATTGGGGGATTAATGGTTTACAGTCAACAATAAAATAAAGTAACAAAAAATAAAATATAATAGTTTATACATACATAAAATTTCTCAGTTTTCCACATAACAATTCAACCCCCTTTATTATTTCAGGACATCATATTTCAGGACCTGAACCCCCTCCTCCCATCTCAGAGTCCTTTACTTTAGTGCAATACTCCAAAGCAGTTCTCTTAAGTGTTAGTGACTTACTTTAGAGTAGTTTTGCTCTTCATGTTTCTATTCCAGGGATAATGAGGGCTAGTGAGTTTCTCTGATTCTTCAAAGAGATGTGAAAGTGTCTAGAATACACAGTGAAAATATATTTAACATATACATCTTTATTATAGTGTCCTTTCTGATATTTTGGGACAACTAAGTTTTCCACTGTTCTCCCCATCAAAGTAGCAGGCTTTGCTGGAGAGATAATCTAGCAATTATTCATGGGACTTAGATACAGTTCCCAGTTAGATGAGTCACAGCACCAGACAGAGAGCTCTGGACAAAAAAAGTTAATTCCAACATAGCAGATATTTTCTTTGGGTGGAGGAAATACAAATATGAAGCATTATGATTTCTTCATCTTTTTTAAATTAAATCAAATTTTAAATTAAATCAAATTTATTTATAAAATAGAAAATATCGACAAAATATCCCTATCGATAATAGGGATACAATTCCACACATTTCCCACCACCACAATTCCATATCCCATCCCCTCCACTGGAAGCTTTCCTATTCTTTATCTCTCTGGGAGTATGGACCCAGGATGCAGAAGGTGAAAGGTCTGGCTTCTGTAATTGCTTCCCCGCTGAACATGGGCAGGTTGATCCATACTGTTAGCCTGTTTCTATCTTAACCTAGTGGGGCAGGGCTCCGGAGAGATGGGGGTTCAGGGTACATTGGTGAGGTCCTCTGCCTGGGGGAGTCAGGCTGGTATCATGGTAGCATCTGCAACTTGGTGTCTGACAAGCATTAAGATATAAAGCAGAACAAATTGTTTAGTAATCTGGAACCTAAAAGCAAGACTATAGCAGATGAGATTTGGGGTTTCCATTTTGGAAATTAGTAAGTCTACTTTAGGTATAGCTCAAGGGGCCCATGACTTTACTAATTTTTGCCTGAGTCCAACAGCCAACATGCAAGTGGGCCAAAGGTATTATCTGGGGAGATGGTGTTAGGGTTGGAAACAGAACTAGAGATCTGGGTCAGGGAAGAGAGTAGCTTCCAAATATGGGAAAAGTATATAAATACCATTAATTGTAAAACCCATCGATTTGATCTGGGGCTTATATTCAGTGCAGGAGTCTGTGTAACCTCTGCATCCCTATAGGTCTGAGCTTGCATTCTGTGGTCACAGCTAGGAACGTTATAGGCTGCACCTATTGCCATCTTCCTCAAGTTGTAGAGGATTTTGGTCCAACCTCCCTTCTAAGAATGGGGCAGTCCCTACCATTTGTTGATCTACATTGAGGGCAAGGTCCTATGGGAGCCCACATAAGGGTCCATTATGTTGTTCCCAATGGAGATGACCAGTGACAGTGGAGAGAGGGACCTACTAGAGGTCTAGGCTCATCATGTCTATGTGAGAATCCCAAGATTCCCTGACTATCGCCCTGAGAGATGAGGTGGCCTGGTAGTAATCCAAAGAGCCATCATTAAATTATGCCGGTCTCTTGCCCTTATCGAGCTTTTGTAATCCTTACTTTGTCTGACAAGGGTATGCTTGGAGTGACTGAAGGAAGTGAAATAGGAAGTAGGTGAGGAAAGCATCTAGGTCTAAGTTGAAACTATTTGATTAAGTACTTTATGTTGCCATTATTAGGTCTTCCTACTTGCTTGTTGCATTTATTGACTCACTAAAAACTATTGTGTACTTTTGCTTTGAGATATATATTATCTCCTAACTTATGGATACATGTGTGCATGTGCTCTGTCACTTGGGCCTAGGTTCATATCTAGGTGTTGGGGCTTTATTAGGAAGTGCACTACCCAAAATGGAATTAAGGAGTCCTATAATCTAGGAATGGTCTCGCCAGAGTATTGGAGCCGAAGGGTTGACATTTCAGGCCTGTTATCTGTGGACATGGTCTGAAGTGAAACATGTAGAGGTGGTGCTGGTTGCATTGATTAGGTTGAGATCAGCAGATGCAGCATCAGTTGGTATGGGTTCAGAAGCCTGTTGAAAAATGAGCCAAGCCCCAGAGGTCCCAGGACTGGGAGAAATATGGATTTTATAAAGGATTGGGGGGGTGTTCCTGCTGTCTCGGGGTTTAAGAAGGCAATATATAGTTCTTATTATAACTAGGTTATTTGGAAATTTGGTTGACTTTGAAAGCCATTGTTAGGATTTTTGTATCGCACAAGACCTCACCATGATTTATATTGTCTAATGCTATTTACATATAGTTCTATCTAATATTGACTCAGCTAGTTGCTTCTGGTCTTTTTGGTCTAAGATTACAGTTTATTTAATACTTTGGGAAAAAGTCATTATTGGAAACATTATTAACACTTTAAGCCCACAATTAAAATTCAGTAGGTTACCAATTTGAAACCTTAAGGGCTTCAATTAGAGGAATATATACTCAGAACTGGGGTCTATGCATCAAAAAGTTTAAGGCATTCAATCTATTTCCCCCATGCTGATTAAATAGTGAATTATAAGACTATAAATTAATAGGAGTGTGTATTAACACCACTCCCAAAGGTCTGTGTCCCTACCGCAAGCCCCTCTAGTGAAGCTGAAAAATCTACCCACTCCTCCAGAATTTCTTTTACTTTGGTGCAATATTCTAAACTCAGTCAAATTCTTCTTTGCATTTCCCTTTCTGTTCTTCTTTCTCAACTTCTGTTTATGAGTGGGATCATCCCATACTCATCTTTGTCTTTCTGACTTATCTCACTTAACGTAATTCCTTGTAGCTCCATCCAAGATAGGTCTGAGAAGGTGGGTTCATCATTCTTAATAGCTGGAGTTGGAAGAACTGAGGTCTCTACTGTTTGGGGTCTTGTCTTATTAGCTAAGTAACATTACTAGCTGGGAAACTACCTGTTATGTTTCTTAGTTTCTTTATCTATACATTGAGACCAATAAGTTTTGCTTTGACCAAAGATTTATTATGAAGGTGCAGTTAGCTTTTTAACAGGTTTTTCTTCTTTTTTTAAAATTTACTTTTTAATTGGGAAGTTAATGGTTTACAGTACAGTTTATTGGCACATGGGTACAATTTCTCATCTCACTAAGATAAGTGCCTGACATGATGAGCCTAGACCTCTAACATATCCCTGTCACTGGTCATCTTCCTCAGGATCAACACAGTGTACCCTTTTGTGAGCCCCTATAGGACCTTGTCCTCTATGAGGATGAACAATGGTAGGGACAGGCCCATTCTCTGAAGGGAGGTTGAGCAACATATTCTACTACTCAAGGAAGATGGGCCCTGAAATTAATGCAGCCTAGAATGTTCCTAGCCATGACCACAGAATGCAAGCTTAGACCTACAGGGGTGCAGAGGTTATACAGGCTCCTGTGCTGAATATGGACCCCAGATTAAATCGATGGGGGTTACAGTTAATGTCATTCCTATACTTTTCCCATATTTGGTAGCTACTCTCTTCCCTGATCCAGCTTTCTAGCCCTGCTTCCAACCCTGACACCATCTCCCCAGACAATACCTTGAGTCAACCTGCATGTTAGCTCAGGCAAAAACTAGTAAAGTCATGGCCCCCTTGGTATATACCTAAAATAGAACTACGAGCTTTTTCCAAAATGGAGACCTCAAATCTTCATCTGCAATATTCTTGCCTTAGGTTCATAATTAGTCCACAACTTGTTCTGCTTTATACCTTAACTCTTTTTTAGCCACCAGGTTCCAGATGTTACTATGATGCCAGCCTGACTTCCTTGGGCAGATGACCCCATCAGTGTGTCCTGGAAGCCTACCTCCCCAGATCCCTGCTCCACTAGGGAAAGACAGAGACAGGCTGAAAGTATGTATCGACCTGCCAATGCCCATGTTCAGCGAAGAAGCAATTATAGAAGCCAGACCTTCCACCTTCTGCACCCTATAATGACCCTGGGTCCATACTCCCAGAGGGATAAAGAATAGGAAAGCTTTCAAGGAGGGTAGGGTAGAATGCAAAACTCTGGTGGTGGGAACTGTGTGGAACTGCATCCCTCTTATGCTATGGTCTTGTCAATATTTACATTTTATAAATAAACTTTTGAAAAAGCTAAGTGTCTGAAAAACATTCTCACACCCAAATTAGGTCTGTCATCAAGTACTAGGAATTGAACTTCCCTCCTCCCACTCTCCTTCTTCCTGTGTTCCTTCTCCAGAGTCCTTTGCTTTGATGCAATACATCAAACCAGTTCAAGTTGTGGTTATTGCTACTGAACGGTGGGATTTAGGTTGTAAAAGGTGAAACAACTGCCATATTGTGTTTCAGAATCTTTCTTTATAAATGGCCTGCTTCCCCACGGGGAGGGGGAGTAGGCATAAACCAAGCCCATGATAATGTTTGGATTTGAAAAATAAGCATTTCTCCATTCACAACTGTATCATAGTGTCAAGGAGGTGGCTTAGGGTAGAGTAGGTACCACACACATCAGGTTCCAGTTTCCGTACAGGCACTGCATAAAAATGGAGAAGGGACAGTGGCATGCCCAATTGAATGCACAGCGTTACTAGGCACAAGGACCTCAGTTCCCCACCTGAAGGGTGCATACTTCAAGAGTGGTGAAGCAGGTCTGTATGTATCTTTCTCTCATCCTCTTTATCTCCCTCCTCATCTCAATTTCTCTCTATCCGATCAAGTAAAATGGAAAGACAACAAAACAAAAAACTGCCAGATGTAGTGGGTTCCTCAGTGCCCCAGCACTGAGCCCCAGCAATAACCCTGATGGCAATAAAAAAGATGGAGGAGGAATTTCACTTGTAAGTAACATCATCCAGTACCTGCTCTCCTCTTTTTGACATCTCACTTAACACAGTGTGAACTTGGAATGGGTGTGATATATTGCACCAAAACAAAAGATTGGGGAAGGAGAAGGTAGGGAGTGGAGAGAGCATGGTCAAAAAGGATCTAAGTTAGGAGTGATGGTGTTGTGTTAATAACTTACTGTAAATCAATATGATAATTAAAAAAAGAAAGGAAGATGCTCTCTCTCTTTACCAGAGCACTGCTCAGCTCTGGCTTATGCTCATGCAGGGGATTGAACCTGGGGCCTCTGAGCCTCAGACATTAAAGTCTGTTTGCATAACCATATGCTATGTCTCCCACCTCTGATCTCTTTTCTCTCTGGCTCCTTTTCTATCACAATAAAAATACATTATGAATCCAGGGGGATACAACATAAAGTTGGAGTTTACTGGTCCAGTTTATTGTTGTTATTGCTGGTTTATCATCCAAAAAGAGGATCTAATAATAAAACATAAAATGATTTTTTTTTTTCAAAAAAGGGAAACCCAACTTTTGGTCAGGTTAGAGCTACTAGAGTGTCCTTCCATCATGTTAGGATAAGGACACAGTCCTAGATCCCAGACATTGCATAGACCAGAATGGTGCTCTGGTTCTTTTCAGAAATAAATAAATAAGTAAATGAGTAAATCTATTGGGGGAGGTACTTGTTTTAACATAGTCCTGACACTTTAGTTCTGGGTCAGGAAATATGGAACATGATCAGGAGAAAGAATTCTTACCTTATTGATTTTAAGTCATGTCTATCTGAGGAAATACGTGGCAATGGTAAGCTTTAGTGAGTGTGTCACCAGCCCCTGACTGTGAAAATCTTATATGGAATGTTTTTCACAATTTTAAAATTCAGTCTTTTCACCTGGTTATAGCTTGATTTTGTGGAACAATTCTGACATCTAATGGTCAGTTTAAGTAATTTCAAGAATGATTTCACATGCTCTTTTCCTTAGATTCAATTAAGATGTGAAAACTAACTTTTCAAACAACTATATAACAAATATCTTTGTATAAATCTTTACAGATTTAAATATATATAATAAAGACCCGAACAGATAAATTGAATAGTTCAGTGTATTCAGAAAATTTATATGATAGGGGCTGGGTGGTGGTGTACCCGATTAAGTGCACACATTACCATGAGCAAGGACCTGGGTTCAAGACCCTGGTCAACCTGCAGGAGAAAAGCTTTATGAGCAGTGAAGTAGTGCTGCAGGTGTCTCTCTCTTTCTCTCTCTGTCTCTCCTTCCCCTCTCAATTTCTCTCTGTCTCTATTAAATAAAAGAACAAATATTTTAAAAAATAAAATAAAGAAAATTTGTACTATCAATGTACTTTCCAAGAACTTGCACAAATATGTACTTTTTTTTTTCTCCCTGTGATCAAGATGAGGTTTTTTGTTTGTTTGTTTTTTACCAGAACACTGCTCAGCTCTGGTTTATGGTGTTGCTGGGGACTGAACCTGTAGCCATTTGTGCCTCAGGCACAAAAAGCTTTTTGCATAAACATAACCATTATGCTATCTCCTCAGCCCACAGTGAGTTCTTTACATTGACCCAATAACAAATATTACAAAATACATTCACTTTTTGTTTTAATTATCATTTTTCAGTGATGGGAAAGGACAGTTCTATGACTTTTCTTCTTCTTTCTCTCTCTTTTTTATTTTGTTTGGCCCTGAGTCCATTTTCCAAAAGCTAAATAAAAATAAAACTTAAAAAATTTTAAAGTTCTTAGTATTTCCTTATATTTGTAAATGGTTTTTGTATGTTGAAGAAATTGGTATATTTCTCTGTCATTTGCACTGGAAATATGCTCCCCAAATTTGTCATTTTTCCATACATGGGCATTATTTTTGCTTTGAAAATTAAAATAAAATTATTCTGATCTGGTGTGACAACTCACTGGGTAGGGCACCTGCCTTGCCATGAGCACAACCCCGTTTCTGGCTCTGGCATCACATGAGAGTATTATAGCACCTGGGGGTGGGCATGCCAATGCTGTGCTGTCTTCTTCCCCCATCATCTCTGTGATTCTGAATGAGAACATCTGCCTAGGAGCTCTGAAATAATTTATGTGTAAGATCTCAGATATGCAAATAAATAAAATTTTATGTTGCTGTAGGCTGCCACTCTGGGTCCCCCAACCCCTTGGCCACTGGCAGTGAGGATCAGAACGGCCCCCTGGGAGTCCTGGGTTGGCTCCATGTGTCAAGGGCAAAGTGCTCAGAGAGACAAGCAGTCAGCTCTGGGAGAGCCTCAGAGAAACAGAGAGGAGTGAAAGACGGAGAGAGAAAGACAACATGTGAAGCGACTCCCCTGGAGGTGTGGAGCTAGGGGGTTGAACCTGTATCCATATGTATGTCCTTGTGTTTTGTGTCATGTGCACTTAACCCGGTGTGATACCTATTTTATTTATTTTTTAATTTATTCGACAGGACAGAGAGAAATTGAGAGGGAAGATGGAGATAGGGAGAGAAAAAGACACCTGCAGACCTGTTTCGCTGCCTGTGAAGCATCCCCCCCTGTAGGTGGGAAGGGACGAGAAGGGGCTCAAATCCGGATCCTTGTGTGTGTTCTTGGGCTTAGTACTATGTGTGCTTAACCAGGTGTGCCACTGTTTGGTCTTCTAAATATGGTATTTAAAAAAAAATTTTTTTTAAATATTTATTTATTTTCTCCCTTTTGTTGCTTTATTGTTGTAGTTATTATTGTTGTTGGATAGGACAGAGAGAAATGGAGAGAGGGAGGGGAAGACAGAGAGGAAGAGAGAAAGATAGACACCTTCAGACCTGCTTCACCGCCTGTGAAGTGACTCCCCTGCAGGTGGGGAGCCGGGGTTCGAACCGGGATCCTTATGCCGGTCTTTGTGCTTTGCACCACCTGCGCTTAACCCGCTGTACTACAGCCCGACTCCCAATATGGTATTTTTTTTAAGGACTTGTTTCTGTTTACTTATGTGCATAGTTACTTATTTGTTTCATGGGAGAGAAATAATCAGAGCATTATTCTGTCATATGCAATGTAATAAAATACTTTAAGGAATAATTAATAACATGGGAAGATATTTAGTATCTGTTGTTAATTGACAAAAGAGGGAGCCGGGGGGTAGCACAGTGGGTTAAGCACACGTGGTGCGAAGTGCAAGGACAGGCATAAGGATTCCCCTTGACTTTCCACCTGCAGGGGAGTCACTTCACAGGCAGTGAAGCAGGTCTACAGGTGTCTGTCTTTCTCTCCCCCCTCTGTCTTCCCCTCCTCTCTCTCCATTTCTCTCTGTCCTATCTAACAATGACCACATCAATAACAACAACAATAATTACAACAACAATACAAAAACACAAGGGCAACTAAAAGCATATATATATGCTACAGAACAATAAGCAAGATATGATCCTAGTTTAGGAAATACAAAATCTCTATGAAAAGGGAAATTTCTGGGTGGATATATGCCAAAATGTGAATAACAATCAATGTTGTTAGATTGGGTAATTTTAAATTGTTCTGTTCTGTACTTACTTCCATTTTCTAAAAACTTCTAATGACTATATATTAATTTTGTGATGATAAAGAGTAAAAGTGAGGTCTGTCAGAATTGATTCATTCCTATGTTTAAATCTCTGCTATGATAATTTATACTTTCATGTAACTTATGTCTTACTTATCCAAAGGCTCAGCACAGCCCTTTTCTTTCTCCCCCATTCCAGTGACCTATTTCATTCTTTATTGATTCATCATGCATTTCTTGTAAAAATAAGATGACATACTTCATTAGTAACTTAAACTTCTGGTTCATGAAGCCAGAGATAATTAGATACAAAAATATCTGACATGATAGCTATTTCTCCCACTAAATTTTATTCATGCAAGACCTCTTAATCCTTGAATTTCTCTATACTTGACGGATTTCCTCTATATATTTTATGTGGTATAAGTAGGTAATACTTATGGCATCCTTTGAAATATTCCAATGTTATTTACATAATTATTTTCATCCTTGCTCCAGAAAGGATTGAGATAGTAAAAATACACAAAAATAATGAAGAGAGATAAAATGAAATCCCAAGGGAACATTTATCCTTTAAGGTTCAGAACTCTTCCTGAGGATGGTATTAACTCTTTTTTTTTTCTCCCCTCTTTTGCCTCCAGGGTTATCACTGAGTCAGCAATGGCACTAAGGATTCTCTGCTCCTGGTGGCCATTTTTTTCCCTTTCCCCCATTTTATTCGGTAGAGAGAAATTGAGAGGAGAGAGGGGATATATATATATATATATATATATATATATATATATATATATATATAGAGAGAGAGAGAGAGAGAGAGAGAGAGAGAGAGAAAGAGATAGTCACTTGCAGACCTGCTTCACTACTTGTGATACATCGAAGATGCAGGTGAGGAGCTGGGACTCCAGCCCTGGTCCTTGCTCACAGTACTCTGTGTGCTTAACTGGATGTGCCACTGCCCAGCCCCTGATACTAACTCTTCTAAGCAGCCCCTAAATGCTCCTCCCCCTCAGGAAAGAGGTCAGATTTGAAGAGGATCAAACTGTCTAAGAGAAATTACTCTAGTACATGAGATTATGTGTATCAATATAAAAAATGACATCAGATGCTGACATTTTTTTTATTATATAACTTTTTATTTATAAAAAGGAAACGCTGACTAAACCATCGGATAAAAGGGGTACAACTTCACACAATTTCCACCACCAGAACACTGTATCCCACCCCCTCCCCTGATAGCTTTCATATTCTTTAACCCTCTGGGAGTATGGAGCCAAGGTCACTGTGGGACGCAGAAGGTTGAAGGTCTGGCTTCTGTAGTTGCTTCCCCATTGAACATGGGCATTGACAGGTCGATACATACTCCCAGTCTGACATTTCTTATAGGTCAAGAACCAGTGAGAAACTTCCTGAGCTCTTTAGGTCATGATTATATTTATTTTTCATAATAACTCCAGCATTAATGAAGAACATTTTATTCTAGCTTCCCATGTTTCCACTTAATCCCCTAGAAAGAAAACATTTAAGAAGACCTCTTTGGGATTTTCAATTTTTTTCCTTATATAACTTCTTTATTTTCAGAACAAATTTGGGATGGTTTGTATATTTAAGAAAAGAAAGAGAAGCAGAAACTTTTCAGGGAGACTATTCTCTAACCCAGGGTCCCTCTGCCAATTCATGCACTGAGCTTGCTTTGGAGTTTACTCTTCACTCTGTGCTGATAGGGTTATGATATGTTCCTCAAGGCATCGCTATTGGTAAATAAAGTGGTGCTGTCCAAAACTTATAGTAAATGCCTGGATTTCAAAATTTCTTACACTTCATAATTTTTCACATTTGGAAAGGTTATTTTGTTGTCCCTGTTATTATTGTTGCCATTGCTATTGTTGTTGGATAGGACAGAGAGAAATTGAGAGAGGAGGGGAAGACAGAGAGAAAGAGATGGTTATCTGAAGATCTGTTTCACTGCCTATGGATCAAACCTGCAGGTGGGGAGCCAGGATTCTTGAGCTGGTCCTTGTGCTTTGAGCTATGTGTACTTAACCCACCGCACTACCCCTGATTAGGTACTTTATGGTTTCTTCTTCTTCTTCTTCTTCTTCTTCTTCTTCTTCTTCTTCTTCTTCTTCTTCTTCTTCTTCTTCTTCTTCTTCTTCTTCTTCTTCTTCTTCTTTTAGGTCTTTTCTACTTGCTTGCTGCATTTATTGACTCACTGCAAACTGTTGTGCGCTATTGCTTTAAGGCATATATTTTCTGCCAACTTACGGATACATGTGTGCATAAGCCTTATCTCATGGGCAGTGGTCTCTATCTAGGTTTTTGAGGCTTTGTTAGAAAGTGTACCATCCACAATCGAATTAAGAAGTCCTATGAGCTAAGAAAGGGCTCACCAGAGTAATGAAACTGGAGGGTTGATATTCCACGTCTGACGTCTCTGCACACAATCGGTAGTGAAACATGTAGAGGTGGTACTGGCTGCATTGATTAGGTTGGGGTCAGTAGATGCACTATCAATTGGTATGAATTGAGAAAATGAGCTCCACCTCAGAGGCTCCAGGACTGGGAGAAATACGGGTTTTGTAGAGAAAGGGGAAGGTTCCTGCTGTCTTAGGGTTTAAAAAGGCAATAGATAGTTATTGCTATAACCAGATTATTTGATAACTGGGTTAACTTTGAAAATCCCATTGTTAGGATTTGCTGTATCATATATGACCTCACCATAATTTATGTCCTTTAATGTTATTTACATATTTCTATATCCTATAAAGTGACGCCACCTGTTGCTTCTATTCTCCCTCGTCTAAGCTTATAGATGATTTAATATTTTAAAAGAACAAGTCATTACTAGAGATGTATTAAAATTTTGAGCCCACTGTTAAAATTCAATCTGATTACCAATTTGAAGTCTTAAGTGCTTAGATTGAAGGAATATATACTCAGAGCTACGATCTATACATCAAAAAGTTTGAGGCATTCAGTCCATTTTATCCCCTCTCATATTAATCAAATAATGATTTGTGAGACTATGAGTTAATAGGAATGTATATATTAACATCATTCCCACCACCAAAGGTCTGTGTCCCTCCCCCTTCCCCCCACAGTGAAGTCGAACATCTGCTCTCACCCTCCACACAGAGATTTTTACTTTTGTGCCATACTCCAGACTCAGTCAGATTTTGCTTTGAGTTTCCCTTTCTGTTCTTCTTTCTCAACTTGTGTTTACGAGTGGGATCATCCCATACTCGTCTTTGTCTTTCTGACTTAGCTCACTTAACATAATTCCTTCAGGCTCTGACCAAGATGGGTCAGAGAAGGTGGGTTTGTTATTCTTAATAGCTGCATAGTATTCCATTTTGTATATATAGCACAGCTTTCTCAGCCATTGATCTGTTGTTGGGCACCTGGATTGCTTTCAGGTTTTAGCTTTTTAATCATAACTTTTCTACAACTATGGATAAAATAAGAAAACAATTGGCAGTATCTTTCAAATTGAAGTAATTCCTGGAAGATAACTTTGTTTTAGCAAAATATCTAAACCATCTTAATTTCCATGAAACATTTCAGTCTGATCAGAGAATAAAATTCTTCAAATAAAGTGCTCTACTAACTTGGTGGTGGTGGGGAACAGTAAACAGCACTGTCCACTTTCTTCTAAAGAAGATTCTCAGGATTAAATCTTGTTTCATGTTATCATTCTCCAGATAATATACTTGTAATATTAGTCTATGCCCCCCACAAAAGGTTATGTTTGTATTTCCTTAACAAATGTCTCTGCTTCTCTCCTCCCCTCCCCTTCCCTCTCCTCTCCTCTTCTCCCTTCCCTTCTCTCCTCCCCTCCCCTCCCCTCCCCTTCCCTCTCCTCTCTCCTCTTCTCCCTTCCCATCTCTCCTCTCCTCTCCTCTCCCCTCCCCTCCCCTCTCCCCTCCCCTCCCCTCCTCTCCTCTCCCCTCCCCTACTCTCCCCTCCCCTCCTCTCCTCTCCCCTCCCCTCCTCTCCCCTCCCTCCCCCTCTCCTCCCCTCTCCTCCCCTTCCCTCTCCTCTCTCCTCTTCTCCCTTCCCATCTCTCCTCTCCCCTCCCCTCCCCTCCCCTCTCCTCTCCCCTCCCCTCTCCCCTCCCCTCCCCTCCCCTCCCCTCTCCTCTCCCCTCCCCTCTCCTCTCCCCTCCCCTCTCCTCTCCACTCCCCTCTCCTCTCCACTCCCCTCTCCTTCTCTCCTCTCCTCTCCTCTCCTCTCCTCTCCCCTCCCCTCCCCTCCTCTCCCCTCCCCTCCCCTCTCCCCTCCCCTCCCCTCTCCTCTCCCCTCCCTTCCCCTCTCCTCTCCCCTCCCCTCTCCTCTCCCCTCCCCTCTCCTCTCCCCTCCCCTCCTTTCCTCTCCCCTCCCCTCCTTTCCTCTCCCCTCCCCTCCTCTCCTCTCCCCTCCCCTCCTCTCCTCTCCCCTCCCCTCCTCTCCCCTCTCCTCTCCCCTCCCCTCCTCTCCTCTCCCCTCCCCTCTCCTCTCCCCTCCTCTCCTCTCCCCTCCCCTCCCCTCTCCTCTCCTCTCCCATCCCCTCCTCTCCTCTCCCCTCCCCTCCCCTCCCCTCTCCCCTCCTCTCCCCTCTCCTCTCCCCTTCCCTCCCCTCTCCTCTCCTCTCCCCTCCCCTCCTCTCCTCTCCCCTCCCCTCCCCTCCCCTCTCCCCTCCTCTCCCCTCTCCTCTCCCCTTCCCTCCCCTCTCCTCTCCCCTCCCTTCCCCTCTCCTCTCCTCTCCCCTCCTCTCCTCTCCCCTCCCCTCCCCTCCCCTCTCCCCTCCCCTCCTCTCCCCTCTCCTCTCCCTTCCCCTCCTCTCCTCTCCCCTCCCCTCCCCTCTCCCCTCCCCTCCTCTCCCCTCTCCCCTCCCCTCCTCTCCCCTCTCCCCTCCCCTCCCCTCCTCTCCTCTCCCCTCCCCTCCCCTCCCCTCCCCTCCTCTCCTCTCCTCTCCCCTCCCCTCCCCTCCCCTCCTCTCCCCTCCCTCCCCCTCTCCTCCCCTCTCCTCCCCTCCCCTCTCCTCCTCTCATCTCCTTTTTCTCTTGTTTTTTCTCCAGTGCACTGTTCAGCTCTGGCTTATGGAAGTATTAGCAATTGGTACTGGGACCTTTGGTCCCTCGAGCATGAATGTCGAGCTCCTGTGACATTTCTCTGGTTGTAAACTTTAAATTTATATTACCTCATTTACCATGGTCAATTAAATCTGTGAGAAAAGGGAAACATTTTACAAATGAAAAAACAGAGGACAAGAAAGTGACTTTTTCAAGGTCAACAAGTGGTGACAAAATTGGCACCAAGAATCAATAGATTATTACCTCTGGTACAAGGTAACTGTAACCGTGTCAGTAGTGTAAAAGTTTGAGGGATATATTTTTCCACATAGGAAAAATGAAGTAGTTTGTGTATGTAAAGAGAATCAACTCTGAGCATATAGGCTATAGCTTGTTTCATATTAACTTCATCTGTTGGCTAAAATGCTGAAGTTTCTCAAAAACAACAAAACCATTCAGGCTGTATTTCTCCTCCTCTCTCCTCCTCCTCCTCTTCTTCTTTTGTCACCAAGGGGGCTTTGATGCTCTAGGCCAACTTTTTCAGATAAGAGATGGAGACACACTGGGTGAGTGGAGACACCATAGCACCAAACTTCCTTCAATGTAGTAGAAGCCAGGCTCAAACTTGGGTTCCAGGCATGATAAAGCAAGTGCACTATCCAAAGCAAGCTCTTCTGCCAGCCTCAGATTCTTGGATTTTCCTTGATGGAAATCATCTAAAATTAATAACAAGCACCTTTTGTTTTAAATGGTCATATTGCTCAGTGACCTACTATACAAAATAAAAATCTCCCAGAATGTTGGATTTCTAAGATAAAAAAATCATTCTCTAGTAGCTACCAGCATGAAAATATTCAGGCGTATTTCTCATTCTGAATATTTTTCAATAAGCCCACATGCTTTATTTCCTAAGAATGTCTTGTGACGTCAAATGGAACACCACCAAGACCACAGAAACAGAATCAAATGAATAATTTTAATTTTAAAAAGAGCATATTTGAGCCCACTTAATTTGTGATTCTTTGCTAACTGACTTCAAACTACACTATAAAATTAACAGAGATTAAGGCAGCATATTATTAGAATAAAAAACAGACCACAGAACAATGGAATGGAGTTGAGAACCAGAAATGAAACCACAACTATTGACAACTAATTTATGAAGAGAGAACAAAAGGATAAAGGAAACTGTCCAAAGATAACACATGGGATTTGCATGCAAAGTGCCCCAACTAGGTTCAGTCCCCAGCACCATCAATAGCCAGAGATGAGCAGTGGTCTGGTCAAAACCCAAATCCAAACAAAACAACACAATAACAACAGATAATTAAAAGGGAACAAAGGTTTATACAGGGACAAGCAAAGTATTTTCAATAAATATCAATAATATTGGGAACACTGAAATGTCATATTCAGAAGCATGAAACTGGAACTTTTATACTGCACACACAAATGCAGCTAACTCTTAAGAAAGAAAGAAAAAGAGAAAGGAAGAAAGAAGGAAAGAAATAAAGAAGAAAAATGGAATTTGAATGACTTGGCATCATCACTTCATCACTTGTTTATCAGCTATATGTTCTTACAGGGATCTTCTCTGTGCCTTGATCTCCACATTGGTAAATATGATAATTATAGTAACTTTCTCATCAAACTATTATGACTCTTAATATATTTTTAAAAACATCTTATTTATGTATTTTTTTGGACAGAGGCAGAGAGAAATTGAGAAAGAAGGGACAGATACAGTAGGAGAGAGACACAATTGCAGTACTCCTGCAGGTGAGGAGAGGGTGTTGAACCTGGATCCTTGTGCATTGTAATAGGTGCACTAAACCAGGTACACCACTACCTGGCTCCAGTGACTTTTAATATGTAGAGCTTAGCACAGTACCTGCCTCATAAAAAGTTATCAATAAATATTGGCTAGCACTGCTGACTCAGTGTCAGTTTTTTCAACCAAAGACATAACTCTTAAGTTTATAGCTGCATTATTCGCAGTAGCTTAAATGCTCATTGATAGACAAAATGTTATGGGACATACACTCCCGTGAAATACTACTTTGCAATCAAAGATGGTATTATGTCCTTTGGGATAAAATGAATGAAGCTGAAGGTAAATAAGCAGGGAGGTGAAAGTCAACTACCAGATAGTTTCACTCATGTGGAATTTGACCAAGAAAGGAAGGGAAGGAGGGAGAAAGAGAGGAACAATCAAATTGTCTCTAAGATTTCGTGAAGTATGATGGTTATCATGGTGGGGGGGGAGTGACAGTGGAGGTACAATACTTTGGTGATGAGTGTAGTGTGGAACTGTACTTCTGTTATCACATACTCTTGTAAGAAGAAAAATAAAGGACATAATATAATTCTAAGATTGGCATTTGCTTTGTATTTTAAAAAATTTTAAAAAATACTTATTTATTCCCTTATGTTGCCCTTGTTTTATTGTTGTAGTTATTATTGTTGTTATTGATGTTGTTGTTGAATAGGACAGAGAAATGGAGAGATGAGGGGAAGACAGAGAGGGGGAGAGAAAGACAGACACCTGCAGACCTGCTTCATCACCTGCAAAGCAACTCCCTTGCAGGTGGGGAGCCGGAGGCTCGAACAGGGATCTTTCTGCCGGTCCTTGAGCTTTGTGTCATGTGCGTTAACTTACTAAGCTACTGCCCGACTCCTGGCATTTGATTTTTTTTTTTTTTAAAAAGAAGCTTCCTTTTTGTTGGATAGTATGCCAGCTCCCCCTGGCTTCTGCTTAACCATATGCCTATATAGGGATAGATTTAATCCCATTCAAAGCTTTGGTCTATTTACATAAATCACTTTTACATTTACATAAAGCACCACACTCCCTCCAGGGCATTGGTGGTTTAGTGGTAGAATTCTCACCTGCTCCACCCCCTCTCCTTGTCACACCCTGATCCTCCCCTTGTCACACCCTGATCTTCCACCAGTCGCTTTTCGCTCCACCCTCTCTATATCACACATCCTGTTTCCGCCCTACTTGGAGAGTATAAAAACAGCTGCTCTTCTGATTAAAGACACTTGGAAATTGCTTTCCGGCTCTGAGAGTTCCAGAGTGTATCTCCTGCGAAGTTAGTGCAGCATGAGTTCCTGATCCCTCTTCCACACAGCAGCCTAGATCGGCTCCAGTTGAGTTCTCTCCAACCCAGAGAGCACTAGCTCGGGAAGAAGTACCCTCAGGCTATCCAGGCAACTTTTTTTTTTTTTAACCCCTTCAGAGTTATCGCTGGGGATTGGTGCCTGCACTATGAATTCACTGTTCCTGGAGGCTATTTTTCCCATTTTTGTTGCACTTGTTATTGTTATTGCTGTTATTGTTGTTGGATAGGACAGAAAGAAATTGAGAGAGGAGAGAGGTGAAGACAGAGAGGGGTAGAGAAAGATAAGATACCTGCAGACCTGCTTCACTGGTTGTGAAGTGCCCCCCCCCCCCCGCAGGTGGGGAGCCAGGAGGCTTGAAACGGGCTCCTTATGCAGGTCCTTGTGCTTGTCATCATGTGCGCTTAACCTGCTGTGCTACTGTCCAGCTCCCAAGAAGCTTCTTTTTCAAGTCTTTGTTTATTTTAATTTTTATTTGATTTGATAAGACAGCGGAAATTGAGGCAATTGGGGGACAAGAGAGAAGGAGAAAGAGATAGATTCTTGCAGACCTGCTTCATCACTTGTGAAGCTTCCCTCCTGAAGGTAAGGAGATTGGGTTTGAACCCAGATCTTTGTACGTGGTGATGTGGGCTCTCAACCAGGTGCATCATCACCTGGCTCCTGCATTTGGTTTTTAACTAAAGTAAATGAACTTGCAAAAAATGACAAGCAAACCATGTCTTCATAGTTTTGTGGTTATGGAGTTGAGGGCACAGAATTTTGGTGGATGGTTCTGGGATTTACACACACCATGAATGGGCATGAAACTGTACTTTTGAACTCTTATAATTTTGTGAGTCACTGTTAAATCACTAATAATAAACACCATTTTTAGAAGATTAGTGGAATTACCCTTAACTTTATTCCACAGTTCTTGAAAGGTACTTTAACTTGAACTTCAATGCCTCTATGGATATATATGCGTGCACATGTTTGATGTGAAGAAGAAAGGAGGGTCTAGTTTTTAATCACTTTATAGAAGAAATGCTTATTTACAGGGTTGTTATTATCACAGGGGTATGATTCTACCTCACCTTCTTCCTTCTCCACCTTAAAGCATTGCATCTTTGACTACAACCACCTCAATCTCCCTTACCTTTTGTCTCTTGAGTCACTAGAGTCTTATTTTATTGAACATTGATGCCACTTAACTGTTTTTTACAAATAAGTCATAACTAAGATTATTTTTGAAAAAAAGTTTTTTGAGAGTAGATGCAATTTTTCCAGCAGAATTCCAAATAGCTTTGTTCAGAGAAGAAGCCATCCAACCATCCTCTGGAGGAATATGAGCCTGATTTAAGTCTGAAGTAATAATTTTGATTTAATTTTTCCTGTTAAATGTAGGTAAATTCTCTGCCAAAGACATGACCTTCAAAAATGTTCCCCCCAAAATGTCTTACAGGGTCTGGAAAACAAATTTAACTCACATAAGAATATAAATCAAGTTAGGATATGAAATCATATATACCACTTAACGGTTCCATAGAAGCTTGACAGCAGAGTTTAGATTGCAACAAGCTTCAAAATACCAGAGGAGACCTTTCATTTCAGGGTCTGGTGTGATTAAATGATTAAAATTGCTCTTTAATAATTAAACATGCCATCTGCATGATGCAGAATATGATCTTTCACCCAGGGTCTCTCAGACTGGTTTAGAATTTCTGCAGTTGGCACATATGGTATCAGAAACCCATTGCTATTCTGCCTTTGAAATATTAGAGGAACAGACTTAGAGCAGCTGTTTTTGTGCTGCCAGATTTCATTGAAATGTGGGTTTTAAAAGCTCTTGGCTTGTCATTCTGAGTTAGCTTACCTTAATCACAAATCTCAGCATAATATCACTCAACTGATGCCTGAAACTCAATATAGCATAACATTTGCTGAACAGTGCAGTTAACAACAATAACCAACCAGAGTCTACATTTTCCACTGAAATACCCTTTTCATATTATATGTACCTTCCAAAATGCCTAATAGAGTATAACATTTCTTTTTCTAGAACAACAGGATACTAAGAAAACAATCCCCATCATTCTGTCTGTTTTCTGACTGGGCATTTAAGGGGTCTATGACATTTGGAGAACCACTGCTGAAAAATTCATGTGACCCTGTCATTAAGCCAAATGTAGTAATTAGATAACAAGTGATAGGTGCACTTGCATATTTATCTTAAATGTCATATCAGACTGGTGCAACTCTCTTAGTATCTATCTGAATCTGTTTCTCATATAGACTTATAACCAGGAGTTAGAAAAAAATTATGTTTGCTTTATTGATATATTTACTGTATTCAGAAGCCAGGTAAAATTTATTGGGTATTACATAACATACAATTAAGACATAACAAAAAACCAAGCCCCCCTCCCCAGCAAGACTTTAAGCCATGGGCATAGATGAGTATTCACATATTAAAACAATGTGTGAGTCCCTTCTATACTGGATATGGAAATAACACTGTGAATGAGAACAAATGACATGTATAGATAGATGAAAGGGTCATTTAAGAACTTGATCTTGAATTAATGTATGGAGCTAAATAGGTAAATATCCACAATATAATGTTATGCTTATACATATGTGCAAATGTATACACATAGTTAAGTTTTATGTGGGTATATGCACACATCATATAAAATACATATACAGAAATTTACAAAGCAGTGGAGAAAGCAGGCGTGCGTGTGTGTGTGTGTGTGTGTGTGTGTGTGTGTGTGTGTGTGAAAGGTATGCTGGTGTGTCACTAACACTCCAAATCCATTCTCCACACTTCTCTGCTCTGACCATTAACAGATTATATTACCTGAGCTTCCTTGCCACTCTGGCCTTGGGAGGACAGATTGTAAAATTGAGAGGTCAGGGTGTTTATTTCCCCCTGTTCCTTCCGTCAAACTATAATTCCTCTACTTTTGGAGCACAGCTCCTACTGGGTTGTCCCCTTTCATTTTTCTCGGGCTCTCTACTCCTACCTTGCCCTTTCAGTTCCGGGACTGATCATCCCTTCCCTTTGTTGTTTGTCCCTAGGTGCTTCACCATCCTTTGTTCTTGTTACTCCTGCCCACACCCCAGTGATTAGTTCTTTTCTTGAATCCCCTTTAGTTAGCCCTCCTGCTTTGTATTGCCTTGAGGAATACAGAAGGTTAAAGAAGATAATGTGGAGGAGTTCCCTTTACCTTCAATATAAACTTGGCTAAATCCGAAGTAATCTAGATTTAAAACACGCCATTTCTATTGTCACCAACAGATGGCATTAGAAGTCATGGCACTTAGACATGCCTTCTTTACTTGAGTGTGTTGGCTACTTTTCTTCCATTAAAATATAAATTCCTATAATATGGACAGATAAGTATATTTAACATTCAGAGAAATTAAAAGTTATCTGAATAGCTTGCTTTAGTTTCTCCCAGCAGGAATGGGTTAGGGTTAGGGTTAGAGCAAGAATGCTATTAAGAAAGCTAGGCTTAGACAAGAAGCTCTATCAGTGTACTTCCGTGTGTACACTTGAAACAAAGTCATTTATCAGTACATTCTCACTGAATTGAAAATACATTTTTTCTCTTTTTCCAGATCTTCAGGTTCTGTTAATTTTATCAATTCACACTGAATAGTAGGAAGCAAAATTTTAATAAAAGGAAATAGTTATTTTTCTGTCTCCATAAAAAATATTTTACAAACATTAATTCTATCTAGTTAGTAAACAAAATAGTGAAACATTGAAGAGACTATTTTAATAAATATGCATTTGTTTTTGATAAAGGCAAAAGTATGGGTGATTTTGGGAAAAACACAAAGTAGTAAAGAAAAAAGTTTCTCTTTTTCCTAGTACAAGACTCAAAGGAAGAAAGAGTTGTCTGGAAATGTATACTTTTAGCGTCCCATAAAAAGTCTCTGCTTTTTGGGAACAACATTAGGTTGTAACATTTAATTTTGCCTTTTAAAGACATTGGAGGGACTGGGCAGTGGTGCACCATGCTTGAGGACCTTCAAGTACCCATCCTCATCTACAGGGGAACAGCTTCATAAGAAGTGAAATAGTGTGTCTCCTTGTCTTGCTGCCTATGTCTATCTGTCTCTTCTCCCTTTTCTTCCCTTTTCCCCTTCTCTCTCTTTCTCTCTCCCTCTCCCCCCTCCTTTTTCCCTCTCAATTTCTGTTCTTTCAAGTAAAATAAATAAGATTAAAACAAAATAAAGGCATTAGTGAGTCGGGCGGTAGTGCAGCGGGTTAAGTGCAGCGGGTTAAGTGCAGGATCCCAGTTCGAGCCCCCAGCTCCCCACCTGCAGGGGAGTCGCTTCACAAGCGGTGAAGCAGGCTTGCAGGTGTCTGTCATTCTCTCTCCCTCTCTGTCTTCCCAACCTCTCTCCATTTCTCTCTGTCCTAGCCAACGACAATGACATCTATAATAACTGCAACAATAAAACAACAAGGACAACAAAAGGGAATAAATAAATATTAAAAAAATAAAGACATTGGAAGAAGACACCATTATCAACTAAGCCAGGGATAGATACATAAAGGACAAAATATCTAAACAGAATGAGTTTTTTCATAGGAAAGGCTAGTAAAAGGACTGACTTAGAAGGTTGTGTAGAGGGTAAAGTGTTGAACTCTCAAGTGTGATGTCCTGAGTTTTTTTTTTATTTTTATTCTTCTTTTTTTAAATTTTTTTTTATATTTTTATTTCCTTTTGTTGCCCTTGTTGTTTTATTGTTGTAGTTATTGTTGTTGTCGTCGTTGTTGGATAGGACAGAGAGAAATGGAGAGAGGAGGGGAAGACAGAGAGGAGGAGAGAAAGATAGACACCTGCAGACCTGCTTCACCGCCTGTGAAGCGACTCCCCTGCAGGTGGGGAGCCAGGGTTCGAACCGGGATTCTTATGCCGGGTCCTTGTGCTTTGCGCCACCTGCGCTTAACCTGCTCCGCTACAGCCCGACTCCCCGATGTCCTGATTTTTATCCCTAGAAACAAACAAACAAAGTTTACATGTACACAAGGAATACAACTTGACAAAGATAGTCCTGAAAGACAAAGAATGATTTTCATCATGAGAGAAAATGATATGCCTGACTATTATGTACTGAATTGTACCTCCCAAAATGTATATGTGGAAGTCCTTGCCCTCTGGTGTGACTATATTTAGAGAGAGGTTCTTTGAAGTGGTAAGAAAGGCCAAATGAGGTTATAAGGGATTTTAGGACTAGAGTTCATATGGGAAGAGTACAGTGGTATAGAAAATCAATAACTGGGTGTTTATTTCAGTGCACTGCTCAGCTCTGGCTTACAGTGATGCTGGGATTTGAACCTGGGACTTTGGAGTCTCAGGCATGAGGGTCTATTTGCATAACCATTAATTTTAAGATTTTATTTATTTGTTAATGAGAAAGGAGAAAGAGACAGAGAGAGAGAGAGAGATAACACACCACTGGTTCATGTGCTACCGGGGATTGAACTCAGGACCTCATGTTTGAGAGTCCAGTGCTTTTTCCACTGCGTCACCTCCCCGACCATATATAACCATTAATAAATAAATAAATCTTTTCAAAAATTATTGAAAGGATAGAGAAAAATTACGAGGTATCGGGAGATAGAGTCCAGATGAGGAAGTCATCTGCAGACCTGCTTCACCACTCATGAAGCATTCCACCTGCAGGTGGGGAGTGGGGGCTTAAACCCGGGTCCTTGCATAGTGATATATGTGCTTAACCGGGTGTGCCACTGTCTGGCCCACCTCTTTTTTTGCTTTATGGCTTTTTTTTTTGCTCATTTTTTTTCTATGGCCTTCACTTCTAAATCACATGTGGATTTCCTACTACTTTTTTTTTATTTAATTTATTTATTAATGAGAAAGATAGGAGGAAAGAGAGAGAAAGAACCAGACATCACTCTGGCACATGTGCTGCTGGGGATCGAACTTAAGACCTCATGCTTGAGAGTCCAAAGTTTTATCACTGCGCCACCTCCCGGACCACTTCCTACTACTTCTGAGTGCCATTCCTTTTTTTTCCCTCTTCTCTTTCAGGGTGCTGAGGTAATTGGGATTCAGAGCCTTCTAGTCATCTTTCCATGACATTTCTCCTCCTCTGGGAGTATGGATCAAAATTCTTTCGTGGGTGCAGAATGTGGGTGTTATGGCTTCTGTAATTGCTTCTCCACTAGACAATGGACATTGGCAGGTCAATCCATACCCCCAGCCTGTTTCTACCTTTCCCTAGTGGGGTAGGGCTCTGGAGAGGTGAGGTTCCAGGAAGCATAGGGAAGGTCATCTGTCTAGGGAATTCAGGGTGAAATTATAGTAGCATCTGCAACTTAGTGACTCTGGCTTAGTGAGTTTCTGAAGAAATCTTAGTGTATTTTGTTGAGTTTTCAGGTGATTTTTCATAGTTTTTCAGCATAGTGATCTAAAAAGACTCCTACTCCATAGCCACAGCTCCAAAAGTCCAAACAAAAATCTTTTCAAAAAGAGTGTGGCCAAGGAAGTCTGAATAGAGAGAATAATAGAAAATTTCTTGAGGAATGAAGTTTAAGTTTTTGAGAATTTTTCTGACAAGGATAACAATGAGGTGATAGCTACTTAAGAAAGGGGGATTAGGACAAGTTTTTGCATGTTTTTTAATATTATTTTTATTTGTTTATTCATGAAGAAGATAGGCAGAGAGAGAAAGAACCAGACATCATTCTGGGACATGTGCTGCCTGGGATTGAACTTGGGACCTCATGCTTGAGTGTCCTGTGCTTTATCCACTATGTCACCTCCTAGACCACTTTGCATGTGTTTTTAAAAAGAAAATATCAGGACCTAGAATGTAGGTCAGTGGCACAGTATGTGTAAGGCCCCAACTTCAATTCCTGCCCCCCCCCCCCCCAGCCCAAATGCAATAAAAACATGATCAATAACAGTACTGTGGTACTATTGAGAATGATCTAATGGTCAGATAGTGGTGAACCCAGTACAGTGTACTTGTTACTATATGCAAGGGCCCTGGTTCAAACTCCACATCCCCACCTTCAGGGATGGGGGAAGCTTCAGGAGTGGTAAAGCAGTGCTGCAGGTGTCTGTCTGCCTCTCTCTTCTTCTCTGTCCCCCTTCCCATTCCATATCTCTGAATCAAAAAAAAAAAAAAAGAAAAGAAAGGAAGAAAGAAATAAAGAAAGAGAGAGGAAGAACGAAAGGAAGAAAGAAAGAAATTAAGTGGCTACTAGGAATGGTGGATTTGTCGTTCAGGTGCAGAGCCCCAGCACTAACCTGTGTGGCAATAAAATAAAATTAATTTAATTTAATTTCTAAGATTTTTTTTTAAAAAAATAGAATCTAATAGAGACTACAAATAGTGAAAGGGGTCTAGCAGAGAAGCAATTACAGAAGACAGAACTCCTACCTTTTGTACCCAAGAACAATTTTGATCTGTACTCCTAATGGGGGATAAGTGATAGGAGGAGGGAGGGTAAGAGGGCTCTGAACTTGAGCTCCATCAGGACCTGGAGAGAAAAAGAGAAGGCATTTAGATGTAGTAATAGGGCTATGTGTGGCACAGAGGGGAAAAAAGAACTGGACCTGGAAGAAGAAAGGGGCAATAGGTAAAGTCTAGACAGTTGTAGAGATGATAGTTAACTCATGTCTGTAACCTTAGGAGAACTGCTGTGGCTTGTAATGGAGGAGTTGGGGATTCAGAGCTCTGTTGATGGGAACAGTATGCAATTATACCCCTGTTGACATGTAATTTTGTAAATCAATATTAAATCACTAATAAGTTTTTTAGAAAAAATCTTTTATGCCAAGCACTACCACAATCCAGAGCTGAGCAGTGCTCTGGTAGTAAATAAATAGATATTAAAAAAAGAAGTAATTAAAGGGTGCAAGCAGTGGTGTACCTGGTTGAAGGCACACATTACACAATACACAAGGATGCGGGTTCAAATCCCTAGTCCCCACCTGCAGGAAGGACTCTTCACTAGTGCTAAGAAGCAGTGCTGTAGGTGTCATCTTTCTCTTATTCTCGAACTTCCCTTCCCTTCTCAATTTCTTTCTGTCTTATCAAATAAATAAATAATTTAAAATAATTGAAGAAGAAAGGGGATGCTAATGGGAAGATGATGAGGATGACAACTAGTGCCCTTGGAGAAGGTTTGACTTTTAATAGGAACATAAATAATTCCTCAGGAGTAATAGGCAGGAAAGCAAGAGAATATGAGTGCAGCACTAGTGTAAGTATGGAGATAAAGCCTAGGGGTTGGGTGGTGGTGCACCTGGTTGAGTGCACATATAACAATGCACAAGGACCTGGGTTCAAGCCCCTGTACCCCACCTGCAGGGGGAAAGCTTTGTGAGTGGTGGTGAAGCAGGGCTGCAAGTCTCTCTCTCTCTCTCCCTCCCTCTCTCTCTCTCTCTCTCTCTCTCTCTCTTCTTCACTCTTGGTTTATGGCTGTCTATCCAATAAAGAAAGAGAATACAAAATAATTTTAAGGAAACAAAAAATAGAGATAAAGCCTAGCCAGTTTCCTTCTGACTACAACTAAAGATTTGAAGTCTAGTAAAGCAGTGCTGAAAAGAACCTACAGAAACACACAAAAAAAGAAGATCCACATATCACTCACTGCCTATTGACACAAGACACTGTAGCTCCAAACAGAGCCCAAACATCTTTGGAAGAGCACCTCTAGGACAAACCAGTGTGCTTTCATAAAGGTCCCCCTGACCATAGACACAACCATGGAGAAAATAGAAGAGAGCAACATATCTGTGTTATTGTGGATGTCAAGGTAAACAAACACCAGATAAAACAGGCTGTTAAAAAAAAATACCCAAAAACCTATGGCATTGATGAAGTCAAGGTCAACACACTGATCAGACCTGATGGACAGAAGAAGGCTTATGAACAATAATTTCTGGTTATGATGCTTTGAAGGTTGCTATCAAAATTGGAATCATCTAAACTAAATGGAGTTTAGTTCAACTGGCTAGCTATAAATATATATTTTCATTATATAGCCTTTTGGGGAGGAGGGAGTGGTGGGTGGCAGCACACCAGGTTAAGTGCACATGGTACAAAGCACAAGGACCCGCTCAAGGATCCTGGCTCCCCACTTGTGGGGGGTCACTTTGCAAGTGGTGAAGCTGGTCTGTAGGTGTCTTTCCCTCCCCCCTCTGTCTTCCCCTCCACTCTCAGTTTCTCTCTATCCTACTCAACAACAATAGCAACAGCAACACCACCAACAATAATAGCAACAACAATGGGAAAAAAAGATGGCCCCCAGGAGCAGTGGATTTATAGTGCAGTCACCAAACCCCAGTGGTAGCTCTAGAGGCAAAAAAAAAAAAAAAAAGAAAAAAAGCCCAAAAGTGTCTTTGGGAAGTACTGGAATCATCATTATCATACATATTTGCTGTAGTATTGTGGAGTCCCTTCTAGAAACTGCTGTCAATAGGTAGTGGGTCTGAAAATTGGGGAACTCAGCAAGGGATCATGACTTGTTGTTGGAGCCGTGTCCCCAGCCTACTATTCCTTCATGCATGCCCTTTTCTGGTTGTGGATGTTAGCAGTACTCTGATGGCCTTTCTCTTTTGCTTCTAGGAATGTCATGATCTATTAACCACCTGCAACTCTACCCTCATAGCTCAAGTTTCAATTGGTGCTTCATCTGACATCAGTGGTTGTTATTCATTTTTTTTAATTTTAATTTAAAATTATTCTTTTTGCATTTCATCAGCTTTAGTTATCAATAGTGGTACATACATATATTCTTAGACATTTTTGCATTTTACAAGGCTGAGGATTCTCATCGCAGGATTTGGGGGCAGTGAGGTCTGTTTTTTTTTTTGGGGGGTGGCTTCTTTTTTTTGGGGGGGGTGAGGGGCAGAGTTGCCTCAGTCCTGCAGTAGTTGCCTGGGTCCCAAGCCACATGGCATCTTTTGAAGGGAAATTTTAAAATTTCAAAAATTTAATGATAGGAAGAGGGGATAGATAGATGACAGATCATTGAATAAATTGATAAATAATAGGAAGATCCAGAGCATCACTCAAGCATACATGATTCTGAGGACCAAATTTAGGACCTCATGCTTTTAAGTCTAGTGTTTTAACCACTGCACCACACTGCTATGGTAATCTTTCTCTTCTGATTTCAGTGTTAAACATTTCCACCTGACAATTATAACTTTGGGAGCTTCACTATTCCTATTAGATACTAGCAAACCCAGTTTCATGACTGCTTCTATTGCCAATCTTTTTTTTCACACACACACACACACACACACACACACACACACACACACACACACACACACACACACTATATATATATATATTTACTTATAAAATGAAAATATTGACAAGACCATAGGATAAGATGGTTACTTTTCCACACAATTCCCACCACCAGAGCTCTATATTCTATTGTCAATCTTGATGTGCATCAGAAAATCATAACTGAACTTCTTAGTAACACCACTCTCTCTCTAACTTACATATTCTTGATAATTTCAGTGAAGAACACTGTTCTCTTTGGAACCTCTCTTGGAACAAAATAGTCTGGTGTTTTCTTTAGCCTCACATAATGTGTTAACTCCAGCAAGCCAAGCATTTTTTTCTCTCAAGCGTTTTTATTCCTTTTTATTCCAGCTTAGGAAGTTCAAATATTTACATTTTTTAAGAGTTGGTTATTACTTTCTCCAGTCTTTTAAGAGTTACCCTAGCAAGTTTGTCTTATCTTCTGAGATCTTGCCAACCTGTTAAATACTATATACTAAAAATAAAATAGTTCCAAGGTGATGAAATTGTGCTTGTCCAGTTTTACAACCCAGTCTCTTGATCAAGCACTCTCAAAATTCAGTATCAAGGGAACTCATAAGTCCTTGCATATACGAAGGTGAAGGTGGATATATATATATATTTTTTCTCTTCTCTATCTCAGAATGTCCCACCCGGATTCTACCAATTGGGCATGAGAACTAGGAAAAGGGGCAAGAAGTGGGAGAGGTGAGGACTTTAAAAGCATATTTTGACATACCCTTGTTTTCCATTGCATCTCTGTAAGCTCTGAAACTTCAGAGCAATTCACATAGTCATCATCACAACCTTAAGTGCATTCATCCAATCACCAAAGTCATTGAGAATGTGCCAGTAATAAGGGCACCAGCATCACAATGAAATTTATTATTTCTCCTTCACAGGCCAAATTTAACTGGTTAGGACAGTCACAGAGTTTAGATCATTAATATCCATAGGGATAACAAAATTCCCAAAGGATCAGGGGCCAGGTTGTCTCTGAAAGACAAAGAAGCTATATTTCAAGGTTCCAGGTTTTCTCAGAAAGAGCTCTAACTTTAGTATGAGGTCTACCTGACTAGGTATCTGGAGCTCTGTAACTACTAGCACCTTAGTTAACTGCTCAGCTGTATCTACTCTTTCATTATCCATTTTAAGAGCTACCAAAGAAGTGTTCTTGCTTTGACATTTAGATTTACCGGCTAGTCAATGACCTTCCATTTCTTGTCACTTATCTGAAGGACATCGATACATACACAAGCAACCAACTCTACTATCCCTGTAGATACTAATCCTCTAATGACCAAGTTATTACACTTATCAGAAGTTCAATTCTCTCCACATGTTCATTTCTCCAGGTTAAAAACATTTTGTTATCTGTGAAATATTTTATAGCACTTGGAGTGAACCTCATACATATGCTATAATGCAAAGCAGGCTCCTCAGTCTAATTTTTTTTTAATTTTGTATACTCAGATAGTGGAAAAGGGAGGAATGGAAGGAAGGAAAAACATCAATGCACTGCTTCACCATCCCCGGAATTCCATTTTATGCTGTCAGTGTTGCTCTCCTGTAGTCCCACACATGATAAGGCATGATTGGGTTATGTCTAACCCCAACTTGTGAAATTTTATCATTATTATTTTATTTATTTAATATTGATTTACAAAATTACATAACAGGATTATAATTCCACAAGATTCCCACCACTGAGTTCTGAACCCCAGTCCCTCCATTGCAAACCACTGTTCTTCCAAGGTTGCAGATATGGGTTAACTATTATCTCTACCTCTATCTGTCTAGACTTGTACATAATTGTCCTCTTTTTCTTCCAGGTGTAGTCCTCTCTTCCATTCCAAGCTCCTCTCTTTTTCCTTCTCTATGTCCAGGTCCTGATGGAGCTGGATTTCAGAACCCTCTTATCCTCTTCCTCTTATCACTTCTCCCCCACTGGGAGTATGGATCAAGGTTGTTTTTGGGGTACAGAAGATGGGAATTCTGGCTTCTATAATTGCTTCTCCACTGGACTTGGTTGTTGGCAGGTTGATCCATACATATCCCCAGCCTGTTTCTATATTTCCCTAGTGAGATAGGGCTCTGGAGAGGTGAGGTTACATGATACATTGATGAGGTCATCTGTCCAGAGAAGTCAGGATAGAATCATGGTAGCTTCTGCAACTTGATATATATATATATGTTTGCTCTATATAGACTCCACTATCTTGAGGAATTTTCCATATATTCCCATTTTTTGTAGTGTTTTGATCATAAAAGGATGTTTTATTTTGTCAAAGGCTTTCTCTACATCCATTGATATGGTCTTGCTTTTACTGATGTGGTGGATCACATTGATTGTTTTACGTATATTAAAACGTAAATATACGTATATTTTACGTATATTGCATCCCTGGGATAAATCCCACTTGGTCATGATGAACAATCTTTTTTAATATATTGCTGTATCAGGTTGGCTAGAATTTTGTTCAGTATTTTAGCATCTATGTTCATCAGAGATATTGGCCTGTAATTTTCTTTTTTGGTTGAGTCCCTGTCGGCTTTTGGTATCAGAGTGATGTTGGCTTCATAGAAGCTGGAAGGGAATATTTCAGTGTCTTAAGTCTTCTGGAGGACTTTTAAACATAGAAATATTAATTTTTCTTTGAAGGTTTTGTAGAATTCATTTGTAAAACCATTTAGTCCAGGAATTTATTCTTGGGAAGTTTTTGATAACTTTGAATTTCATTAGCTGTGATGGGCCTGCTCATATTATCGAGTTCCTCTTTATTTAATTTGGAAAGTTCGTAGGTATCTAGGAAATCATCCATTTCTTCCAGGTTCTCTAGCTTGGTGGCATATAGTTGTCATAGAAGACTCGCATGTTATGTTGAATTTCTTCGGTGTCTGTTGTAATATCTCCTCTTTCATTTATGATCCAATTTATTTGGGTCTTCTCCCTTTCTTGTTTTGTGAGTCTGGCTAAAGGTTTGTCGATTTTGTTCACTCTTTCAAAGAACCAACATTTACTTTTGTTGATCTTTTGTATGGATTTCTTATTTTCAATGTTATTTATTTCTGCCCTAACTTTAGTGATTTCTGTCCTTCTGGTTGCTTTATGGTTCCTTTGTTCTTCTCCTTCTAGGTCTTTAAGGTGTGCAATCAGGTTGTTTATTTGTGATTTTTCTTGTTTCCTAATGTGTGCTTGTATGGCTATGAATTTCCCTCTCAGAACTTCCTTAGCAGTGTCCCAAATATTTTGATAGCTTGTGTCTTCATTTTCATTGAACTCTCGAAACATTTTGATTTATTCCTTTATTTCCTCTTTGACCCAGTAGTTGTTAAGGAGTGTAATGTTGAGCTTCCATATTTTGGGACTATTACTAATATTTTGTTGATTACTAAGTGTCAGTTTAATTCCACTGTGGCTGAGAAGATGCTTCGGATGATTTCAATGCTCTTGAATTTGCTGATGCTGTCTTTGTGGCCTAACATATGGTCTGTCCTTGAGAATGACCCATGTGGACTTGAGTAGAATGTGTATTCCAGTTTCTTGGGGTGAATGGTTCTGAATATGTTCAATAGTTTTAGTTAATCTATCTCCTCATTTCTTTATTGATTTTCTGCCTGGATGATCTATCAAGTTGAGGGAGTGGGGTGCTGAAGTCCCTACTATGACTGTGTTGCTGTTAATATATATGACCCATGTGGACTTGAGTAGAATGTGTATTACAGTTTCTTGGGATGAATGATTCTGAATATGTCCAATAGTTTTAGTTTATCTATCTCATCATTTCTTTATTGATTTTCTCCCTGGATGATCTACTATGACTGTGTTGCTGTTAATATATTGCTGTAGCTCTTTCAGTAGATGTTTGAGGTATTTAAATGGCTTCTCATTCAGTGCATAAATGTTAATTGTTAAGTCCTCTTGATTGACTGCTCCTCTGAGCATTAAGTTATGTCCATTCCTATCTTTTTAATTTTATATATTTTAAAATGTATCATGTCAGATATGAGATAGCTGTTCCTGCCTTTTTTGTGGGCCATTGGCTTGTATGATAATTTTCCACTTTGAGCCTGTTTTTGTCTTGTTGAGCTAGGTGGGTTTCCTGCAGATAGCATATTGTTGGGTTGTGTTTTCTGATCTATCTTTCTACTCTGTGCCTTTTAATAGGTGAATTCAGGCCATTGACATTTTTTAAATTTTATTTATTGGGGAATTAATGTTTTACATTCAACAGTAAATATAATAGTTTGTACATGCAGCAGGCCATTGACATTTATTGATATCATAGATTGAAGATATTTTAACACCATTGTTGTAGATTTTTAGAGCGTTCTGATATATGGCATATTTATGGTGGTCTAACTGTTTATAGGAAACCTTTCAGAACTTCTTTCAGGGAAGGCCTGGTGATAGTTGATTTTTTCAACTGTTGCTTGTCTGAGAAGGTTTTTATGCCTCCATCTAGTCTGAATGACACTCTAGCAAGATACAGTAGTCTTGGTTGAAAACCTTTCTCATTGAGCACTCAGTAGATATCTTACCATTCTCTTCTGGCCTGTAGTAATTGTGTGGAGAAGTCTGCATCTAACCTTATGGGTTTTCCTCTGTAGGTGACTCTTTGTTTTTCTTTTGCAGCCTTCAGGATCCTTTCTTTATCCTTTTTCCTTTCCATTCTAAATATGATGTGTCTTGGTGTCTTTAAGTCAGGTTAATTCTGTTTGGGTCTCTCTTGGCTTCTTGAACCTTTATGTCTTTTATGTTTTGTAGACTAGAGAAGTTCTCAGCTATTATGTCCTGAAGAATGCTTTCTTCCCCTCCCTCTCTTTCTTCCTCTGGTAAGCCAATAATGTGTATATTACTTCTTTTGAAGTCAACTCATAGGTCTCTGTTGTTGTTTTCAGTATCTCTTAATCTCTTTTTGAGGTCTCTTACTTCTTTTTTAGTTGTCTCTAATTCATCCTTGATCTTTCTAATTCTGTCTTCAGCCTCATTTATCCTATTCTCTACTTTTTCTGTAGTTCATCCATTTTGTTACCTGTTCTGATAGTGTTTTGGATTGTTCAGCTAGTTGTGTTCTTAGTTCAACTATTTCATTTTTCAGCTCTCTAATAACCTTGAGATAATTTGTGCTTTCTTCCAGACTCTCATTTGTTGTCTCTGCATTTCTGATGACAATTCTTTCAAACTCTTTACTCACTCCTGTGACTATTTCCTTAACAAGTATTTGGATGTTAACCTCACTATTTTGTGCTTCAACTTTTGGGGGGCTTTTAGCTGGACTCTTGTCCTAGTTAATTTATTTAATATTTCTTCTTGTTGGTTTAACTATTCTATATAATATGTTATGAGGTCCTTCTCTCAGTACTTTTCAACTTACTGATCACTCCTGCCTGGACTGACTTGTCTCTAAGTAAGGTACTTAAAAAGAGTTCACAGTTGTGTAAATTAATAGTTATTTCAATATTATTTTAACCTCCGAGTTAGAGCACAGTGGCTGTTAAGGCCTCTTTTGTTCTTTTTCTTCCTTGTAGGCTATGGGACCCTGAGGGCTTTTAAATTATGAGTGGGCTTCTTAGCTTAATCCCTCACTTCTGACCGAGAGATAAAGCAAGGTGGTGGAAAGATAATACAGTGGTTATTCAGAGGGACTCCCACATCTCAAGGATCCAACATTCAGGGCTCAATTCTGCTTCTTTCTCAAGCCAGGTTGCACTACTGGGCCCTGTGTGTTTCTAAACAAGTACTATTTATAGTCTGTAGGTTTGGAGACAATTATTCACCATGTTCTCATCAGGAGAACAATGTGGAAAGGCTCCCACTATACAGCCCCACTGCTAAGCCACTTGGGTGTAGATCTTCTCCTGAGTTTCCTAGTCAGTTCTCTGTCTGCCGATGTCAGCACTGGGTCTCCTCCCTGTTGCTCAAGCCTCTGAGATTGCTTATTTTTTTTTAAGATCCCATCTATAACTACATTCAAATGTCCCTCTTTATTTCCTCTTTTCTCTCCAGGTCTTGATGGAGGAGTTCAGAGCCGTCTGGTCATCTTATGCTATTACTTCTTCCCCACTGGGAGTGAAGCAGTAAGTGGAAAGTTTCTCAAACAAGAACATGCTAAAAAATAATATGTATTTTTAATTATAATGACTACAACCTGCCGCACCACCTCGCCAACTGCAGCCCATAGTGGATAGGTAGCCAAATGGCTTTACTTATCTGATGGATGGGCGGGTTAGGTCCCACGTTGGTGTTAGTCCCTGTTCAGGTACCATTTTGCTGGACTGGCTTCGTGGGTGGGAGACAAGACAGCCAGGGGACTCATGGCTAAACTGAGAATCACAACACAATTCTGTCCTGCCTCTCTCCTTTTCACAACACAGATCTGTCCTGCATCTCTCTCCTCTGGTGGAAGAGTCAGGAACAAAGGAAATACGTACGATAGGGGGCAGGGAGAAGGAAAAAGCGTGAACCAGCGAGGACTAAACCAAATTTCCCGGAGGCAGAGGGCGGGCGGGGAGACCAAACCAATGTCCCGGAGGCAGGAGGGTGCCCAGCCAACAGTGGACATGCAAACAGAACACATCACAAGCAACACAGGCAAACCCAATGTGATGATAAAAACAGAAGGTCTCACAAGCAGAATCCAGAAGCATACCAACAACAACCTGCTTGCATTTCAAAGACATTAGTCACAGTTCCATCTAAAAGTATAATGATAGTTTCTCCTACATCTTCATCAGCAATGTGTGTTCACTTTGTTCTTAAAAATTTTGCCAGTCTGGTGGATATGATGTAATAGCTCATTATTATAATTTCATAGTACTAATGGTTTTTTATTTTAATCCTTTAAAATAATTTATTTGTTTTTATGAGAGGCCAAAGCACTGTTAAGCTCATCTCATGTGATGTCATGGGACCTCATGCATAAAGTTCTTTGTTTTACCACTGAGCTATCTCCCTTAGGCCTGTACTTTTATTTTTCTAAAAACTTTTTCATACAAAAAAGATGTATTTTTTTCACACATTCACTGGATGTTGAATTTAGTTTTTCAGTAGTTAGACTCTTTACATCCTTTATTCATTTTACTACTGTTTTTTTCATCTTTTCTCATTAGTTTATAAGCCCACTTTTTTCTTTCTTTTTTTACCTCCAGTGTTATTGCTGGGGCTCAGTGTCTGCATTATGAACCCACTACTCCTGGAGGCTATTTTTCCCTTTTGTTGCCCTTGTTGTTTATTGTTGTTGTTGTTATTGCTGTTGTTGTTAGTTAGGACAGAGAGAAATCAAGAGAGGAGGGGAAGACAGAGAGGTGGATAGAAAGATAGACACCTGCAGACTTGCTTTACTGCCTGTGAAGTGACCCCCCCCCATCAGGTGGGGAGCCGGGGGACTTGAACCAGGATCCTTATGTCAGTCCTTGAGCTTTGTGCCATGTGCACTTAACTGCTGCACTGTTGCCCGGCCCCCTATGTACCCACTTTTCATATTAAAGCAAATTTAGTCCTTTGAATTGCCAAGTAATAAAACGAACAAAACAAACAAAAAAAGCAATGTGGATCTCTGCACATGTCTTTGTCTTCTCCATCTTGACTATCTGTTTTAGATGCAGTCATCAGTTGCAGTCTAGATCAATATGCCAGCCTTGCTTTAGGACAATTCTATCATGTCTTGTTATTTGTTTGCTTGTTTATTTATTGCCGGGATAGCCTGAGGGTGCTTCTTCCCGAGTTAGTGCTCTCTGGGTTGGAGAGAACTCAACTGGAGCCGATTTAGGCTGCTGCATGGGAGAGGGATCAGGAACTCATGCCGTACTGACTTCGCAGGAGATACACTCTGGAATTCTTGGAGCCGGAAAGCAATTTCCAAGTGTCTTTAATCAGAAGAGCAGCTGTATTTATACTCTCCAAGTAGGGTGGAAACAGGATGTGTGACATAGAGAGGGTGGAGCGAAAAGTGACTGGTGGAAGATCAGGGTGTGACAAGGAGAGGGGGCGGAGCAGGTGAGAATTCTACCACTGAACCACCAATGCCCTGGAGGGAAGGTGGTGCTTTATGTAAATGTAAAAGTGATTTATGTAAATAGACTGCAGCTTTGAGTGGGATCAAACTAATCTCATACAGACATACTGGTGTTTAAGCCGGGGGGAGCTGGCATACTCTCCAACAGTTTATTTATTTATCTATCAGAGCACTGCTCACTCTGGCTTGTGGTGGTGCTGAGGATTGAATCTGGGACCTTGGTGCCCCAGGCATGAGAATCTTTTTGTATAACCACAAAGCTATCACCCCAGGCCTATCACACATCTTTGGAAAGCACACCAAGACATCCTTTGATCAACTTTCTATGCCCTATTCTTACCCAATACCAATCTAGTCCTTACTCCAAACATATAATACTTTATGGGAAATACTGATAAAATTTTAGTCATTCTGGAACCTTATTCAAATATATGATGTAGTCATTAAATCACTATTATTTATATTTCTGGAAAGTTGATAGTCTCACATAGCATGTTTTAAAAATAAAGTTTGGGGGCCAGGTGGTGACATACCTGGTTAAGTGTACACATTACAGTGTACAAGGACCCAGGTTCAATCAACCCTCTGGTCCCCACTTGTAGGGGTAAATCTTCACAAGTGGTGAAGCAAGGCTGCAGGTGTCTCTCTGTCTCTCCACCTTGTTATCTTCGCCATTCTTCTTGATTTCTCTGTCTCTATCCAATGTATAAATAAAATACTAAAAAATAGTTTGTGTGATTCTCACTAGATCATTATAACTACTTACAGTTTTCTGATATACCTTAATAAATTTGTAATTATGGAAATAAATGCTATTTGTTGCATACCACTTAAATACACCAGTTTTGGGGATACTACCTTACAGCATGCCATAGAGGCACAGTCAAGAACAAGAGCAAGGGATTGTAGAATTGAGTTTCATGATCTTACCAGCTAATTGTAGCACATCCACAGCATGAAGTGTGTAGTAGATTCATTTTCATCTGACGTATGCAGCTCCACACAGCAGTGAGTAGTGGAATTTATAACCAAAGCCTTTCTTCAAAACAGTAGCATTAACAGTAGCATTAACAGTTCAGTCAAATTCTATAGATAGACTGTATGCAATGGTCAGAATCTTAGGACTTATCTCAGTATGGATTGTATTACAATGACTCTACATTCTGGATTTGGAACACTAGAGATGGTAAAGTTCTGTAAATTATACAATGATCCATAGCACAATGAAACAGTCTACTTCAGGACCTAGGATTGCGATGGGTCACAGTCCCTGAACATAGTCTTCTTGTCTCACCACCATAGTCCCACTGGCCAGAAATCAGTGGAATCCAGGCTGGAAGAAGGATGTGTTGGCTGCGGGCTTGGGTTCAAATCCTGCTGCCAATTTTCCTTTCCCTCTTTCTCATCCAGCTACTTATGAACTTCTCAGAGGATGATTTTTATAAAATTTCCAGATACAGTGACCTACAGAGACATTCATCTTTAGTTAACGGTGAGCCATCCTGAGCCCAGAGACTGGTACCCAATGAACACCATTGCCAATGTAGTTTGTGTGTGTGTGTGTGTGTGTGTGTGTGTGAGAGAGAGAGAGAGAGACCCTGACAAACTGAGATCTTCATCTCTAAAGTTGCCCTTTGGTTTTGGAGGAAAGACAAGTTAACAAGTTCTGACATTTTTTGGGGTTAAATCTAGTTAAAATAGACATGAGTTAATTTGCTTTATCTGAAATATACTAAGTGAATTCAGATAACTTCAAACTGGAGCATCATGCCACACCCCCTTTTTTGTAGGACCTATGTAGCACATGAACCTACCTTCTTTAAACAAACAAACAAAAAACACTTTATTATCTTTACTTTTTGGATAGAGACAACCAGAAATTGAGAGGGAGGGGGTAATAGAGAGAGAGTAAGACAGAGAGATACCTGTCGCACTGCTTCACCACTTGGAAAGCTTTCCCCTTGCAGGTAGGGACCCCGGGCTTGAACCTGGGTCCTTGTGCATTGTAACATGTGAACCCAACCAGGTGTGTCACCACCCAGCCCCACACATGAACTTTCTGCTGTGAATAAACTGTTGGGTTTTATTTTAATACTCAATCACCACAGCTTGACATAGTATTTAAGGTCTTAGTCACTTGTTTGATGTGGATCTTATCTTTCTTTTTTTCTAATTGGCACCAGGGTCATCACTGGGGCTTGGTGATTGAACAACTAATCCACTACTCTAAGCATTTATTTTTCATTTTTACTTTGTAAAATAATTTCTTTATTGGAGGATTAATGGTTTATAGTTGACAGTAAAATACAATAGTTTTATATGCATAACATTTCCCAGTTTTTAAAATTATCTTTATTTGTTGGATAAAGACAACCAGAAATCAAGAGGGAAGGCATGATAGAGAGGGTGAGAGGCACCTGCAGTCCTGCTTCACCACTTGCAAAGCTTTCCCCCTCTGGGTGGGGACTGGGGTCTTGAACCCTGGTCCTTGCACACTGTAACATGTGCACTCAACCAGGTGTGCCACCACCTGGCCCCACATTTCCCAGTTTTCCACATAACAATTTAACCCCCATTTGGTCCTTCTCTGCCATCATGTGCCAGGACCTGAACCTTCCCCCGCACCCCAGAGTCTTTTACTTTGGTGTAATATATTTTTTTTAACTTTCTTTTCCCCTTTCTTAGAGACAGAAATTGAGAAGGAATGGGGAGATAGATAAAGATAAGGAATGACAGACACCTGTAGCACTGCTCCATCCCTTATGGAGCCCCTCACTCCATAAGTGGGGACTGGGGTTTGAGCCTGGGTCTTTGTATGTAGTAACATGCATGCTCTTTATCTGGTGTATCACTGCCTGGTCCATAGTTCATCTCTTTTTAAAAAGAGAAATTTTTTCCTCCTGTTGTTGAGGTAACACTGGCTTATATATTTAAGAAGTAGTGCTTTTTCACACTTCTTCAAAAGTAAGTTGTTGAGCTAGGAAGATAGCATGTTTATACAAAAAGACTTTCATGCCTGAGGCACCAAAGGCCCTAGGTTCAATCTCCGGCATCACCATAAGTCAAAGCTGAGTAGTGCTCTAATTAAAAAAAATTTTTTTAAAGTAAATAAATAAATAAGCTCTATCCTCTGCTCACCACCAAAGTGCTAATATCCCTCTACCCCATGAAGAATCCTCTCCATCTACCTGTTCCCTCCATACTCACACTCTGAAAACTTCAATTCTGCAGTCCAAATAAAATTTGTGTCTTAAAAACATGCTTTGGTTTGGAGACTTCCAATGTTGGTATTCTCTAACTAAAGATATAATAAATTTTTAAAATTTAATTTTTATTATATTTATTTGTTGGATAGAGACAGTCAGAAATTGAGAGTGAAGGGGGTGATAGAGAGGAAAAGAGACAGAGAGACACCGGCAGCCCTGCTTCACCACTCATAAATCTTTCCCCCCTACAGTTGGGGACTAGGGCCTTGAACCCAGGACCTTGAGCATTGTGACATGTACAGTTAACCAGGTGTGCTACCACCCGGCCCCGATATACTAAAATGTCAGAAATCATGCTGAGCTGAATTCATGATTCTGGAAATAAGATTTTTAAAATCTTAAATTGGGATTATGTCAATAGAATAAAGATAGTCCTTGAGTTACTTATTAAATGCCTTGTAAAGCTAAGGTTGCTATTTTCTCTGAAGATTATGAAACAGAATAATCACTACTGTTTGGGTTTTAGAGTTGATACAATGTCAGTATCTGTAAGCCATCAATCTTCCTTATGAAAACCAAAGTCAAAGTTCTCAGTGTTCTGCTGGAGTAAGTCTTCTAAGAGAAAGAGAGAGATGGTAAGGTGCTGGTCGGGTGGAGAGACACTTAATCAAAAGTCCTAGCTTGCTTTCCATGAATTCATTTTTCTCCTTTAGCCTCTTGGACATCCCCATATGTACTACAAAAGAACTTCATGTTCTAGTACCATCCCTAACTCCATTTTCTCTATAAACAGTACCTAAAATTTTAGGCCATGCTTAAAAATCTAGTTTTTAAATGAAAATCATTATGTAATATGTATGCACTGAATCATAATGCTGTTCACTTGAGACTTACATAATGTATATAAATCAGTGTAATTCCTATAACATGATAAAACTTCCTTTTTTCTTAAGCTGAAAATGTTTTCCTTTGTTCCTTAAAAAACTGTGGTTATTCTGGACTTGTTTTCAAAAGTGCTGAGAAAGAACAAAAATGAGTAAACAAAAACAAATCAAGAACAAAGATAATATTCTGGTTTCTAAAGGTTGATGTTTCTGATTCTAACTAGCTTAAATATAGGACTGAAAAACTCTGGTCAATGTTTCAGAGAAAAAAACATCCCTTTGTGAGCAAAGTACAGTTTCATCTGTCCTGTGCCATCTCCTAGGAAGCGTTTACTTCCTAGGCTGGGGCAAATTCCCCTATATGCTGTGTTCAACCTAATAAAGATAAAGTTTCCTTGATAACATAATTTGTTCACTATAAAAATTAAGAAATGGGGAGTCGGGTGGTAGCACAGCAGATTAAGTGCAATGGCACTAAAGCAAGGAGAACAAGGACCAGGCATAAGGATCCCAGTTCAGGCACCTGGCTTCCCACCTGCACAGGGGGTTGGGCGATGGGGGGGGGTGGGGGGGTGTCGCTTCATTGTCGGTGAAGCAGGCCAGCAGGTGTCTGTCTTTCTCTCTCCCTCTCTGTCTCCTCTCCTTTCTTTATTTCTCTCTGTCCTAGCCAACAACAATAACAGCAGTGATAACAATAATAACAACAACAAGGACAACAAAATGGGAAAAATGGCCTCCAGGAGCAGTGGATTTATAGTGCAAGCACCGAGCCCCAGCAATAACCCTGGAGGCAATAAATAAATAAATATTGAGAAATTAATTCTAACCTGAATGACATCCCTGTCTTCATCTTTGTTAGGCCTTTACATGGTATTAAGATCATTATATAAACAAAAATTTAGGTCCAGATTAGGCAATTATAGAAAGAGGTATATGACCTATGTTTATCGATTTTTTTTAAGTAGTGGCTCATATATAAATAGAAACAGGATGTGTGACTTCAAAGCCATAAGAGAAAATAAAGGGACTGAGAATAAATTGATGTAATAGACCTTACAAATACTATGGAAAAGAAATGTGGCATAGCAATACTAATATTAGATAAAGTTGTAAGAAATGAGTGATATTTCATATTGACATGTAGTAAAAAGCACTATGAAGATATATTATGGACCTTTAGCCACCCAAGATTACAGTTTTGGAATAAAGAGTAAAAACTGATAGGAAACAAAGATAGTTGGCAAATTCAAAATCACATGGATTTCCTTTACATGATTATATAAGAAACCAACAAGTGGAGTAAATAAAACACAAAGATGTAGTATAGTGAATGACAATGGTTAAATTGATATTAATCTCCATTTTTTTTCCTTTTAGCAGTTATTAAAAAAAACATTTTCCAGAGAAACTTAAGAATTACCTTGTCAATTCAGATAGTCTATTAATTAAAATTTTTTAAATTGCAATGCCAATTAATGGAAAGATTCTTATCACTTTACCAGGGAGCTGATGGCTTACAGTACAGTTGTTGACACATGGATACAATTTCTCCTCTCGTGATAGATGTCTGCAAAACATTCCATTACAACTTAGATCCTTTTCCATCATCATGCACCAGGATCTTTTTCCTTCTCCACCTTTCCCAGAGTCCATAACTTTGGTGCAATACACCAAATACCCAGTACAAATTTTACTGTTTTCCCTTTTAGAACTTGTTTCTTAAGTTTCATCTATGAATGAGGTCATCTGGTATTCATTCTCCCCCCCCCCATTTATCTCATTTAACATGATTCCTTCAAGTGTCATCCCAGATGAGACAAAGGAGATGACTTCACAGGGGCCAGGTGATAATGCACCTGGTTGAGTGCACATGTTATAATGTGCAGGGACCTGGATTCAGGCCCCCAACCCCCACCTGCAGGGGAAAGCTTTGCAAGTGGTAAAATAGTGCTGTAAGTGATTCTCTTTCTCTCTCCCTCTCTATCAACCCCTTCCCTCTTGATTTTTGGCTGTCTCTATCCAATAAATAAAAATAACAAAAAAATTTTAAGGACTTTATTATTATTAACAGCTGAGTAGCATTCTGTTGTGCAGATAAGCTACAGCTTTCTAAGCCACTCTGTCATTGGGCATCTGAATTACTTCAAGTTTGCCTATTGCAAATTGTTGTTCTTTTTTTTTTTTTTAAATTATTTATAAAAAGGAAACATTGACAAAACCATAGGATAAGAGGGGTACAACTCCACACAATTCCCACCACCAGATCTCCGTATCCCAATCCCCTCCCCTGATAGCTTTCCTATTCTTTGACTCTCTGGGAGTATGGACCCAAGGTCATTGCAGGATGCAGAAGGTAGAAGGTCTGGCTTCTGTAATTGCTTCCTCACTTAACATGGGTGTTGACTGGTTGATCCATGCTCCCAGCCTGGTGTATACTGTTTCCCTACTAGGGTGGGGCTCTGGGGAATCAGAGCTCCCAGACAAATTGGTGGGGTTGTCTGTCCAGGGAAGTCTGGTCGGCATCATGCTAGCATCTGCAACCTGGTGGCTGAAAAGAAAGTTAGCATACAAAGCCAAATTGTTGAACAATTATGAACCTAAAGGCTGGAATAGTGCAGATGAAGAGTTGGTGGGGTTCTCCATTTTGTAGATAGCTAGTAGGCATATTTTAGTTATATTCCAAAGGGCCTGTAGCTATACTAGTTTTTTTTTTTCCTGAGCCTGAAATCTGATATATAGGTGGATCCAAGTTATTGTCTGGGGAGGTGATGCCATGGCAGGAAGAGGACCAGAAAGCTGGATCAGGGAAGAGAGTAGCTCCCTAATATGGGAAAGGGGTATAAATATTGTTGACTGTAAACCCCATCGATTTGATTTGGTCTGGGGCCCATAATTAGCTTAGGAGCCTGTGTGACCTCTGCATCCCTGTAGATCTGAGCTCTCATACTGTGGTCATGAGCAGGAATATTCCAAGCTGCCCCAATTTCAGGACCTATCTTCCTCAGTGTAGCATAGACTATGTTGTCTATCCTCCCTTTGGAGGATGAAACATTCTCTACTTGGTTCAAGTTGAGGGCAAGGTCCTACGAGGGCCCACAAAGAAGTCTATTTTGTTGTTCCTGATAGAGATGACTGGCAACAATGAAGAGAGGGATTTATTTGAGGTCTAGGCCCATCATGTCCGTTTGGGAATCTCAGGACTCCCCAAATAGGGCCCCAGCTAATGAGGTGACCTGATAGTGACTAAAGAGTCATCATTAAAGTATGCCAGTCTCTTGCCCTTATTCAACTTTTGCAGTCCTTGCTTTGATAAGGTTAGCTTTGGAGTGAGTGAGAGAGAACTGTAATAGGAAGTAGGTGAGGAAGGTATCTAAGACTAATAAGATACTATTTCATTAGGAACTGTATACTGACTCACTGCAGAGTGTTGTGTACTTTTGCTTTCAGGTGTATATTTTGCCCTAATTTATGGATACATATGAACATATGCTCTATCTCACGGGATCTGGTCTATATCTAGGTTTTTGGACTTTGTTAGGAAGTGGACCACCTGGAATGGAATTAGAGAATACTATGAAAGGAAAGGTCTCACCGGAGTAATGAGGCTGAAGGGTTGACATTCCACACTTGACGTCTCTGGACACAGTCAAGTGAAGTATGCTGAGGTGGTACTCGTTGCACTGATGCAAATTGTTCTTCTATGGACATAGGTGTACATAGATCTCTTCTGATAGGTATCTGTGGAGATATCCCCAGGAGAGGGCTTATTGGATCATAGAGTAGATTCATTTTTAGTATTATAATGAGCCTCCAAACTGTTTAGCACAGAGGTTGGACCAATTTAAACTCCCATCAGCTGTGTAGAAAAATTCTTTCTCTCCCACAGCCTCTCCAACAGTTGGTGTTTCTGTCTTTTCTAGTGTATGACATTCTCACAGGTGTAAAGTGGCATCTCACTGTTCTTATTTGCATTTCTCTGGTTATCAGTAACTGAACATTTTTTCACATCTGTTAGCCTTTAGATCTCTTCTTTGGTGAAGAGTCTGCTCATGTCCTTTTCCTTGTTTTTCAAATTTTATTTTGTTTTATTTTATTTTTAAACTTTTATTGTCTTTATTTGTTTATTGGATAGAGACAGCAAGAAATTGAGAGGGAAAGGGTTGCTAGAGAGGGAGGGAGAGAGAGAAACACCTGCAACACTGCTTCACCACTTGTGAAGCTTTCCCTCTGCAAGTGGGGACCGGGGGTTCGAACCTGGGTCCTTGTGCATTGTAAAGTGCCCTCAACCAGGTGTGTCACCACTGGCCCCCCATTTTTCAGTTTTTTAAAAAAATATTGCTGAGTTTGATGAGCTCTTTCTGTTTTTCAATTATTGGCTCTTTGTATGATACATGGCATGTAGTGATCTTCTACCATTCTGTAGGGAGTTTCTCTGTTTTGGTGATGGCCCCTTGCAGACCAGAAGCTTTTCAGTTTGCTATAGTCTCATTGCTTTATTTTTGTTTTCCTTGCAGTTGAACTTGAGTCATCAAAGATGTTTTTAAAGCTCACTTCAAAATGGTTTTTGCCAATATTTTCCTCTAAGAGTTTGATGGTTTCCAAATCCACTTGGCACTTAGTTTTGTATGTGGTGAAATGTAGTAGTGCAGTTTTTTCCATCTGCTTGTTTCAATCCAGTTTTCCCAACACTATAGGTTGAAAAGACTCTCCATTCTTTGTTTGATTTTTTGGTTTCTCTTGTGAAATTTTAAATGTTTATTGGTGTGGGGACAAGTTTTTATTTATGTATATTATAATGTATGTTGATGTCTTGCACCTCAGAGGACAAATGATGGAACATTTTAGATGTTAATAGAAGTATATAACCAGTCAAAGAAATTGAAAGAGTGATTAGAAATGTTTCAAGAGAACTTAGGGAGAATAATGCTGAAGAAATTATGGAGAAAATGTAATAGAAAGAAAGGCAGTGATTAGATTTTTTTTAAAAAAAAACCCAAATATATAACAGTTATACCTTCCTAAACTATAATAATCTGATACCTGAAAATTCTGTGGATATAGCTAATACTTCCTTCTTAAAAAAAAAAGGTGAAAGATATGACCTGTTGTTTAATGTAGCTCATGAAGATTATCTGATCCTCAATTATTTTCTAAAAGGGACAAGAAAGATTGCTCAGTCTAAACCTCTGGCATGGAACCAGATGCAGTATGTCATTCAGTGGCTTGAGATTCAGACTAAAGAAAAGGAAATGAGTCCACAATGGTGTCAGACAAACTTGGAAAACAGTGGAAAAGATAGGGAAAGTAAAAAATTGATTGATGTCAAAATGCAAGCAATAGAAGAAAGGAAAGAAAATTCTAATAAAAAATAGAATATTGGAGTTAATGTGGAAATTATTTTGAGAAACTAGGACAGAGAAAACTGGCCAAATAGAGGGTAGTGTATTTGCCTTCTCCAGCAAACACATAAAACAAAATTGAAGTGTGGAACATTCTGCACCAAAATCGTTCTGCAACCTGTGTGAACAGTTTCTATGGCAAGGGACAAATAGATAATGCCCAAGCAGGGAAGAGAAAGAAAGACTTCCATGCAGAGAGAGATGTGGCAGCAGGCAACAATCAGGAAGAGATTTCTAAGGTGTGGAAATTTCCTTGGGGAAATGAGAGAAAATTTGTACTAAATTCTGACAATCTCAATCCAGTAACTCCATACTTCCACCACTTGACTGAGTACAGGAAACTGTGAAGTATAGATTCTGTGAAAGTCACTGGAAAGCATTTTGTCTCCATAATCAACGGGGACTGAGACCTAGTCTTTAATTCCCAAGCTAGCACTGGTGCACCACTTTCCTAGCTAACTGAAACTCATTCCACATGTGCTCTGGTGGCACTCAAAGCCAACAACCCTCTTGTCTTATCTAGATCTGTTGAAACTCACCTGTAGGCAATTGAGACCCTGCCACAGATCACATACATGCAAGTTCCTACCCACTGAGCCACCTTTCTGACTGCCCCACTAGCCCTTAACTCCCTGTTTCAGCTTGTTTTTGTGCAGACGGAATTCCGACTGCTCTGATTTGATCATCTCTCTGCTCTGACCTTAGATTGTGGCCCTGCATTGGTACAACTCAGTTCAGTTGCACAACCTGGCTGCCCGGGGGGTTCATGCACAAGGCCTTAATTACCACCCTCACATGTGTCTATAGTTGATTAGGAAGCAGTTTTGCAAGAATGGATGAGTTCTATGTCTGCAGGGAGCAGCTGAATCAGTTATTTAGGCAGAAGGCTCTGGCAGGTAAACAAAGAAACAAAATTATTCCAGAGTAAAAACTTTACCTAAAAACAACAACAGTAAAAGCTGTAGAAAAGAGGAGCTGGAGAATGGTTAAGTTATATATCTTTTCATAGTTGGAAATGTAGAATCTATCCCATTTACCCCATCTTTTTTTAACACCAATTTTTTTCCTTAAGAACTTCAAGGACACCTTGGGATAGTAGGTTCCAATACCACAAACTCGAAAAACATTTGTAGATTTTCCCACAGCCAAATTAGATATGCATCCTATGAAATCCTATCAGTTTGAAATCTAATAGAAATTCTGACATTTTGCACAGAAGCAATGAAACTTTAGCTCCCAAATAATAGAGATGGTGACCCTATTATTATTGTATTACAAGATTACGAGGATATTAATTCTAGACACTACTTTCTTTAAGGAGATGTTGGGGTAATAAAAAGAGTCATGAAATGATCCCCTCCAAACTCATATTTTTATTCTGGATCTTCCAACCTAAATTATGTTTATTTTTCACAAAAAAACAAAGAATGAAAATCTTCATTTGGGGGAAATTTTGAAAGCTTTGCTGAAAAATAAGCCCTATATTAAAGGACTAGTTAGCTAGGAGTATATGAGATGTTAAAAAATTCTGATTAACAAAATAATTACTAAAAGACTTTAAAAGTATGATATATGTGATAAAAATGATTTGCTTTTCCTTATTGCTTTTTAAAGTAATTTTTGAGCCTACTTATCTGTATAAAAGGTAAATTGTGCCATTTTATATTTTCTACGTCACAGGAGAAATAATATAAGTGTAAATAGAACCAGTGGGAAAAATGTCTCTTTCTATAAAATAATTAATACTGGGGTATGGATGGATATTACATGAAATAGAAATTACTAAATAAAATACACTTTTATATAAGATCGAACTATAACTTTTTATTTACATTTTACTGCTTAATTTTTTTTTCTTGTAGTATGTGCTGCAAACAAAAATTGTCAGTTGTGCACAAGAAGTAGTAAAGTAAGTTAACTTCATATGAGAAAATTGTCTTGGAATGTTATTAAGTAACACAATTTATAGCTGTGACCTGAGAGATATGCTAAACTTCATTTTAAACATTTTAAATAATAGAATGACTAGTAGAATTTATTGAGATATATTTCTGCTCCTAAACCATTCTTTAAAATGGCT